>NW_028270167.1:77709284-78023570 GCF_037043375.1 Chiloscyllium plagiosum
TACTCTTCGTGAAGAAGGGGACAATATTTGCTGAACTCGAGTCTTATCGCACTGATCACATAGACACTGACGAAATAACGTTGGTAGTCAAAAGCTCTGCGAACTCCTCCCACGATTCCCAGAGAATCCTATGATACATCCCATCAATCCCAGGGGACAAATCTATTTTCAGGCTTTCAAGAATTCCTAACAACTCGTCTTTACGAATATCAATTTCGTTTATTCCAACAGATTGCATCTCAAAATTCTCTTCGACAGCATTGTCTTTTTCATTTGAGATATGATGAAAAATATACATTCAGCGGCTCTCCTATCCTCGGACTCGGTTGACAACGTCCTACTACTGTTCTTGACAAGCCCGCATCATATCCTAGATATTCTTTTATTCTTGAAATGACAAGAGAAAGCTTCAGGGTTTCTAAAGACTTTTCATTTCCCCTCTTTGCTCTGAGGAGCTCTCTTTTTTGGTCCTTCCTTGCGAGCTTTTAATTTTCAAGTGCCCTAACTCAGCTTTCATATTACATGGTTACATGCACCGCCTTCTCCATCTTGAGAAGAAATTCAACTTTTTGAGTAAAAATGTTTCCCTGTCTCAGTCTCATATTCCCTGCATGATGCACACACACGTATCAAAGACATGCATGAGCGCATCCCTGATGCTCCATACTTCAGGTGTGCAAAACCCCTGCGTTTACTTTCCCATCTGGTTCATCCTAACTCTTGCCTGATCGCATCATACTGGCCTTTCTCCCAGCGGTACCTCATGCTCTGCGATATATATATATATATATATATATATATATATATATCCATCATTAATAAACATACCGAATTGTAGTCAGTATCACCAAAGTGCTCACTTATCTCCAAATCGAACAGTTGGTACTTCATTACGCAGTACCAAATCCAATGTGTTTTTGATTCTTGTTGGCCTGTCTACTTGCTGCGTCACGAAACCCTCCTGCACACATTGGACAAAGACTGACCAATCGGAGCTCCTCAAACAATAACATTTCCAATCAATATTTGGAAAGTTAAACTTCCCCACCACAACTACCTTGTTACTTCCGTTCCTATCCAGAATCATCTTTGCAATCTTTTCCTCCATATCTCTAGAACATTTTGGTGGTGACCTGTACTTGCCTGATTTTAATCTCAGCCCATTCTAGTTCAGCAGATTGAGTCAGGTCCTCACTAAATATTCTTTCTGCTACCATAGTACTGCCTTTGACTAAAAATGCCACATCTTCCCTTCTTTAACGACTTCCCTGTTCTGACTGAAAAATCGAAACTGAGGTGCCAGGAAAAACCATTCATTTTTATCCACTCAGGATGTTGGTACCCTTCCGGGTCAGGTGAAGACAATCCTGTTTATTGAGATCCAACCGAATCCAGAATGATCCCCAACTATCCAGATATCCAAATCCCTATCAGCTGCACCATCCTTACAACCACGCGTTCATCTGCTCTCTCCCTATTTTTTCCCTCACTCCAACGTGGCATGTGTAATAAAGCAGAGAGAACAACTCTGTTTGATCTAGATCTAAGATGTCACCCTGGATCCCTGAATTTCTGCCATACATCCACATCACTTTTATTACATATGTTGTTAGTGCAAATGTGAAACATGACCTCGGGCTGCTCCCCTTCCCCTTAAGGATCCTGAAAACACGCTGCGAGACATCACAAACCTTGGTAACTTGGAGGTAACACATCAATCATGAGCCTGCCCTGTACCCACAGAAACTGCAGTCTGTCCCCCTTACTATGTAGTCCCCAATAATTATTGCTCTCCTCCCCTCTCCCCTACCCTTCTGATCACAGGGACAAACACTGTGCCAGAGTTCTGTACCCCATGGCTTACCCCTCATATGTCATCCCCCCAAAAAGTAACAAATACGGTATGCTTGTTACAGATGGGCACAGACAAAGTGGATGCCTGCACTGGCTGCCTGTTCCCTTATCGTCTCCCGACTGTATCACATCGACCTTTTTCTTGTACCTGAAGTGTAACTGCCTCCCTATAACTCCTCTCAATTCACCTCAGACTTCCGAAAGATCCAATATCCAGCTCCAGTTCCCTAAAGCTGTTACCAAGGAGATGCAGTTGGGTGTACTTCCCGTCGATTCAAATGTCAGAGACATTACTGAAAACCCTTCGCTCGCACATTATACAGGAATAACCTTCAAATGGCCGACCATCCATTTCTAATATTCTGAATTCAGACACACATACACACATATGCGTGTGTGTGTGAATTCAGAAAATTTGGAATGGATATATATATATATATATATATAAATGTGTGTGCGCATGCATGGATGTGTGTGTGTGCATATATATATATGTAAGTTGCAAACGAACATTGAATAAAACAGCATTTATTCAAAAAATATCTGATTTTGTGGAGTGTTCTGTCCTTGTGAAATACCTCAGTTACTTAAGACCAGCCATAAAGACTCCCTGAGTGAATATCCATCACTCACTAGAGATACAGAGGTGATATTTGAAGTCGATGACGTTTCTCATGTCGCTGATCCTGCGCTGTGTTAAATTCTGGAAAGGATGTTTAGCTCGTATCATATTACTGATATTGCTGCAAACTCGCACAGTCCATTAAAACAATCCAAAAATTATTAGGTTTATCTCATTGGACATTTTGCTTGTTATCAGAAAAACTGGAATAGAAATGACAAAGATGTTTTTAAGTACTGCTATGAAGATTACAGAATTCAAACAGGAATTCTTTTCGTGCCTTGTCACTAGATATGGTTGGGGGAGATGAGTGAGCTGCAAATGAACTCACTCCCTTCTCTGTGATTGCAGCCAAATTTTCCAATGCAACAGATGAAAGAACAAGGGTGCATCACATCGGCAGGTCAGTTCCAACTCACGATAGTATAGTTTCACTTTGATTATCGCCACCGTCTAATTTATGAGCTGAGTTGGGAGATCAGGATCCTGACGGTATGCTGAGACATTGCGCAAATTATTCCCACACTGTTGGCATCGCTTTATATCATAAACCAGTTATGCAGCAGACTGAGCTAACCGGCTTCCCTTTAATGCTGAGCTAACACAAACTGCTCAGTTCTTTTACAATTTATAGAATTTCACATAGAACAAGCTGCTCAACCTTTCCTCACAATCAGCTCATTCTACACTTAGTCGTGCTCAGTTGCAGGAGTTATGAAGTTTCTTTCCAATTAACGTTAACCAATTAGAGAGTGTGCACCTTTTGTACCCATTCTAGCCGCCCAGACTCCATATCCCGGTGAAATTCACTCCTTGTGAGTCTTCACGCGTCTTTACAAATATTTTAGAATCAGCTTCTGAATAATTTTTCCTGAGAAAAAGTAAGCATTTTCGAATTCAATAGCTGTAGAAAGAAAAAGAATGCGAGCTCCAAACTTCTCTTTATCATTCATCGCTGGTTTTCAAGATCTATCCGAATGAGGGAATTTCCCTCCTGTTTACTCTCACCAAATTCATATCGCCTAGAAACCTTCTATATGGAAACAACTCAGTTTTACCTGGTTTCACGCCACATGATCTATTCGTCTTTTCCACCATCCCATGAAACCCCGCTTTGTCTTTTCAAATGGCATTCTCCCCCACTACATCGTTGGCTTCCTTTCCATGTTTCTGTTTCCAAGTAAACGCTGTCCATTCTTCCTGATGTCTTTTCATTCCAGTCATCGCCATCCATGTCTTTTATCATCTCTTTGTGTCCCAGTATAGTCCATGTTGAGAAAGGATGCTGGGGCCAAAACAACACATGAAAACCCGTTCTAATGCTGCAGACTACCATTACCAATGTAGGGAAAATGGGAGCTAGTTCAGTCAAAAGTGAATCCGTTGGTTGTTGCACAATGGATCAATCACTGATTTGGTCGTGCCTGTTTTTCCTCACTTTTCTCCCTTGTCTGAGCATGTGCTAAAGAAACACAATAAGGGAACATGGAATGCCTACAGTTCAGAAATTGGCTATTCGATGCAACAAATGCACACCAATCCTCCGGGAATTAACCCTCACAGAACAATTCCTTACCCTTTTTTCCTTTATTTGCTCCTGAATAAGGCACCTTACTGACCGTCGACCCAGTTGTCGGCAAATCATATCTCTGGCGCCGTGAGGCAGCAGTGATAACCAGTGAGCCACCTTGCGGCCCTGCACAATTATGCAAGGCACATGCGGACGCGTTTGAAATGTCAAAGACGCTGACTTTTGTTGTTACCCTTATCAGGAACAATAAATCCTGATTCGCTGACCAAGAAATTAACTCAAACCACAGCGGTGAAAGCGCTGTATCGTAACCACGAGTCGACCAGGAAGGACGACATGTGCAATAGCGTCTTCTCTTAACAGCATAGGTTTCTTTTCCTGCTATGAGAAATTCCTTCCAAAAAAAAGTGTTTGTGACACCGTCCTTTTACAGCACAGAATCATACATTATGTCAGTGCCAGTCATCAAACATCCAAATATTCTCGTTTCCAATTTCCACTCATAGGCCCACAGCCTGACGTCTGAAATGTTTATCTGAATGAGACTTTTCCTGCAAAGATTTAATCTCAAACGAACCAGTGAATGACACTGAAGTCAGATACCGTCAAATTTGTTCATGAACTGCGGGACAACTGAACCCCATTTTGACCCATAGAGGGAACTAGACAGACACATCTTTTGAAAGTGACGAAGGTCTCAGGAGAGCCCAACTTCCAAAAAATGACGAATTGACCCGTTTGGCACTTCTTTCTTCATGACTCGCTTTAAAACCCGATTCTGTTTACATAAGCAGAGGGGTAAACAGGCGGGAGGCTGTCCCTCAAGGATTGTCCCAATCGGCAATAATTGATACCTGCTCAATGTTGACTTCTCCAACTCTGAGGCAGCCTGGCAAGCTGTGGTCTTCCAACTTCCTGCCTGTTTAAATGGATTCCAGCAGATTCATGTCTCTACGTAAGGAACAGAAGCATTCAACCACATCCCTGTACGTTTTCGTCCCCCATTGTTTCACCGTTACTTTTCTGCTTTTCATGAATCACGTTGTTCTTCCTGCCAAACGAAGGCATTCTTCGCATTAGAAGCTTGTCATCCTCATGTTCCTCGAAAGAAAAACACGTATGTGGACTTCCAAACTGAAACAAATGGGGCCGGGGGGGGGGGGTTGGGGGGGGGGGGGGTGTCTGCCAATAAAATGACTTCCAGCTATTATTTCAAAAATAATTCCTAACAACATGGAGTACGCACCTTCGGATGCTTGCTGCAATAGTTTCAAGGAAATTCAGCAAGGCTGTAGTGTGAATCGAGGTTTCAACCCCGGGTTCGAACCACTGAGCTATGGCAGCACTAACATATGAAGCGTTTTGAGACTGACAAAAGATGATGACCTCTAGCAGAAAAACTTCGGTCATCTCAGTTTTGTGATACAAGCTTTGTTTTGTGTGACAAAATACGACTTGAAACCCACTTCTTTGATCACTTGTTTGATATAACACTTTGTCAGCTTCCCAATATCTCATAATGTGACAGGGATCAACATTTGTTTAAACTCACACAAAGTAAAAGCTTTGAAGCTTCTTTTATATAAAAGGCACGATGTAGTATTGATACCAGTTCATTACCCTTGATTTCAGCATGTATTGCAGTTTTTCTCAATCACTTGGTGAGTAATTCCTTTCCTTTTGCCTGGTGCGATTTACGTGGCCACGGGAATTCATAATTTATGGCCTTGGCAGGTGACGTTCAGGCACCAATCGTGAAACAGTTCAAATCGAACATGCTCCGGAGCTTGGAATTCGAGGCAATGCAGAATATCTGACAGTGCACTTTAAAACATAATCTTGCGTGTCGTGTCCGCTGGCTGGGTTGGCATACTATTAACCAGCTCCATTTGCTATTGAGTGGGCTGGAGGACATGACAGTGATAGATAGAAGGAAGACAGTCAAGAGATTTGTAGAAAATGATGAAAAATTTGAAATTTTGCCGCCCGGTGATGGATGAGCAACCCTTGTTGTGAGTACTCCCACATGCTGGAGAGGTATTGGTAGACCTCAGGATTACATCATTGGGTGAATAACCTGCAACTCCTTCCCTTCCACCCTGTGGGAACCCTTGTGGAAAGATAAAGCTGCGAAGGCCGCAGTGCACGTCTGCGAAAATGGGCGTTCGTAAAAATGCCATTCAGATTAGATTAGATTAGATTACTTACAATGTGGAAACAGGCCCTTCGGCCCAACAAGTCCACACCGACCCGCCGAAGCGCAACCCACCCATACCCCTACATTTACCCCTTTAACCTGACACTACGGGCAATTTAGCATGGCCAATTCACCTGACCCGCACATCTTTGGACTGTGGGAGGCAACCGAAGCACCCGGAGGAAACCCACGCAGACAGGGGGAGAATGTGCAAATTCCACACAGTCAGTCGCCTGAGTCGGGAATTGAACCCGGGTCTCTGGCGCTGTGAGGCAGCAGATAATGCACAATGAAACAGTGAACAGAACGCAAGTACACCCTTGAATAGAAGCAGTGGGAGTTAGACCATAGAACATAGAACATAGAACATTACAGCGCAGAACAGTCCCTTCGGCCCTCGATGTTGCGCCAACCTGTCATACCAATCTGAAGTCCCTCTAACCTACACTATTCCATGTACGTCCATATCCTTGTCCAATGACGACTTAAATGTACTTACAGTTGGCGAATCTACTACCGTTGCAGGCAAATCATTCCATACCCTTACTACTCTCTGAGTAAAGAAACTACCTCTGACATCTGTCCTATATCTATCACCACGCAATTTAATTCTATGCACCCTCGTGGTCGCCGTCACCATTTTTGGAAGAAGGCTCCCCCTGTCCACCCTATCTAAACCCTCTGATTATATTATATGTCTCTATTAAGTCACCTCTCAACCTTCTTCTCTCTAACGAAAACAACCACAAGTCCCTCACCCTTTCCTCGTAAGACATTCCCTTCAAAACATGCAACATACGAGTAAATCTCCTCTGCACCTTTTCCAAAGCTTCATCATCCTTCTTATAATGTTGTGACCAGAACTGTATACAATAGTCCAAGTGCGGCTGCATTAGCTGTAGCATAACCTCATGGTTCCAGAACTCGATCCCTCAATTAACAAAAGCTAAAACACTGTATGCCTTCTTAACAAACTTGTCAACCTGGGTGGCAAATTTCAAGGATCTCTCTACCTGAACACCGAGATCTCTCTGCTAACCTACACTACCAAGAAACTTACCATTAGCACAATACTTTGCATTCCAGTTGTTCCGATCAAAAGGAATCACCTCTCACTTGTCCGCATTAAACTCCATTTGCCACCTCTCAGCCCAGCTCGGTAGCTTAGCTATGTCTCTCTGTAAACTACAACATCCTTCATCACGATCCACAACTCCACCGACTTTAGTGTCGTCTGCAAATTTACTAACCCACCCTTCTACGCCCTCATCCAGGTCGTTTATAAAAAATAACGAACAACAGTGGACCCAACACCGACCCTGGCGGTATACCACTGGTAACTGGACTCCAGGATGAACATTTCCCATCAACCACCACCCTCTGTCTTCTTTCAGCAAGCCAAGACCTGATGCAAACTGCTACATCTCACAAAATCCCATTCCTCCGCATTTTGTGCAATAGCCTACTGTGGGGAACCATATCGAACGCCTTGCTGAAATCCATATACACAACATCAACCGGTTTACTCCAATCGACCTACCTGGTCACCTTCTCAAAGAAATCAGTTAGGTTTGTGAGGCACGACCTACCCTTCACAAAACCATGCTGACTATCCCTGAACAAATTATTCCTTTCCAGACGGTTATAAATCCTATCTCTTATAAACTTTTCCAACAATTTACCAACAACTGAAGTTAGGCTCACAGAGTTAAAATTAACAGGATTGTCCCTACTCCCGTTCTTGAACATGGGAACCATATTTGCTATCCTCAGGTCTCATGGCACTATTCCTGTAGACAATGACGATTTAACGTTCAATGCCAAACGCTCGGCAATCTCCCACCGGCTTCCCAGAAGATGCTAGGATAAAGCTCATCCGGCCCAGGGGGCTTATCTATTTCACATTCTGCAGGATTTCTAATACCTCCTCCTTGTGAACCTCAATCCCACCTAGTCTAGTAGCCTGTATCTCAGTATTCTCCTCGACAACATTGTCGTTTTCTAGACTGAATACTGTTGAAAAGTGTTCATTTAGTGCTTCCCCCATCTGCTCTGACTCCACACACAACTTTCCACTGCTATTGCTGATTGGGCAAAATCTTACTCTCGTCATTCATTTATTCCTTAAATACCGTTAGAAAGCCTTAGTGTTGACCATGATTCTATCCGCCAAAAACTTCTCATGTCTCCTCCTGGCTCATCTGAGCTCTCTCTTTCGGTCTTTCCTGGCTAAGCGCCCTAACTGAGCATTCGCCTCTCATCCTAACATAAGCCTTCTTCTTCCTCTTGTCCAGACAGTCTACTTCCTTCGGAAACCACGGATCCCGCTCTCGACAGCTTTCACTCTGCCTGACAGGTACATACTTATCTCGGAAACACAGTAGCGTTTCCTTGAATAAGCTCCACATTTCTAATGTGCCTATCCACTGCAGTTTCCTTCTCCACCCTATGCTTTCTAAATCTGGCCGAATCGCATCATAATTGCCTTTCCCCCAGCTGTAACTCTTGCCCAGTGGTACACACCTATCCATTTCTGTGTCAAAAGTAAACATAACATAATTGTGATCGCTCTCACCAAAGTGCTCACCTACTTCCAAGTCTAACAACTGGCCGAGCTCATTACCCAGTACCAAATCTAATGTAGCCTCGCCCCTAGTTGGCCTGTCTACATACTGTGTGAGAAAGCCCTCCTGCACACATTGGACAAAAACTGACCCATTTATAGTACTCGCACTATAGTGTTCCCAGTCAATATTTGGAAAGTTGAAATCCCCCATAACAACTACCCTGTCATTCTCACTGCTATCGAGAATCATCTTTGCTATCCTTTCCTCTCCATCTCTGGAACTATTCGGAGGCCAATAGAAAACTACAAACAGGGTTACATCTCATTTCCAGTTTCTAACTTCAGCCCATATTACCTCGGTTGACGAGTCTCCAAACATCTTTTCTGCAACTGTAATACTGTCCTTGACCAACACTGCCACAGGTCCCCCCTCTTTTACATTCTTCTCTGTTCTTACTGAAACATCTAAATCCTGGAATCTGCAGCAACCATTCATGTCCCTGTTCTATTCATGTCACGAAATGCCAGAACACCGAATTCCCAGGTACCAACCAATCCTGTAACGTAATCGACCTTACTCCAGATGCTCCTGGCGTTGAAGTCGTCATACTCCAAACCAACGTCTTGCTTACCGGTGCAATCTTGCGACCCTGAAACTTGTTTTGGCCCTCCCTACTCTCAAACTTTTCGATACTTGAACTACAATTTTGGTTCCGATCCCTCTGCTGGATTAGTTTAAACACACCCCAATAGTCTTAGCGAATTTCCCCCCAGGATATTGGTACCCCTCTGGTTCAGATGAAGACCATCCTGCTTGTACAGGTCCCACTTACCCCAGAAAGATCCCCAATTATCCAATAATCCAAAACCCTCCCTCCTGCACCATCCCTGTAGCCACGTGTTCAATTCCACTCTCTCCATATTCCTTGCATCACGAGCACAACAGCAGGGAGGAATTTGAAAGGACGGATGGAAGTGTATTATGGCCGTGACTTCCAAACAAATAGATTTGAATTTGAGCTGCAGAAGAGCAGAGACGTGGAAGAGTTAATGATGTTAATGAAGTGCAAGTCGGCTGACATGGTGATTTTGGGGATATGTGGTTAAAAACACATCAGGAAGTGAAGTATGTCACCATGGTTATGACGTGCCTGGAGATTGAATCAGTGGCGAGGCATTTTCTCTGAGGACTTGGTCGATGATGCCTTCCAGCTCATGTCATCCACTTCCCTCAACTCCGCTCCCAAAACTCCTCTCACCAACTGAGACTAGGACGGAACTCCCTTCAACATCACTTTAAAATCCAGCACCCTCTGTAGACATCATGTCATCCTCCGGTATTTCCGTCAGCTGCAAATGAAACCCATCAACTGAGATGTGTTTCCCTCCCCACCCCTACCCACTTTCTGTAAATATCATTCCCTCTTCGACTTCCTGGTGGTGCACGCCCCCGCCAAACCACCTTCCCATCCGCTCCCAGCAAACTTCTCATTCCAACACGGGATTTGCAAAATATCCATCCACACCTCCGCCCTCAACTCTGTCCAAGACCCCAAAGGACCCTTCCATGTCCATCAGAGTTTCACCTGCATTTTAACGCATGTCATTTACTGTATCCATTGTTCCCTTTGCAGTCTCCTCGACACTGAGGAGATCGGATGCCTAATTACAGACCACTTCGGAAAACATCTCCGGGACACCCGCACCAAACAACACCACTGGCCTCTGGCCAAACATGTCAACTCTCCCTCCCACACAGCCAAGTTCATTCAGGTCCAGGGCTTCTGCCGCTCTCATGAACTGTCCTGTCTGTCCATCTTCCTTCCCACCTATCTGCTCCACCCTGCGCTGCGACCGATAATCATTACCGCATCTCCATCCTCCTATCACACTCTCAGCTACTTTGTCCCAGCCACACACGCTCCCATTCGTCTCTCTACCCCCACGCTTCACGAGCCTCTTTCCTGATGAAGGCTCGTGCCCGAAACGTCGATTGTCTTGCTCATTGGATGCTGCCTGCCCTGCTGTGTTCTTCTAATATCACACTTCCAACTCAGTGGCGTCGAGGCAGTGGATTTTGAGTTCGGGACTGAAGTCAGATGCCTCAGTTTTGCAATGATTCAATTGTACGGAATGTCTGCTCCATCAGGACTGGATGGCAGACATGTCAAGACAGTGTTTGACCTGGAGGGAACAGGGAGGTGATCGTGTTCATATCCACCTGCTGACCCACTGGTCTCTGTGGTGGAGACTGTGTGCATGAAAGATTCTGACATCATTCTCTTCAAATTCTTCGTGCCGAAAATCCCTTACCTTCAGACCTTATCTTCAGACAGAATCGAGAGTCTTGTGAAAGACGGTTTCACACTCTCATTTTTCGATAACATCAGATTTGCAGGATTTTAGAAGGGGAAGATTTACAAACCAACCTCCCCACCATAATCTGAGGAAGCCGCGCAGTTTATCCCAAATACAACTTGATCAGAGTTCGAACATGAAATGAAAAAGCTCTGGTTACAGTAGGTGCTTGGACTCGGCTTCTACCTGTCATCAGACCTGACACACCTCAATTGCAGTCATACTGAGGAAAGACTGGGGAAACGTGGGGATCCACTCCCTGTCTGAGCTGAATTCCCGTGAGCTGAATGATACCAGGAACAAGCCATTCACCTCTCAGAGTGTGGGAAGGGATTCACTCTGTCTCTGACCTGCTGCGACACCTACTCGTTCAAAATGATGAGAAACTATTTCAATGTCTGAACTGCGGAAAATGCTTTAAAACATCCAGCGATTGGAGAACCGAACACCTCGCTCATACTAATGAGGAGCTTTTTATCTCTCCGAACTTTGGAAAATGTTATCAACTCTCGATGTGCTTCATCTTTGAGAAATATGCTCACATTAATAAGAGTCCATTAAGAATCATAAAGACCTGACGTGTGATCCACGTGCTCACCCGGAGGAGAGACGTCTTCAGTTCCAAATCTGTGGGACATGCTGTAACGTCCGAACGACCGGATGGCTCATCACCTTTCACATAGCATTAACAGTTCTTTCTAAATGCCCTGACTGCGGGAGGTGCTGCACTATTTCCTGAATACTAACGTGTCATCAACGTGTTCACACTGAAGATAGACATTAATCACTACAAACGTTCCTGGGGACAGTATATCATGAACGTCTTCACATTGAGGAGAGACCTTTCAAACATATAGTTTGTGGGATGTGTTCTCTAGTCTCTGTAGTACTGATGTCCTATCGATATTTTCGAATTGTGAGAGACTTTTCAAGTGTATTTATTCCGGGAATAGGTTCAAGCAATCATCTCAACTCTCAGCACACCATCTGTTTTGCAGTTGTCAGCAAGCATTTACCTGCTCCATGTGAGAAAAGCAGTTAGGTCACTCATCGAACCTGCTGAGAGAGTAGAGGGATCCCACTGAAGGATGGAATTCACTCACTCATCGACCCTAAAGAGACAGCGTAGAGTTTACATATCTCAACACCGATTGAACATTGTTCATCACATTCAGGTCTGAAAGCAAAGTTTTAATATTCTACATAACAATCAAATAAATCAGCTTTGTGTTAAACACAGTATCGAAGGTCATTGGAAGGATGGGATTACAGAGTACGAGAACCATCAGCACAGGTTGTCAAGGAGAAATCACATTTGACAAATATATTATAATACTTTGAGGAGGTAATGAGCAAGTGAGACGAAGTCAAGACTGTGGAGGTGACCGGCTTGAATTTCCATAGACATATGTCGAGGTACAGTATGGCAAACTGCTAAATAAGAGTCAATGGATTGAGGCTTGGCTGACTGGCAGACGGCAGACAGTTGGATGAAGAGGTCTCTTCCAGGATGGCAGCCCGTGACTAGTGGAGTTCAAATGAGTCAGGGTTGGCACCACAGCTATTCACATTATGTATCAATGATCCATTCAAAGGAACTGAGGGTGTTGTTGTTCCATTTGAAGAAGACACAATGATAGGTGGAAGGCCAGATCTTATTGATGAAGCGGGCATGCTGCAGAATGACTTGAAAGGAGTGAGTGCTTCAAAAAACGTTGTAGTTGCCACACTTTGTGGAAAATATGAGGTGGGAAGAGGAGAGGCATAGACAATTTTCTGAAAGCAGAAAGAATTCCAAGTTCAATTTTCTCTTATGTTTGGCATGCAGTTTCAGTTGATGTTTAGGAAGGCAAATACAATGTCGGCGTTCAGTTCAAAGTTGAAACTTTATTGCTGGAACAGCTCAGTTCAAGCAAATTAAAAAGCATGGGCAGTCGTTTAAGCCTCAGTCAATAGGAGTCTCTGGAACATTGCATTTGGAACATTGAGAGGAGGATTTGGCCCCATATCTAAGTGATGGTTTGTTTTGAGTGGTGGATAGGAGTTGTATACTGGCTGATTCAGTGGTGAGTACTAATGTCTTGCAGCCTCCGCGATGGTTGTTCAATATCTACTTTGGACGAATGTGAATTTGGAGTTGGCACATCCTGTCCGTTTCAGCCTGCGTTTCCGCTCCAGACTAAAGATGTGTGGCTGACGTTCTTTCGTCATGGGAAATTCAGAGTTACAGGAATTGGGTAGAGGTGTGAGTTGGGTGCGATTCCCTTCGCATGATTAGTGGGGGTTTCTTGGTCCGAATGTCCGGTTTGCACATTTTAGGTATTCCATTAGAACAACGTTGATCGCAGGGATTTAGGCCTTGTCATAAGAAGTTTTAACGGAGGTGACACCTTCCATATAAACACATGGTTTCAAGTGAACGTCTTGAACGATATAAGGAGTGCAGGGACATTCTTGAGGAGGACATCATAAAGATCAATGGAGAATATTAAATAGCCTCAGACCATAAAGTTAAGCATAATCTAAAGAGATTCTGCAAGTACATTAAGAAATTTAGACCAAATAGGATCACTTAAAGATGAAAAAGCTCACCTATGTCTTGATCCTCAGCAGGTGGAGAAACATATAATGTTCATTTCGCATCAGTTTACACTGTAGAGAACGAAATGGCTGGTACACCTAAATACTGATGTTTTGAAAGTAGTTCACGTTGAAAAGGGGAAGTGCTGGAGGACCTGGAAAATATAAAGTTGGATATTTCTGTGTTATCTGATCTCCTGTATCCCGGAAACTTGTGGGAAGTTAGGGAATGAAACTGTTGGGCCCTTCGTAGAAATATTTTTATCATCTATTATTACGAGTGAGGCAACGAATTACTGGGGGATGGCTAATGTTGTGCCTTTGTTTAGAAAGGAATTCATGGAGAATTCTGGGATCGATAGACCTGTGTGTCTGGTTATGGTCGTGGGTAAGTTGTTGGATGCAATTCTAAACGATAGGATTTATTTGAATTTTTAGATACAAGGAATGAATCGGGATAATCAGCTTGGTTTTGCACAAAATTGATTGAGTTTTTTAAGGGCGTAACCAAGAAGATCAATGAGGACATAGTGGTAGAGTTTGCTCACTTGGGCTTTAATAAAAGCTTTTACACTGTTCCACATGGTTGACTAATTCATAAAGTTAAATCGCATAAGTTAAATGTAAGGATTCCAATTAGATATAAAATTAGTTCGATACCAGGATGCTGAGAATGGTGGTGGAAGGTAATTTTCAGACAGGAGGACTGTTACCAATGGTATTCCCACTGGCTGAACGCACATTCATTTTATTTTTCATTTAAATAAATGAAGTACGTGGGAAGATAGAAAGCATGGTAAGTAAGTTTGCAAAATTGGTAGTAGAATGGACAATAATAAGGTTCTGAAAGGTTGTGAAGCGATTTTCTCGTCAGGTCAGTTTCTCTCTGGCCTCGAGTTTAAAAAGCGTGTGGGGGAGGAGTTGTGAAGGGCCATTCGTCCGTCGTGAAGCGTACGTTATCAGGCATCCATCTATTCTCGTCCCAGTTTGCAGCACTGAGATTGTCTATGTGATCTGAAATGACATAACAATGGTACTGAAGGTTGACCTGGTCACACTGTTGTAACCCCTCTGAGGAACGTATTCTCATGTTCAAATACGGACGCAGTCACGCAGGCACATTCCCTGATAGTGACAGAGTCCTCAGGATTATACCCATTCCATGTGCTTTATGTCTACAAGTATCTCCGGAGAAAGGCGGCTTTAAGTGGAATACAAGGCACTTCGCCAGAAAATGTGCACCGTTGCTGTGGATACTGAGCTGAAATGGTCCCAAACGCTTCTCATGTGAAACTTTCAATAACACAAATCCCACCAAAACAAGCCCTCTGGCTCCTGGGACCTGACAGGTTAGCACCCAGCAGACATTCCTCACTAAAAACAGCGGACACACGGCAAAATCTAAGCACTTTCATGTCTCGTCTTGTTCTGTTTCTGTCGCTGACACACCTCCAGCTTCCTCTGAACGACTAGTCCCAATGTCAATGAGCTGTTTGATATAAACACAGGCACATCGAGAAAGTAATCTTTATTTCAAAAGCAGAGCCAGGGATTGTAAGCTGCAAGGGCTTGCTCTCTGCTGTGTCATGAAACATCACGGTCTCGTTGTCCTCATTATCATATAGACTGATTCCACAAATATGCAACACAACCGTTATTACCAATTGAAATGTCCTAATGAATACCGTGACTGACAGAAAGATCCGCGGAGAGTAGCTTCGATCCCTTCCTCGCCGAGGGACATTTTGCAAAGAATGTCCTGTTACTTGACAAAATGACCTCCTCAAAGCTGGCCATGGAAGTGTCTAGCACAATAATATCCATTGGCCCACTATGGCTGCACCAGTCCAACACAATCCCCTGAACTGTTCTTATCTCATTTGGCGTCAATTGGTTCAGTGGGGCAAATGTATTCAGTCATGGAAGTGTACAACTAAATGGGTCTTACCTGCTCTGAAGTTTTCTACCTTTTCCATCCTGACAGACAGTTGGTTGCAGATTCCTAACGTTCCTTATCTGAGTTATCCGCATTTCACTTAATCCTGCGATTTGAATTTCAAACAAGAAAGCAGAGAACAAGTACTCTTCAAGTTCACTCTCGGCTCTCAATCACAGTCAGCAAAATGCTTAACTGCATGAGGAATCCACATTGCATTTAACGCCCATCGCCTAAACCACATGGCCACATCTGCAGAAGCGTGCTCCTAAACTGGTTTCAAGTACTCCCTCCCTGTGGAGCTGAGGGACAGGCAATCATTGTTCGGTTTGTTTGAATTCAATCACCACAGTTTCGACAGCGTTAAATGTCAGGACATGTTTGGTCTGTGTAATCAATCTCGATGGTTGAAATGGTCATTTATTTCAAAAGAAAGGGAGAGATTGCAGGAGAAACTAAACAAATCTGGCAGCATCTGGGGAAAGACAAATAGAGACAACGATTCGGAGCTTCTCCAGGAGTTTTTTCCGAACTCTGTTTTCTCCGACAGGTAATGGCAAAACTGCCGAGTTCCTTCATCAGTTTCTGTTTTTGTTTTAGATTCCGAGTGTCCACAATTAGCCAGTCAACAATACAGTAACGCATTTGTGGTTCCTCACTGGATTTGGTTTCCGTTTGTATGCATATCCCTGACCCTATTAAAAACCCGAAAGTGCACAGCAAAGGAGTCGGATGGATAAGAACACCGGCCGCTCAATGCGTGGGTACACTTTCTCGGTTAACAGCCAAACGAGAGGACTAATTGTTCCACGGAGACTTGGTAGTTCCTTGTAGCAGTCCCCTTGCAGGATCTCCTAAAGCAGACTGTCTGTGAATTCAAGCTTTCGCCTGCCCTTCGCAGAATGAAAATTATCCCCAATTGGTTAAAGTTTCCAAAATGAATCCTGGGGCATTCGTTGTGGACAATAGGAACAGTCTGATCTCATGCTTTGCAAACACATACATGTCACCGGGAAATAGCTCTCCTAAAACGGGGAACGTCTCCCTTTGAGCTTTCTGAGGAACATTTTCCAGACGTTGGTAAAAACCCAAAACTGTGCGGACAAAAAACAACAGATGGTGTGAGAACAGTTGTGGCTCTGTTCCTGGGTCGTCGGAGAACAGCAACCTGTCAGTGAAGAGCCGAACGCACTGACTAACATCGTCACAGAGACTGATGAGCCAACGGATTCAATGACCCCCGAATGCAAGCTGCAGACTGCTCCTCCCATATTGACAATCATCCTTAATTAGCATTTTTTCCTAAGAAAATCCAGGGAAATTCACGGTGAAGACATGGGAATAGTCTGATCCCACCATCTATAGACGCACCCATGACACCGGAACCAGTTATCCTCCATCCGGGATTGTCTCACTTCCAGCCTTTCAATGTCCTATCTGTTCCCGCGTTTTCGGATTGCCCTGGAGCTGAGATGAGATTTGACATCCTGACGTTCAGGAACGAGGATCCTTCACTATCATAGATCATTTCATGTCCAGAGAACATCAGAGTCAAAGTACCGGCCTCCGAAAGAACAGAAAGATTTCTAAACTGTCTCTGCCCAGTTGGCCATTTCACCCTTCACTTTCCACTGAATCCGCGGCCCAAGGATTATCTGAAGATTCAGAAAGCTCGAGTCTGGGATTTCTGTTTTGCTTGTTGACAGTTTTCCCACTTGACAAGTGTCAACATGTTCCCAGAATCTTTTCACAATCCTCTGCTTTGCACCATGTACAGAGATTCACGACACTGGGAATGTTTTGATTGGAGCAAAGAAGATTAATGGGAAAATTCTTCGGGACGTTTATAATGATGTGGGAGAAAGAGCTGTGGATGGGCGGATTAATGGTCAGGAGGAACTGCTGCCTCTGACCATGGTAATTGACCAGAGACGAGGAGTGAAGACGTTTAATGGAAAAAGACAACTTGTTTCAAATAAACTCAGTGAAACCCATATCCCATGCTTTTTCTTTTAGGTCAGGTCCGTTTCTTGTTCAGAACGCACGTTTCCTGCATGTCAAGAAATGAGCAGACCTGAGAACATATCGAGTTGTTTAGGCGAGATTTCTGGAGTTGCAGCGATAACTCTTCCAACAAGAAAACATGTAAAATCAACTCTGAGGGAAATGTGCTCGGTATTGATGAGAGATAGAATGAATATGAAGGATCCCTTTTCATGAGCAGAGAGATTAATAACACGGCAATGGTCGATTAATAAAGATGCACTTCTGTCGCGCTTTTCAGCTCCACTTTAATCACAGGCACTGAAGTACCTGTGAAGCAGATATGTCATTGTCAATAATAATGTGCTAATCAAGGCAGTTTGTTCAAACAGAGGTGAAAAACGAAAACTCAGGACTGGCACTGGAAACGCCAGGGAGATTATTTTTTACTTTAAAAGTTTGTCCTGCTCTTGTTTATATCCAAAATAGTGCAGGATCAGTGATCCTAATCTCAGGGGAAGGCGTTACCCTTTTAAGAAACAAATGAGGAGGATGTTCTCACATTCTGTGGGCAGCAAGTATGTAGAAGTATTTACAGCCGAGGCTTGTCAAGACTGGGTATGTTCAAGGCTTCAATTATCTCTCTGTTAATAGCATGGTGCAAGTGGCAGTGTGAAATGTGTCCAAATTTGCTGACAATACACTCGTGGGAGCGCATGTTATGATAAGATCATGGCAATATGCATAGGCATATAGATAGATTAGGTGAGTGGGGACAAACTATTCACGTGCAGTTTCATGTATGGATTATGAGGTCATGCACTTTGGTCGGAAGAGTCAAAAGAGAGATTACTATTAAAATCGAGAGAAAGTAGAAGAAACGTGTGACGCAGCGGAATATTATACACGGCACAAAGTTTAGTAACATATTCTTTCCCTGACAAAAAGGATGGCTTCCTTTCCGAATGCTAACAATGAAAGAGATTGTTCCCCAGGAAAGAAAAATAACTGAAACTAATAGCTTAATCGAAAATTTAGAAAAGACTTGAATCGTTCCAATGGATGTCGTTGATGTTTATGGCTCGCTAACATTTGTTTCCAATGGGGCTGGGAGTGGGAGTTAGGGGACCTGGGGCGTGGAAGTCAGTTTACCCATGATTACTGTCATCCTTCATCTGTCTACGTCATTTTGTACGTTTTATTTCGCATTTTGGTTCCTGTGAGTGCCCTTGTAAACTATACCCACTGGTGACTTATTTCCCTGGTTGTTCTCCATCACGACTCGAAAGAATTCAAAATTCTTTTCTCCTTGATTTCGGTGATCTCTAATCAAATGTCACCAGTACCTCGATATTTTCTACGCCTGTCTGCCTTCTTGCAATGTCAGTTGATCCGTCACTGTGTTACTGTTTCACAAATCAAGAACAAATCAAACAGCATCAATAGCATCTCGGTTCAGAACGCAGATAACTACAGCCGCTCCCCAGAGCACTGCCAACTGTGCGATCACAGAAGCACACATTGTACAGCCAGGAAACTTAAAACAACAGAAACACTCTTTTGGATTACGGACCTGGTTGCATATCTCAATCAGCAAACGAATTTTACATTGGTGATCTCAACAGTTCCCTCACACAAGGAACTAACTATTGCTGTAGACGGAGGAGAAAGTGAGGACTGTAGATACTGGAGGTCAGATTCGAGAGTGTGGTGCTGAAAACACAGGTCAGGCAGCATCCGAGGAGCATGATAATCGACGTTTTGGCCGAATGCCTGATGAACTACACATGTCAGAAACGTCCATTCTCCTGCTTCTTGAATGCTGCCCAACCTGCTGTACTTTTTCAGCAACGCACTCTCCATTTCTGCAGACTATCACACAATCCGAGCTTCGAGCCACGGAATCAGCGACACTCAGTGTCATGAGTCAACCTACTGCGGACACCTGGCAGTGGTGTTTTGTGTCAAGTTGATCTTCATGAATGTGTATCGTGAGTTGTCTGTCCTTTATAATGTTTCCTGCAGTCACTACGTGCAACATTGTTTGTCCAAATTTGTCCTGCAGATGATGGGTATTGGGTCCATTGTTTGGTGAGTTGTTGTCAAACGTGGCTTTCGGTTTATGTTGTCTCATAAATCCGAGTGGTCAGAGGAGTCTGGTTGTACGTGCCGAGACATTTTTTTTACCTATAATGTAGAGTGATTGGTGTGTTGGGTCATGGCATGTCCTCCTCGCGTTGATTTTGGCAAGGGATCTGCGGCAATATCTACTGTTGCAAAGTATTTCTGGAGGATCCAGTAAACAGCACAACCAGCTGTTCCGAGTAGCAATGCACAGCGATGACGAGGACAACAAATTCGACTGGGTCAACACAAAAATAATAGGACAAGCTAAATAAAGTGCAGCCAGAGAATTTCTGGAATGACGAGACACATCCAATGACTCCATCAAAAAACAGTTGATCTGGACCCAACATACTGGGACATGCAAAGGACGACAAGAACCAGCAACTGAAAGCTGTGGGAAGGAAATCAAATCAATTCGAAACGCTTCAGGACAGCAGTGTTTCACGCGAGTTTCATCTGCCTTGAGGATATCACCGAGAGAGGGGAGGAAACGGCCGCAAACCAACTTCCCAAAACCACCAAACATCCCCACACCATCTGCACCCTTCACTGGAACTGCAGATCTTTACACAAACCTTGAAACCCTCAAACAGTCAGAGCCGCCCCAGCGGGAAAATGAACCCTGGCCTCCCACGTGACAACTGAAGTTACCAAACGCCACACGTTGGATGTCAGAGCTAACTGAGCCTGCAATTACTTGTGCATGTTCTTGTCAATAACACCTGCTTGATTATCCTCATCTCAGTTTCCATCATTTAACGTTGTATGCCTTAAGCATTACAAATTCACAGTTAAATATCTCTAAAAATTGTGAGAATTTCTGCCGCTCTGACACATACAAACAGTGATGTCCAGATTCCAACCACTTCCCAGCTGATAAAGTTTTCTATCTACAGCTACTCGAACATTTATGACTCTTATCTTAAATCTATGGCTACCGTTTGATTGATCCCTCCATCATAGGGAACGTTTTCGTTAAGTGTACCCAACCCATTCCACTCATTATTTCCGACATCTCAATACTGTCTCCTCTCAACCTCTACAGCTCTCAGAAAAACAAGGCCAGTCTAAATGAACTCTATCATAGCTCAAGTTCTTCAGTCCAGACAATATATTGGCAAATCACTTCTGCACCGTTTCCACAGCTGGCATAGCGCATATTTTATGTGAATTGCACCATTGTACATAATACTCTAGTGAGAGACGAATACAGACTTGAAATAAATGTGGGGAATTCACAAACATTGGTCTTTTCCAATAAAGTCTCTTTCCCTCGAAATTGTTCTGTGTCCTTTCATGAACCCAGTGCTCCAATGAACTCTGGTCCATCCAAATCAAACACTGTACATGAGGATTGATAACCAACCACATTATCTGATTGCATAAAGTGGCTTAAAGGTCCTCATGGTGGTATTCGGGCATGTTCACCTAACAAGAGTGACAGCTGCAACACTAACCTACCGGTGTCAATGTGAAAGTGAATGTTAATTTGTGCAATGCCCCAGAGACATGGGAGGAGCGATGGAAAGGAAGAATAGTGATTGTGAAAGGGAGAAAATTCTCCGAGATTGGATGCAGATAAAGTTTGAAGCAAATAAATCATCACCTTAGAGAGTATTTTCACATTAAAATTCGTTGTTTCCTTTCTGCGTTTGTTTTGCAAGGGTAATGTGAAGTAACATGGAACAAATGCGCATTACTGATACTCGGATTTGAATGAAGGTTGCTAAGGCCACAATGCTGAGGGCGATCACATGAAAAACTCAACAGTAAAAGCAATAAGTGCAATGGCTGAGATTGGCGAGGAACAGCACCACATGCACAAGAGGACAACGAACTGAGATTGGAATGAATCGTCATCTTCGATGCCCTCATTGGCTGTGGAGATTCCATCATTGAGAATGATGAAGACTGAGTTCAATAGATTTCTAGCAAAGATGAAATGTACAGGCGATAGTACACAAATTGTTGAAATGTAAGTCTCAAAAACAACGAAGTTTCACATCGTTACTTTATCAGTGCCGCGGGAGAACGTAGTAACAACTGTTGAACACTCACGTCACACCGCTTCCCAGGTCTGGAGTCAGAGAAATTTAGTGACGCAGTGGCGAAGATCCGATCGGAAATTGGGAGTGGAATGAACGCGTGAATCTTTACTCTTTCTGCCAGTGACAAAGTCCGTTTGCATGCAGTCCTTCTATGAAGGCAGAGAGGTGCGTGAAATGCCCAGGCTGGGAGCTCCAAACTCGGCTGGAGCAACTTCTGTTGACATGGAATAGGGAGCATTGGGAGAAGAGGCTGGGAGTTCTAACCTCATCTGGATACACTTCAATTGACATGGCGCAGGAAACATTGGGTTGATGGAAAGTACCCTGAGTCATTTCAATCTGAACTGAAATAGTTTTCGGCAGCATACATTTTTGTGGATTGAGGGAGGATCTTACCCAGGGAATTGTCACAATTGTAAATAAACATTTTGCAAAGACTCAGCTCGTGTGGGAGTATCGGTGCATTATGAAATTGACTAAATATCATTGTACTCTGACATTTCTCATATTCTGACACTGCAGTCGGTTAATTTTCTGGAAGGAAATTTTAATTTTTTTTTGTGTGTTATTCAATTTCCTGCAAGCTTGTTCTGCTCTGGTCATTGATGTAAAATAAACAACCAGAAATTAGCATGAAGTTAGGATTCGGTTCGAGGTTCCGTCGAATTACGGAAGAACAACAGGAGAGTAGAGGTGAAATTTATCAGAACAGCAGCGATCAAATTTAGTGGACGGGCAGACAAAGGGTGACAGGAAGCTTCATGGGGATAAATGTGCTTTCTTTGTAAATGAAACGTACCGCATCACAAAATGGTGACAATTGAAGTCAAGCATTGTGGGTGATAATATTTGCTGGTTTTGTGAATGTCTCACTTGCACTGACAGGAATGGAGTGTATAAGTCCTTCGACACAGAGTGAGGCAGGGAGAATGTAAACACAGCAAGCTCCAAAAATGCAGAAATATTTCTTCTTTTCTGAACTTCAGTCCCGGACTAAGATGACCTTTGAAAAATTATTTTACACCATGTCAGAGGAGGATTTACAGATTCGAACACGGAAACCAAATTATGTATCAAGATTAAATCATGCCACTTTATTCGCTAAGACAAAAGCAACATGGAAGTTTTACCTTCTGACTCGCAGTAATTCTTGCACAATATCATAAATTTGTTTCCCATGAAACGGGAACAGCTGCTCTTCCTCTAACTTCCTAAACGTATTAAAACCTTGGTATGTTGAACAAATCACACCTGAATCGTTTTTGATGTCTGTAGAACAACTTCAACTTCTCCACCCTGAACTTAGATATAATATTCCGCATTTCTTTGACTGTTCTGATAAATCTCCTTTTCGATTTCTCCACAGACATACACATTCTTTGTCGAGATCACCTGTTTGCGCAAACCCAAATGCTGTGTATTCATGTGGGTGATGTCATCACACACAGGCAATTGCTCAGTAACATCACCCTGATTCCTGTGTATTTCCTCAACTGTGAACGTTTGCTTTGACCACAGTGCTTCTGATTTCGTTCGAGCTGCCGGGTCCAGCATTTGATTAGCAAGAGGAAATAAAATAAATCAAATAAATTACTTCAGTATTTTTTACTGATAATCTACTGTTACAATCTGACACAACCTTTTGTACTGTCCACTCTACTACCAATCTTGATCTCATCTGCAAACTCACTGACCATGTTTTATACATTTTTATCTAAATCATTTGTATGAATGAAAAACGAAAGTGGGCTCAGTATTGAACCCTGTGGAACACAGCTAGTAACAGTCCTCCAGTCAGAACACTACCTTCCACCACCGTTCATGCCTTCTACCATTAAATTAATTTTATATCTAATTGTAAAGCTTACGTTGAAGTCTATGTTAAAAATTAATCAACCTTGTGGAACCTTTTAAAAGATTTATTAAATTCCAACTGAACAATGCCTACCACTTAGTCCTCATCAATATTCTTGGTTAAGTCCTCAAAACACCCAACCATGTTTGTGGGACAGAAATTCCCTCCCACAAAACCAAACTGATTAACCCTATTCATTACTCGTCTCTCAAAATACATATAAATCCGATTGCTAAGAATTGCTTCCAACAACTTACCCACGACCTGAGCAAGCCTCACAGGTATATCATTTTCAGTTTTCTCCATTCATCCGTTCCTCAACAAAACTACACCCTAATTATTGGGCACATCACTCGCAGTAATAGATGATGCAAAATATTTCTACCAAGGGCCCAACAGTTTATTTCCCTTTTTCCCACAAAGCCCTTGCTGCCCGTGATCAGATCCCAGAGAAATATCCAACTTTATATTTTCCAAGTCTTCCGGAACTTCCTTTTTTCAATGTGAACTACTTTCAAAACATCAATGTTTCTAGCCTCCATTTCGTTCACTAATGTGAAATGAACATTTAGTATCTCTCCCATCTGCTGAGATGCAAGACAAATGTGAGTTCTTGCATCATTCTGGGATCCGATTTATTCTCTAGCTCTGAATATATTTATAAAATATATTTACTTTATACTTAAATTTATGTGCTAAGGCTATCTAATATTCTCGCTTTGCCTTCATGATCTCCTTTGAAGAATGCCCCTCTACTCCTTATATTGTTCAAGAGATTGACTTGATATCGCATTTTACATGGAAACTGTGATTTTTAAAAAAAAAAAATTCTTAGACGACAAGTCCTTCATCCCTGCGATCAACGTTGTTCTAATAGAATCCTGACAATGTGCGAAAAGGCAAATCAGCCCAAGAAGAACCCATGAAACATACGAAGATCATTGCACATAAGCTCACACCTCTACCCGATTCCTGTAACTCTGCATTTCCCATGGCCAAATGACGTCAACAACGTATTTTTCTTCTGTGGAGGAAACTCACGTAGACATGGAAAGAACGTGCAAACTGCAGACAGTCGCCCGATGAAGAAATTGAACCAGCGTTGCTTAGGCTGGAAGACAGCAGTACTACCATTGTGTCAGCCATTGAAAACCTCCTATCCACCACTCATAATATATCTCCCCTGAGACATGAGGGTAAAAGCTATTCCAGATAATCCAAATACGTCTGACGAGCGCCTCTTATCGCGTCAGTTGTAAACCTCTGCAGTTGGTTCTTAACTCGCCTGAATGAATGCCGGCATTGCATTTACCCTCCGAACGGCCAACAGGACCTGCATGTTAAACATAAGAGAAACCTCAACTAGATCTCTCAAGTGTCTTTAACCGAGGGATCTCTGAAGCCTTTCCCCGTCACAAAATGGTCTATGCCTCTAATCATGCCATTACTTTATGACCTCTCTTTTTTGCACACAGTGTTCTAACTGCAACATTTTTTTATCCAAGCATTCGGCAAGTCCATGTCATTCTGCAGCCTGCCCACTTCCTCAAAACCATCTGTCCTTCCACCTGTTGTTGTGTATTCTGCAAAATATCAACAAAACTCTCAGGTCCTTTGACCCGATCAGTCACGCATAACGGGAATAGTTGTGGTGCCAAAACTGACTCTTGCTGAACCCCATACGTCACGCGCTGCTATCCTGGAAAAGACCCTTTCACCCAACTGTTTTCAGCCAGTCAGCCAAAACTCAAGCCATGCCAGTACTTTGCCCCTGACACCATAGACCCTTATTTCGCAGCTTCCGATACTGCACCTTGACAAATACCAGCTGCGAATTCAAGCTGATCACATTCACAGAATATACTGTTTCTCACTTGCTCATTACCTCCTCATAGAATTCTATTACATTTGTCCTTAAGAACCTGTGTTGATGCTTCAAGTACTACGGAATCCCATCCTTATATTGACCTCTCGTACGGTATTGAATACAAAATTGTTTTGTTTGACATTTATCTAAAATATTAAAACTTTGCTTTCAGTCCTGAATGTCACGAACAACAAAGTCCAATTGCAGTTGAACTCTGCGCTCTGAGCTCTCTCAGCAGGCTCGATGAGTGAGTGAATTCCTTCCCCCAGTGGATCTCTCTGCGGTCTCAGCAGGGTCGATGCGTGAGCTAACTGTTTTTCTCAAATGAAGCATGTAAATACGTTCTTCCCATTGCAAACTCGCTGGTGGACTGAGAGTTGAGATGATCGTCCAACCAAGTCCCACAATGAAAACAATTGAAGTGTCTCTCAACTTGTGAAAATGTCGATGGAACATCAGTCCTGCAGAGACTGGAGAGCACATCCCACACACCGGATATTTGATAGTCTCTCCACAATGTGAAGGCGTTCATGATTAAACGATCCCAAGGAACTTGTATAGTGATTACCACAATCTCAGCATTTAAAGGGTCTCTTCTTTGTGAATAAGTTGATGCCATGTCAGTCTCCAGGAACATTTGCAACACTTATCACCGTCTGGGCGTTGAAAAGACCTGTTAGTAATGTTGATGGGACTTCACATCGATCGAACATTTGCAGCACATCCCACAGTTGTGGAATTGAAGATGTCTGTCCTCTGGATGAGCACGTGGATCGGACGCCAGGTCCCCAGAAGTTCTAAAGGACTTTCATTCGTGTTAGCACATTTCCTATGCATCAACTGCACAGAGGTATGATAATACTTTCCAAAGTCTGGACAGATGAAAGGATTCTCATTAGTATGAGCATGGTGTTGGATAATCCAATCACAGGATGTGTTATCGCATTTTCCGCAATCCCGACTTTGAAATGATTTCTCGTCATTGTGATCGAGCAGGTGTCGCAGTGGGTCAGAGAAGGAGTGTATCCCTTCCCACACATTGAGCTTGTTCCTGGTGACATTGCTTTCATGGGGTTTCAGCTCAGATGGAGAAATGAATCATCACTTGTCTACAGTCTCACTTAAATATGACTACAATTGTAGTTTGTGAGTTCTGGTGGGTGCAGAAGCCTTGTCCACACACACAAGTGAAGGATGTCTCCCACCGTAACCGGAGCCTTTTCCTTCCATGTTCAAACTCTGATCAAGTTCTATTTCGGATAAATTGCGCGACTTCATCTTATCATGGTGGAGTGATTGTTTATTAAAACTACCCCTTCTAATATGCTGTGAAATTTTTTAAAATCAAGAGAATGAGAAAGAGTCTCTCACAGACTGCGGATTGTGCCTGAAGCTAGAATTGAAGTTAAGGGATTTAGGTACCAACAATTTGACAGGAAATTTCCAAGAATCTTTCAGACACACAGCCTCCACTTCTGCGAAAGAGCAGGTTACCAGGTGGATGTGATCACCATCAAATCCCTGTTCGCTCGAGGTCAAACACTGTCCGGACTTCTCTGATATCATGTCCTGTTGGAGCAGACATTTCCTACAATTGAATTGTGCAAAAGTGAGGCCTCTATCTTCAGTCCCCAACACAAATCCACTGCCTCGCCACTGAGTAGAGATTGTGGACTTGGAAAGGCACAGCAGGGCAGGTCGCACACGAGAAGCAGGAGAATCGACGTTTCAGACAAGAGCTCTTCATTTGGAATGAGGCTTTTGAGCCGAGGAGGTACAGAGACAAATAGGAGGAGACAAGGTATCTGAGAGTGTGATAGGTGGGTTGAGGTGTGGGTAATGTTGATTGGTAAGATAACGAGTTTTTTTTTATTCTTTGCTTTTTCAACAGTCTCTTTGGGAATTTAGAATCGTGGGAATGGAGGTGAGGTCATTTGAATGTTCCTCCTTTCGAATGTGGGAGGTGAGGCTCATGACTAGTGTCATCTGCGGGAAGTGCACCCAAATCCAGCTCCACGAAAACCTCGTTAGGGAACTGGAGCTAGAGCTGTATGAACTTTGGATCATTCGGGAGGCAGAGAGGGTTATTGAGGGGAGTTACAGGGAGGTACTCACTCCTCAGGTACAAGTAAAAGGTAAAATGGTTACAGTCAAGGGACGGAAGTGCAACTGGCAGACACTGCAGAGATCCCCTGTGGCCATTCCCCTCAACAATAAGTATACCGTTTTGAATACTATTGTGGGGGACGACTTACCAGGGGAAATCAGTGGGGCACCGGGCTATGGCACAGTATCTATCCTTGCTGGTTAGAAGGGAAGGGGGGAGAGGAGCAGAGCAGTATTCATTGGGGACTCCATAGTTAGGGGACAGATAGAAAGTTCTGTGGGGACGAAAGAGACTCACGTTTGGTGTGTTGCCTCCCAGGTGCCAGGGTTCATAATGTCTCTGATCGTGTTTTTGGGATTCTTAACTGGGAACGGGAGCAGCCACAGGTCATGGTCTATCGAGCACCAACGATATAGGTAGGAAGAGAGATGGGGATTTAAGGCAGAAATTCAGGGAGCTAGGATGGAAGCTTAGAGCTAGGACGAACAGAGATGTTGTCTCTGTTTTGTTGCCCGTGCCACGAGCTAGTGAGGCGAGGAATAGGAAGAGATTGGAGTTCAACACGTGGCTACAGGGATGGTGCAGGCTGGTGGCTTTTGGATTCTTTGATAATTGGGGCTATTTCTGGGGTAGCTGGGACCTGCACAAGCAGGATGGTCTTCGTCTGAACCAGAAGGGTACCAATATCCTGGGGGTAGGGATATTCGCTAAGGCTATTGGGGGTGCGTTTAAACTAATCCAGCAAGGGGATGGGAACCAAAATTGTAGTTCGAATATACAAAAGGTTGAGAGTATGGAGATCCGAAATCAAGTATCAGGGATGCAAGATGGCACCGGCAAGCAAGGTGTTGGTTTGAAGTGTGTCTACTTCAACGCCAGGGGCATCCAAAATAAGGTGGATGAACTTGCAGCATGGGTGGTACCTGGGACGTCAATGTTGTGGCCATTTCGGATACATGGATAGAGCAGGCACAGGAATGGTTGTTGCAGGTCCCAGGATTTAGATGTTTCAGTCAGAACAGTAGGCGGAACGGTGACACAGTGGTTAGCACTGCTGCCTCACAGCGCCAGACGCCCCAGGTTCAATTCCCACCTTGGGCGACGGTCTGTGTGAAGTTTGCACATTCTCCCCGTGTCTGCGTGGGTTTCCTCCAAGTGCTCTGGTTTCCTCCCACAGTCCAAAGGATGTGCAGGTTATGTGAATTGGCCATGCTAAATTGCCCCGAGTGTTAGGTGTAGGGGAATGGGTCTGGGTGGGTTGCTCTTCGGAGGGTCGGTGTGGACTTGTTGGGCCTAAGGACCTGTTTCCACACTGTAAGTAATCTAATCTAATCTAAACAGAGAAGATGGTAAAAGTGGCATTATTGGTCAAGGGACAGGATTGCAGTTGCAGAGAGGATGTTTGGGGACACATCAACTGGGGTAGTATGGACTGAGGTTATAAACAGGAAAGGAGAGGTCATGCTGTTGGGAGTTTTCTATCGGCCTCCGAATACTATCAGAGATATTGGGGAAAGGATAGCAAAGATGATTCTCGATAGCAATGAGACAGACAAGATAGTTGTCATGGGGGACTTCAACTTTCCAAATATTGACTGAAAACACTATAGTACGAGTACAATAGTTGGATCCGTTTTTGTCCAATGTGTGCAGGAGGGCATCCTGACACAGTATGTGGACAGGCCAACAAGGGGTGAAACCCCATTAGATTTGGTACTGTGTAATGAGCGCGGCCAGGAGTTAGAGTTGGAAATAGGTGAGCACTTTGGTGATAGCGATCACAATTCTGTTACGTTTACTTTAGTGATAGAAACGGACCGATGCATACCACTGGGCAATATCTACAGCTTGGGAAAAGGCAATTACGTTGCGATTAGGCAAGATTTAGGAAGCATCATATGGGGAAGGAAACTGCAGGTTTTGGGCTCATTAGAAATATGGAGCTTAATCAAGGAAAAGCTCCTGAGTGTCTAACATAAGTATGCACCTGTGAGACATGGAGGAAGCTGTAGAGCGTGGGAGCTGTAGTTTATGAAGGAAGTTGAATCTCTGGTCACGATGAAGAAAGAGGTTTATGTTCGGATGAGATGTGAAGGCTCAGTTAGGCCGCTTGAGGATTACAAGACAGCCAGGAAAGACCTAAAGAGTGAGCTCAGAAGAACCAGGAGGAGACATGAGACGTTGTTGCTGGATAGGGCCAGCATAAACCCTGAGGCTTTCTACAGGTATTTAAAGAATAAAAGAATGACAAGAGTAAGATTAGCACCAATCAATGATAGTAGTGGGAAGTTGTGTGTGGAGAAGAGGGCACGGGGGAAGCACTAAATGAATATCTTTCGACATTAATCTCCTAGAAAACGGCCATGTTGTCGAGGAGAATATTGAGATACAGACTACTAGACTAGGTGGGATTGAGATTCACAAGGAAGAGGTATTAGAAATCCTGCAGAGTGTGAATGTAGATAAGTCCCCTGGGCCGGACGGGTTTTATCCTAGGATCCTCTGGGGAGCCAGAGAGAAGATTGCCGAGCATTTGACATTGATCTTTAAATCGTCATTGTCCACAGGAAGAGTGTCAGAAACTGGAGGATAGCAAATGTGGTTCACCTGTTCAAGAAGGGGAGTAGAGACAATCCTGGTAATTACAGACCAGTGAGCCTTACTTCAGTTGTTCGTAAAATGTTGGAAAAGGTTATAAGAGACAGGAGTTATAATAATCTGGAAAAGAATAACTTGATTGGAGATAATCAGCACAGTTTTGTGAAGGGTAGGTCGTGCCTCACAACTTTTATTGAGTTCTTTGAGAAAGTGACCAAACAGGTAGATGAGAGCAAACCGGTTCATTTAGTGTATCTGGTTTTCAGCAAGGCGTTCGATAAGATTCCCCAGAGTAGGCTGTTGCACAAAATGCGGAGGAATGGGATTATGGGAGATATAGCAGTTTGGATCAGTAATTGGCTTGCCGAAAGAAGACAGAAGGCGGTGGTTGATGGGAAATGTTCATCCTGGACACCAGTTCCCAGTGGGTCGGTGTTGGATCCACTGCTGCTCTTCATTTTAATAAACGACCTGGATGAGGGCGTAGAAGGGTGGGTTAGTAAATTTGTAGACAACACGAAGGTCGCTGGAGATGTGGATAGTGACGACGGATGTTATAGTTTACAGAGAGACATAGATAAGCTACAGAGCTGGGCTGAGAGGTGGCAAATAGAGTTTAATGCGGACAATTGTGAGGTGATTCTTGTTGGTCGGAGTAACCGGAGTGCAAAGTATTGTGCTAATGGTAAGTATCTTGGAAGTGGAGATGTTCAGGAACAGAGATCCTTGAAATTTGCTACCCAGGTTGACAGGGTTGTTAAAAAGGCATACAGTGTTTTAGCTTTCATTAATAGAGGGATCGAGTTTCGGAATCATGAGGTTATGAGACAGCTGTATAAAACTCTGGTGCAGCCGCACTTGGAGTATCGTGTGCAGTTCTGTTCACCACATTATAAGAAGGATGTGGAAACTTTGGAAAGCGTGCCGATTTCCTCGGATGTTGCCTCGTATGAAGGGAAGGTCTTACGAGGAAAGGCTGAGGGACTTGACGCTGTTTACGTGGGCGAGAAGAAGGTTGAGAGGTGACTTAATAGAGACATATAAGATAATCATAGGGTTAGATAGGGTGGTAATTATTTCTGATGAAAAAGCGTGAAGTAGTTTTCTCCAGGGCTAATCTGTTTGAGTTTGAAATTCCACTTCTGTGTTTCTCCTTCGAGGAACATGTGGATAACAAGCAGTTGACGCGAAGAATGCTCCAGTTTGGCAGGAAGAGCAACATGAGAGAATAGAAGCCGTAGAGTAACGGGGGAAGAATTGGGGAGCAGACGTACGGGAAGCGGCTTAATGCTTCTCTTCCTATGTAACGACAACACAACTAGAGGAATCCAAAGTAAACAGGCAGGATGATGGGAGATTACAGGAAGCCAGGCTGCCTCAGGAGGTATACGTTCAGCGTGTATCAATTCTAAACGGCTTGGCCTGTCCTCGAATGGCAGCCTGCTGCCTGTTTACATCTTTGCTTACGTAAACAGGCTCTGGTTTTCAAGTCTAAAGTGAAGGAAGAAGTAGCCAAATGGTTAAATTCCTAATTTTCTGAAAGTCGGTCCCTCCTGAGGCATTTGTCACTCTCGCAAGATGTGTCTGTGGTAATAGAAAGAACTAAAATTCCACCGAATCGTTCAAAAGAATTGACGTCTTCATTGGAATCATCTTGCAAAGCAAGTTGTTTATCTTCTTAAACTCGGTTTTCCTAAATATCTCTCAAAAATGAGCTGTTTCTGAGTACTTTGTAGCCAGAGCATTTGAAAGAAATTCATTCTGTTTGAATTATTTGTGGCACTTTTTAATATACCGATTAATGTCTCCAATCGGTGAATGCAACCGAGAATATCAGAGTCAACCTCAGACCGCTGTCAGAGGAGGGGAAGAGAGGAGGGGAAGATAGGAGCATCTCGCACGCAGCGCTTGTGCACATTATCAATTTCAAACCAATCCAATACCTGCAACCCTTTGGGAGTTTTGAGGAAACAATTAAAAAGAGCCCCGTTTCAACTATGTGAATCTTTAGGGGAATGAAGGATGAACTGACCGAATGAGCAGAGACTGTCAAGGTACCTTCCCCTTCTTGAAGGAGCAGGGACATGAACTCTGATGTTCTCGAGGCATGAACTGATCTGAGATATTGAAGCATTCCCATCAGAGCTGCTCCACTGTCGTTGTTGTCACTCTCAGCAACAATATAACCTGATTCCCTGACCAGGCACCCAACCCTGGCCGCAGTGAAGAAAACACCGACTCGAAACCAATACACCACCAGTGCTTCCTCGCAAGCTGTTGAACTGCTTTTTAATGCCAAAGCATATGGCGTTTAATTTATCAGTACATAAGTTTGAGCAAGTCATCGACTGGTTACAAAATGGAAAGAGGCCCATCATCCAAGTTTTCAGCTCTTGGCCTCTCCCGTTTGTTCTCAAATTTTTCAAGCACTCGTCGTAATGCTATCATCCAGCTACGTTTTGCAATGTATCCGACTGAAGTTTAAGATGGATAACCTGTGTTCACACCCCGTCGGTGATCTAAATCCCATTTCACTTACAGAGGCAAACACACAGACACGTTCTGGCGAAGTGACTGTGGCCTTTGGGGAGATCAGCCAGAAAATAGGATTGCACTCAATTGGCTTATTTTGTCCCATTTCAAATTTCAACACCAGAGTTTGGTGGCAGCAAAGAAAGGAAGCATTCAGCCATTCCCCTGTCTGTGTTCCTCCCCTATCTTAGCATTGAACTACGGAGGCAGTGTGCTCTGAGAGAAGGATCCTCACTTTTTAGAAAAAGCAACATAATAGATGATTGTATAGCCCGTGCATTAGAAACTAGTCGGAACAAAACCAAGACAGAACTGAAGGCATCATGAGCAGAATGATGGGAGACTGTAATGCCGAATCAGACAGTGTCCATGTTGATAGAAACAGCGACTGTCCCTGGAAGTCCAGTCATTTGGAATCCGTGCTCTCACAGCCATGGCCTGCGAATCGTTAGCATTTACTGTTACCAATATGAAATGCTGCCTTCCCCTTAAAAGTAGAATTATGACCTGGACATGCACACATAAATTGTGAAATTGATATAAATTGATGCTTTTATTCTTCCATATTTGGGCTGAAAGTGTATCATGTAAATACTTAGATGATCATTAAAATCCAATATTCATGCCAGTTAATGTTGTCACAAAACTACAAAACCAGAGGAAGAGCTGGGTTTTGCATGACTGAAGGAGATGACTGCTCCTGCTTCCGACCCACTTTTCATCCCTTTTGTCCCAAGTTCAAGTGCAAAAGCCAAGTACTGGCAATCTGATATATATTTTTTTAAAAAAGCACAGAAAATGCTGTAAGTATTCAGCTTGTCTGGCAGCTTCTGAAAGTGTGGTCGAGGTCAACACCATCACAACCTGATTGACTTTACTTTGTATTCACGATAACTAATGTCCAAGTCACAACTCATTCAGACACATTTCCTCATCTTTAAAAGGTATGCACGCTTTCAGTTTGCCATGAGAAACGTTTTGTCAATTAATTCAGTACTGACAGGATAACCGTTTAAAGCTGTATGAAACATGTTGCAAACGGTCATACCAGACAAAATGAGGTGCCATGTGAAGAAATATGTGTTTCATTCAGGAAAGTTAAAATAGAATTGTTCACAGAAAATTGTGGTGAATTTTCTGCCGATTTTTTTGATGAGGTAAGAAGAAGTCTTGATTATGCTAATCCAAAGCGATCAGATAAATGTAGATTGGCAAAACAAAAGACAAAAGTTCTGTGAGACCGCTGTGCATGAAACCTGGGGATGAAGGAATAGAAGGGAGAGGAGCAATATTGATCATAAATTGGCTGCGTGAAAGGTTACTGATGAAGGGTGCCTGCCTGAAACTTCGATTTTCATGATCCTTGGATGCTGCGTGACCTGCTGTTCTTTTTGAGCACGACTCTAATACTGACTCTGATCTCTAACATTTGCAGTCCTCACTTCAGTCTGCGGGAAAGGGAACAGAGTCATCATTAACAATTGTGTTTTGAACTGGAAGAATTTTTCAAGCGAACTTTGATTGAGCATTGGTGTGTGGAAGTTCTGGTTAGATTATTTTAGACAAGCAGCATTCTCTGATTCATCAGACCGCCCAGCGAGCCCATGAGATTCTCTGATTGGTTGGAGGACCAGTGCCTCCAGCTTGATCCTGTAGGACCGCCTCTTCTTCGCTGTTGAACATTATACGTCATCACTTGGGATGGATCCTGCAGTATGCAGAGGGTTAACATGAACTGTGAGCATGCTCGCGGCGAGTGCTCAATGGAACGAAATGTTGTTGTCTCCAAGCGACAATCGTTGAGTGAGGGCTAAAGGGGAGGGAAGCGCCAGATGCTATAGCCCAGTTAGAGGTTACAGGTTTGGTCATGAAATGATTCTGGAACCAAACATAGTTTATCTGGGATCGCCAATTAAGCCACGGACAGCATGAGTCTTCTTCTCAGAAACAGGCCCCCCTTCAGCGACCGCTATTCCTGTTTCAGTTTTATTTTTTTTAAATTTATCAGGTTACGGTTGGTTGATCTATCTTGAGTGTGAATACAGCTGAAAATAAGTGATATTGTTTGAAATGATTGCGGTGGTCCATGAGGATGTAATGTTGTTGGGAGACGCTTGGGAGTGTATTAGTGACTGAAATTGGTGGGAAAGTGTACCCCATGAACACCTCTATCACTGACCTTGCTGTAAATTTGTCAGAGACGGAAAGATTGGAGCAGAAAGTGGAGGGACAGCACTCCTGAGCAGGATAGCGGGTCGCGGGAGTTTTGGAATTTGGGGTCATTCGTGGCCAATCCCTCAACAAAAACCAGACCCATTGTTTTTCTCACTGCTCCCCTTCTCCACACTTTCTTACCACTCCCTCCACCCAGTATTAGCAACATTTTAAAGACGTTTACTTATTTCATACATACTATCTCGTTTTTGTCAGAACATTCAGCAATTTGAGAACTGAATTGAAATTGAGATACAGAACAACCAGTGTACGAATCTCAAAAGTTACTTTGCACCTCATCGAATTGCTGAAGTTCGTATGCCAAAATTGCTCCCCGATTACTGTTTGGTAAGTACTTACAGAATTATTTTTTAAATCTAGACAATATGGTACTGATATCTGCGTCAGTTAAAAACAATTGGTTTTCATATCCCACCTTTAACAGAATAGAAATATGAAATATTAGAACTGGCCTGGCTTGTTGTGATGTTTGATCCTTCTTTATAATTCAGTATGATTTTATATGATCATTCCGCACAGTGACCTGCTACTTCTTTAGGCCTACACCTTATGATCCCTCTTGCCTCAAAACTTTAGATATCTTCATCTGTCAACATTCCACATTCTGGCTTCAATTACGTTCTGTGGCATCAAATTTCACTTAGTAACCAGTCTTTGATTAATAAATAAAATCGTCATCTCAGTCTTAAATGGACTACCCATATTCTTAGAAGTGACACCACCTCCCAACCGTCTATGGTTTGGACGCCCTGGTCATTGAAAGCGTCCTTCCTGCATTTACCTTGTTCGGACCTTTTAGAATTTTACTCGTTTCGGTGACATCCTACTTCATCATTCCAAACTTGAGTGATTTTCATCCAAACGAATCCTCATACGTCAGTTCTGTCATCCCATGAATTAGTCTGGTAAACATTTATTGTGCCATCTCCGAATGGAGAACATCCTTTATCAGACAAGGATTCCTAAACTGCACTCTCGGTTGTGCTGTCAACAAGACCCTGCACAATTTCAGCAAGTCTTCCCTTCTCATGTGTTCAAATCCTCTCAGTAGAAAGGCTAACACACCGTTTGCCTTCCTCACCTGCTGCTGCTCCTGCATGCTTCCGTTCAGCGATTTGTGTACAAGAAGACGAGATCGCCTTTCCTATTTTAGTTTCGTAAATTCATGCTGGCTCTGTCCAATCCAATTACGGTTTTCCAGTGTTAGGCTAACTTTTCTGTCATTCCATGTTTTCTCGCTACTTCCTTTTATAAATCGTGGCGTCATACTAACTGACCTCCAAGCCCTAGACATTGTTTCAGAGTCGATAGAATATTGAAATATGACAATTAATTTACTCTATTTAGACTCCACACTCTAGTTACAGAAAGCATTCACTGCATTTAGGGTGACTTTATGTACACTGCTGTTTGAGTCGCAGTTGGTGGAATTTACTGTCTTTAATCTCATCAATTTCCACACCACGATCTCCCTGATAATACTGATTTCTTTCAGTTTCTCCCTCTCTTTTTCTTCCCAGCACTTTAGGAATATTACTTTTATCATCTATGATGACAGAACCAATATACATATTTATTTGGTGTGCTAAATATTTATCCCGCATTATAACATCCTCTGTTTCTCATTGTAAGGGATTTGTTTTCAATAATCGTTTTTTTTTTCAATTCATATACCTTCAGGAGCTTTAACAATTCTTTATATGTTAAATGACATTTTCGTTCTGTATTAATTCTTTCTTCATCTTCTGCTGATGTCTGATGTATGCTGCTATTTTCAGCCAATTTGTAAGGCTCCTTGAGTGCAATACTATGCCTAATATCGCTTGTTAGCCATGACATGGCCACGTTTCCCGGTTTCTTTGTGTCAGACAGGAGTGAGAAACAGTTGCAGTTCGTGCAAATGTTTTTGAAGTGATTGTTATCCCTTTAAGTTCTGTTTCCCAATTTGTTATACCCTGCTCACGCTTCATATCAGTATCATTTCTTCTATTTAGATTTCGGCTCAAAATCTGAGTCAGCTCTATCACTCTCCACCTTAATGAAGAGTTCTCTCACTGACTTCTTCACTCTTCCTGAGTGATAGCATAGAGATAGATTGTCAATTATTCCTTGACATATATACAAATAAAGCTTTGAAATCAAAGTTGACATATTTCCAGGCCTGTTGACTCATTAGAGACAGAGAGAGAGAGGGAGAGAGAGAGAGAGAGAGAGAGATCGCGCGATTTGACTGTTGGTGCTTTAACCTGAGAGTCGTTGTGCCTCAGGCACAAGGTGAAAATGTGGGGACTTCATGAGACCAGTACGAGAACTGTGCACATGCTGCTGCTGTCATTCTTCATCGAAATCTCGTCGACCAGCCAACTAAGCTAGCTCACCAATATCCATTAAACAGTACGTAATCAAGGATGCTCTGGCCTCAATTTGTGTCCTTAATGTACCGACTCAGAAACCCATCTCATACGTATACCACGCAAGTCTCCTCCACTGATCTGACTTGCTCAGTCTATGGGCAGGTTGAAGTCACACGCAATAGCGAGAACGCCACAAGATAAAGGAGCAGCATTAGGCCATTCAACCCATCGAGACCTCTCCAATATTTGGTCATGGTTGATATGTTTCTCAACCTCATTCTTCGGCTTTCTGCCATCTCCTGTAACTGTTGATCCTCTTATCAATCAGGGACCTATCTATGTCTGTCTTGAAACATTGCAATGTCTTGACCACTGAGCTCTCTACGGCAGAGTTCCAAAGGATGACTAGCCTCTTGCTGAAGAAATTCCTCCGCATCTCACTTCAAAATGGTCATCCTTTCTCTCTGACACTGTGCAGTCGGCTCCTAGTCTCTCGTGCTAGTTAAAAAACTTCTCCACAGCCACTTTAATTGCCCCTCTCTGTATTGTTTAAGTGTCAATCAGATTCTCCTCAAACTTCTAAACTGCATCAAGTACAGCCCCCGAGTTTTCAACATTTTATGACAAGCATTTCTTGCCCCCAGGATCATTCGTTTAAACCTTCTTCGGACCCTATTCAATGTCATCATATCTTCTGGAGTATTGTGTACAGTTCTTGTTTCCTCGTTATGAGAAGGATTTTATTATATTGTAGAGGGTTCAGAAAGTATTTACCAGAATGATGTCATGAATAGAAGTCTTCTGTTATAAAAATAGGCTGCGGTTTCTTTTTCACTGGAGCAGAGGACTTCGACGTTTGGCCTTATAGAGATTTGTGAAATCACGAGGAGCATAAATAAGATTACTATCAAAGGTGAGGGAGATCGCATCCAGGGGCATATGTTTAAAGTACGAGAAGGAAGATTTATAAAGGACATGAGTGGCAGCTTTTGTTTTACACTCTTTGGTCACTGTGTGCAATAAACCGCTGGAGGAAGTGATGGATGCAACTACAGTTAAATTATTTAACAGTCAAAGTTTGTGCGAAGATTTGTAGCTTGGGTGCTCGTTGTTGTGGTTCTGTTCGCCGAGCTGGAAGGTTTTGTTGCAAACGTTTCGTCCCCTGGCTTGGCGACATCATCAGTGCTTGGGAGCCTCCTGCGAAGCGCTTCTTTGATGTTTCCTCCGGTGTTTATAGTGGTCTGTCCCTGCCGCTTCCGGTTGTCAGTTTCAGCTGTCCGCTGTAGTGGTTGGTATATTGGGTCCAGGTCGATGTGTTTGTTGATGGAGTTTGTGGATGAATGCCATGCCTCTAGGAATTCCCTGGCTGTTCTCTGTCTGGCATGCCCTATGATAGTAGTGTTGTCCCAGTCGAATTCATGTTGCTTGTTGTCTGCGTGTGTGGCTACTGAGGATAGCTGGTCGTGTCGTTTCGTGGCTAGTTGATGTTCATGTTTTCGGATTGTTAGCTATCTTCCTGTTTGTCCTATATAGTGTTTTGTGCAGTCCTTGCATGGTATTTTGTACACTACATTCGTCTTGCTCTTGTTGGGTATCGGGTCCTTCGTTCTGGTGAGTTGTTGTCTGAGCGTGGCTGTTGGTTTGTGTGCCGTTATGAGTCCTAGGGGTCGCAGTAGTCTGGCTGTCATTTCTGAGATGCTCCTGATGTATGGTAGTGTGGCTAGTCCTTTTGGTTGTGGTATGTCCTCGTTCCGTGGTCTTTCTCTTCGGCATCTATTGATGAAGTTGCGCGGCTATCCGTTTTTCACGAATACCTTGTATCGGTGTTCCTCTTCTTCTTTTTGCACTTCTGGTGTACTGCAGTGTATTTAACAGTCATTTGGATAAGTAACTGATTAGGAATGTATTGGAAGTTTTGGGGACAACGGCAGGCAGGCGGGTCTATTTTAATTTGGCAATGAGTTCTGCATGGTATATATGGAGTGAATGGTCTGCTAACCTGTTGTATGACTCTGAAATACCCTTAGATATCGGACCTAACTTCCTGCAATATTCCAAATGCAGTCTGACCACGACTATATAAATGCTCAACTGGACATCTCTGCTCTTGTATTTGAGGCCCCTTGATATAAATTATAAAATTGAATTTTCCTTCCTGAATTCCAACTGCACCTGCCTGATCTAGGGCTCCCAAGTCACTTTGTCCTTCGGATTTCTAAAGGCTTTCCGTGAACAGAAATTAGTCGAAGCCTGCCTTCTTCCTCTCATACTGCATAACCTGACACATCCCTTTTTGTATTGCATTTGCCACTTATTTGCCCACTCTCTGCGCCTGCCTAGCATCTTATGAGGTTTCCCAGCTTTCTTGACACGACCTGTCTCTCAAACTACGTTTGTGTCAAGTGCAACTGTAGCGAAAATGCACTCTGTTCCTTTGTCCAGATGTTTAACGTGTAACTTGAATAGTCATGCTCTCAACACCGATGGCTGTGCAAGTCTTAAAAAAATCAGTAGCTGCCATCCTGTAAAAGACCCCTCTGTTCTCACTCAGCCAGTCAGCCAATCCCCTCCTTGTCACTAACAGCATGCTTTTACCTTATTTAGCAGTCTGCTGTATGGCACCTTATCACAGGACTTATGAGTATTGAATTAGATCACGTCCACTGGCTCTGCTTTGCCTAACTTACTTGGTACTTCCTCAAAGAGATCTAGCATAGCTGTCAGACATGACGTCCACTTGATGAAGACATGCAGACTTTGCTGTAATTTACCATCCATTTCCAAGTACTGTGCAACACTGTCAGTAGTCTGTGTCTGCCTCTCCCCTTTCTTTCAGCAGGGGTGTTGCATTTAAAAATTTCCCGTCATCTGGGACCCACCCTGACGCCGATGACTCCTGACTGATCACGACCAATGCGTCCACAATCTCCTCAGCAATCTCCTTCAGAAATCAGGAATGCAGTCCATCTGGTATCAGTAACTTAATCCCTTCAGACCTTGCAGCTTCCCCGGCATCTTCTGGTTATTGTTGGCATTTCATTCACTTCTTCCCTACGTGTCTATTTATTCACATATTTTGTTGTTGTCTTTCATTGTGAAAACTGATGCAAAGTACGTGTTCACCTGCACCATTTCGTTGTTTCCCATTACGTCATCTCCAGTGCACCAATTTGCACACTTCTCTCTGTTGTCTCTCCACAATTCAGGCGCTCTGCCTGTATTGCTGATGAAGGGCTTTTGCCCGAAACGTCGGATTTTCCTGCTCCTCGGAAGATGCCTGAACTGCTGTGCTTTTCCACCACCACTCTACTCCAGAATCTGGTTTCCAGCATCTGCAGTAATTGTTTTTTACCGAGTTGACTTTAACCCTACTGCGAATACTCTTGCAAGGATGCCTGCCTTGAAGAAATTTTCCTCCTCTCTCTACAAGAATCTCAGGGAGTCGTCTTCCACTGCAACTCCCAGGTCATTTCCTCTGCCCTGAAGCTACCTTCTCCCACTTTCCTCACTGACCTGTCACCTTCATCCTCACCCACAATCACCTATTGTACTCTATTCTACTTTCTCCCCATCCCCGCCCTCCTCACATTTAATTCTCCACCCGTCAGGCTCTCTGTCTGTACTCCTGATGAAGGGCTTTTGCCCGAAACGTCGGAGTTTCCTGCTACTCGGTTGCAGCCTGAACTGCTGCGCTTTTCTAGCACCACTCTACTCAAGAATCTGGTTTCCAGCATCTGCAGTCATTGTTTTACCTTACTATTCTCTCTGTAACCTTTTAAATATGTGAACAAACTCTTGCACCATTCTTTATATTTCAAGTTCACACACTGACGTACTAAATCTTAATAACTCATCTTGCCATTTCGGTTGTTCTCTGCTCGTTATTGAAGCCTTCCAAATGCTCTAGGTTTCACTAATCTACACCAGATGGTGCTTTTCTTTTGTTTCTGTGCTCTCACTGACTTCTCTTGTCAGTCATGTTTGCTTTATCCTCTCTTAAGCATGTTCAGGTGGCGTGAGCAATGGATCCGGTGTTACGAGGCGCTGACGGAATGCCATTTGGACTTGAGATAACGTCCGCCAACTTCTACAGTATAGCACAGTACATGGAACAAGACTGTGACCAGGACACAATGATTGTGAATTTCTCTCCTGGACTGGTAGAGAAGGGTTTACGAAACTGCATTTACAGTGATTTCAGAGGAGAGTATTTACACACACCAAACCCAAACCAAGGTATATTTGTGTCTTCTGAATTTCTCACCTGGATTGACAGTGATGAATTTTAGATAGCCCTTTTTGTTATCTTACCATAACTCTTGTCGACTGTGTCTTTATGAGTTTTCCACCAATTACCATCCCCAGAGCCTGTGACTGTCACAAATCTACTCCATTTTCCTTCTGCTTCTCAGATCATAAGGATGAGGAAAATCTGCTTCATTTTTATTTCCTGATGTCTGTCTGCGCACGCTAAAACATTCATCTACCTTCTTTCCCTGCACAAACCCGACCAGCTAAGGTTTTCAGCATAGCCTGTTTTATTAAAAAAAAATTTCAGCTGCTGCAGTATTTTGCTATTATTTCCTTGCAGGTGTTTCTCGGAACACTGAGTCTAAAAGTACAGATGTTCCAACGATTAGCTGCTTTCTTACTGAGTGGTGGATGCAGAAACAGATCCATGGCAGCCTGTGTGAGTCTTTTTTTCTTTAATTTTAGTCGCAATTACCAAATGATTGCAACACAAGATAATTTGGCGCATCGTGCCCATGCTGGTTTCCTGAGCAGATTAGTTCACCCCACTCTCCAGCCCTTTCATGAGCAAGACTGGCTGATATTGTCAATCTCCAATTGCCTATGTAGAAGTCGATGGATTATCTTCTTGAACTGCTGCAGTCCACGTAGTGCACGTGGTCCCAGATTACTGGCAGGTGAGGAGTTACAGGTTAAACACCTGGAAATGATGAAGGAATTGCAATGGATATCCAAATCAAAAACATCAGATTGTAATTCTACCCCGTCTTCCATCTGTCAAAATGTCCAAAATGATTCACAGGAATGTGAAAAGGCAACACTTGACACTGAGCCACATAAAGAGTTGTTTCGACACTTAACTGAGCATGTTTGAATTGGTTCTCTCTCAATTATATTCTTCAAATCAATTTTATAGGGTATTAGAAGGATTGATTTGCACTCAGCAAATTTGGATCAAAGATCACAGCAGTCTTGCTCATGAAAGGGTTGGAGAGTGGGGTGAACTAATCTGCTCAGGGAACCAGCATGGGCACGATGCGCCAAATTATCTTGTGTTGCAATCATTCGGTAATTGCGACTAAAATTAAAGAAAACAGACTCACACAGGCTGCCATGGATAAATGATGGTGTTCTGAACAGGAAAGGTACAAACTTCGTTCAAAGTCAGGAGAAACAGAGCACGTGTGTGTGGGCGAGGCTTCAGCTGATCATCTGGCCTGGCAAGACGCAAAGCGAATCAGCACAGTGAGATACTATGCAAATGTCAAGATTGTGGAAAAGGAGAAAGTGAGGATCGCAAATGCTTGCAATCTGTGTCGAAGAATGTGGTACTGGAAAAACGCAGGCCGTCAGTCAACATCCAATCAGAAGCCCTTCATCGGGAGATTAAATGTCCCAAAAATACAAACAAGGGACAAAAAAATAAGAACAGGAAAGAGGTCGTACTTCAAAAGTTAACTGGACTAAAGTTTGAATCAATTAGACCAAACAGGCTTCATCCCAAAATGTTGAAGGAAGAGGAAAACAATGAGAGAATGTGGATGCGCTGGGAGTCATCTTTCAAGTTATGTGATCTCTGCAAAGTCTCCTGTGTAGTGGAATTCACGTTGGAACCCCAACGTTTTGCTTGTTCAGGAAGCTTTTTATCCGGTCCCCCATAACATCACAAAACACAATGGGGTTGGAGAAAACGTGCCAGCATTCATTAAGGATTGTTTACCAGCTGGAAAGCATAGAGTAGGAATAAGCGCACTTTTTACTCACGTTGGTGTTCTGTTACGGGTGAAGTACCACAAGGATCAGTGACAGCACTGCTGCCTCACAATGCTCGAGACCGGGGTTCAATTCCATCGTCACGCGATTGCCAACATGAATTGTGCACATTCATAGTGTCTGCGTGGGATTCCTGCGGATACTGCTATTTCTGCACACAGTACAAATATTCACGGTTTAAGTGAATTGCCCATTATATCGAAGAATGTCCAGGCTTGGTGGATTGGGCATGCGAAATGCAGCATTATAGGGAGAGAGTAGGGCCTCATTGCATTGCAGAGATTCTATGATTCAATGCTTGAACCAAATTGTTCCCAACCATTATACATGATTTGGACATTTGGACCTCTTGTAATTTTTCCAAACTTGTTGATGACACCAACTGGATCGGAATGTACATTGTAAGGAGAATGGTGGGAGCCTTCAAGTGAAGTTTGACAGCCTCAAGAATGAGTCAGTAAATGGCAGTTTATCCATAACACACGATAGCTCCACAAAGAATATCAATAATCTGGTTAAATCTGACTACCTTTTCGCAAAGTATCTTGAATTTTCATCATACCCTTGATTTTCTTTCTCCAAGTGCCTTGCTCAACAACTTCATTAAAAAAACATTGAGAAGCTTTCATGTGAAAGATGTTAAGCTCACTACTTGTCATTTCCTCCTTGACTTCCCTTCTGTTCTGACTAAATAAAAAGAGGGTTGGAGAAATTGAGGACTGCAGATGCTGGAGATCAGAGCTGAAAATGTGTTGCTGGAAAAGCGCAGCAGGTCAGTCAGCATCCAGGGAACAGGAGAATCGACGTTTCGGGCATAAGCCCGAAGAAGGGCTTCCTGAAGAAGGGCTTATGCCCGAAACATCGATTCTCCTGTTCCCTGGATGCTGCCTGACCTACTGCGCTTTTCCAGCAACACATTTTCAGATCTGCATTGGTTCCCACGATGACTCTCCACGGATTTTATAATTCTCAGATTTGTTTTCAAATCCATCCATGGTCTTACACCCCATTAATCCACCACTGCTTCCAGCCCAACATTCCTCTGTGCTCTTCCCACTCCTCTACTTCTGCTCTCTGTATTCGAACGCACCTTACTCCCCCACTGCCAAATATGGATTTTATACTGAATGAGAGAGTCTGAAGCAGTGTTGCATTGCACTAAACACTACAGGCTACTGCTCTTGGGGGTAATATGGAGTTCTACCTCATCACCATGTTATCCAAAAAAATTAGATCAATGCATTCTCATGACGATGATGTAGATTCTTGCAAAATACTTGACTATTTTCTGTGTGCTGGCAAGTACAGTATCTTTCTCTATCCCCTGTTTCACTTTGACTGTGACATGGCACATTTTACTGCTCCTTTATCCACTTTTAACTGTCCTTTGTTTGAGGTCAATATTTCTGGTTTTGTGTGCGGTGGGCCAGTGACAACCTGATGTGCAATTCCAAATTGTTATGAAGTTGAAAGTGTGTGCTGTACGTTTAAGAGAGGTAGAATGTTGTTCTGCACTGAGAGCTTACGAGAGCAGTGTCAGAGTTTACTGGAAAATTGAAAATATATAACATTTGGCTGTGAAATAGGTACCTGAGTTGGTTGCTGTTTTGACGACAACTCAAATTTAACCAACGAGATTCATTTACGTCTCTGTAAATTAAAAGCCAATCGATTTTGAATTTATTATTCTGCCAACATCGAACAAATGAGATAATCCGATTTGGGGGTATAAGAAAGGTAGGCATTTTGAACGTCAGACAGAGTTACTGCCATCAAGGGAGAACTACAGGAGGAAAAGAAAAGCCAAAAACAAAAAGACCGATTGCAAAATGAAGGGAAATGACTCTGGCAATTTGTACAGCTAACACCAAACGAATGTTTGCATGAAAGCTGCTGGGTTGCGCTGTTGGATCTTATCATCATCACGATCACATGTGCCCCACACGCTGACAATTGATAACTCGGCCGAATCTCAGTTCATCTGCTGCTGAAACTCTCATTTTTCCCCCTTTGATATCATTATAGGGGACTTTAAATGAAAAGGCTGGCGATTTTGCTCGATTGAAAAATTGCAGTTCTGAGAAATGATGTTTTAAATGAACATCAAACGCGACTGTAAAAATTCAGCGAAGGAACAAAAAATGCAGTGACACTGGTGGAAGAGTGCCACAGAGACCAGAAAAACTTAGTGGTATAGTGGAGCTAATGGCAGTTAATCTCTCAATAATGATCAAATAAAAGGGTAGAAATAACAGTGGATTTTCACAACTCCAATGTAGTGTGTCATTGTAATGCGAAATGATTTTTGAAGTGATTTCAAGAGCACTGTTTTGATCAGTCATGGCAAGACAAACAAGAGCAGCACAATAGGAGGAATGGCGTCGGGAGAGCATCTTGGTCGTAGAGATCAAAAACCAGTCAGCTTAACGTCAGACTGAAGGCACCTCGCACAAGAATTAGACTAGTATTTTTGACAAGGTGTGTGTTTATTTTACAATGGCAAACTGGTTAAAAGATAAACGTCTGTGGCATTAATGGAAACGTAGCAAGTAAGGTGCCATACTGGCTGAGTGGCAGGAAATCAAGACGAATTGTTAACATGTAATCTCTGGTCCATGCCAGTAAAGTCTCCGACATGATGATTGATTTCACAACCACCGGAATTGAAATGGATCGAATAGTTTCCTGTTCCCGATGATGGGATAAGACACGTTTACCCATCAAGACTGACAGCAGCAACAGAGACAGAATGGCGCCGATGTGCACGTTATATTATCGAATGCCTCAGTGAAATGGCAGGAGCGATGTAAAGGAGGTTTAATGGCCTTGTAAGGGTGGGAAATCTCTGAAAGTGCGTGGGTTTGAATTCTGATTTATGAACTGGAGAATTGTGATATTCCACATAAGTAACCAGTGTTGCAGAATATCATATAATCTCGTGTTCCCAGGGCTAAACTAAGAGAGACTGAGTGCGCAGCAGTGAAGGTCAAACTGAAAATTGGCATGAGGATGAGCCCGCTGTGTCGGTATAAAGGTGCATGAAACGCCGGGGCTGGGACTCCAACCTCACCTGTAGTACCTTCTATTGACATGGAGCAAGGAGCATTGTGATATCAGATTGGGATCTCCAACGTATAGGGAGCAGCTTCTGTTGGCATAAAGCAAGGGGCATTGTGGCAGCAGGCTGGAAGTTCCAACCTCACCTGGAGCAGATTGTATTGATAAGGAGCACGGACCGATGAGACGTAAAGTTGGAGAAAGGATACTCAGTTATTTTAATCTGAATTAAAGTTGTATTTAGCAGGACCCATGTTTGTAGATTGAGTGAATATCTGTCCCAGGGAAATCTCGCAAAAAGAAGGGAAAATGTGGCAAGGATTCAGCTCGTGGAGGAGAATCTGTGCAGAAAGAAATGCAGGTAATATTTTCTTTTTCTGCCTTTTATCATAAGACTGACTGCGTATTTGGTTAAATTGCAGCAAGTGATTTTCAGCTCGTGCCATGATATTATATTTCCTGAAAACCCATACAAGTCATTAAAGCGAACTAAACTTCCAAAAATTAACGGTATATACCTAGATCAAAGGGAGAGGACAGAGGGTGGTGGTGGAGGGTTGTTTTTCAGACTGGAGTCCCGTGACCAGTGGAGTGCTACAAGGATCCGTGCTGGGTCCTCTACTTTTTGTCATTTAACTGGAGTTGTGTTGGACAGCGAAGAGAGTTACCACAGAACAGGATCTTGACCATTTCGGCCAATCAGTTGAGAAATAGCAGATGGAGTTTAATTCAGATAAATGTGAGGTGCTGCATTTTGGGAAAGCAAATCATAACAGGACTTCAAGACTTAATGGCAATGTCCGAGGGAGCGTTTCTGAACATACAGACCTTGGAGTGCAGGTTCATAGAATCCTGATGTTTGAAATTTAACTTGAAAGTGGAGTCGCAGGTAGATAGGATAGTGAAGAAGGCGTTTGGTATGCTTTCCTTTATTGTTCAGAGTATTGAGTACATGAGTTGGGAGGTCATATTGCAGCTGTACAAGACATTCGGCAGGCCACTGTTGGAATATTGCGTGCATATCTGGTCTCCTTCGTATCGGAAAGAAGTTACGAAATTTGAAAGGGTTCAGAAAGAAATGAGGAGTCTGTCAATGTTGGATGATTTGCTAAAGAGGGAGTGGCTTAATTGGCTGGGACTGTTTTACCTGGCGCGTCGGAGGCTGAGGCATGACTTATTGGAGGCTTTCAAAATTATAAGGGTCAAAGATATGGTAAATAGAAATAGTCTTTTCCCTGGGGTCTGTGGGTCCAAAATTCGAGGGCATAGTTTTACGGTGAAAGGGGAAAGATATACATGAGACCCACTGGGCAAAGTTTTCACACAGAGAGTAATAAGTGTATGGAATGTGCTGCCAGAGGAAGTGGTGGAGGCTGGTACAATTGCAACATTTAAGAGGCATTTGGATGGATATACGAATAGAAAGGGTTTGGAGGGATATGGACGGGGTGATAGCAGGTGTGACTTGATTAGGTTTGGATATCTGGTCAGCATGGACGAATAGGACCAAAGGGTCTGTTTCCATGCTGTGCATCTCTCTGACTCTATGACTCTATTTGATGTTGACATTATTCTCGAGTTTATCTTGATTTATGGAGGAAAAGCTGGAAACTAATGTTGAAATTTACAGGATCAACGATGATCCCATTCAATGACTGAACAGACAAGAGGCTGAATAGAAGCTTCATCATGACAGATATGTTTTCATTATGAATCGCGCTGAAACACAACGTGGGGAAGATTGGACTGAAGCAGTGGTGGTGATTTTCTTTCCTGGTTAAATTTTTGAATATGACTGCTATTTCTCCTGTCCTTGTTAAAATCAAAACTCTGAAGCATGAAAGCGTGAAGAACATATGGGGCTAGTGGCGCAAAGGCTAACGTGCCTGACTCAAGATCAGAACATTGTAGATTTCACTCCGCTCTAGCTCGAGGTTAACACAGGTATTTATTAATCTCACAACCTAATCTTCCTCATTGTTCTGAAGCCGAGATGAATCTTGAGCTCCTGATATGCAGACACGAGAATCTCTTTCAGTACACATCCCGGAGAACATCACAGTCAATGTCGCACAAGTGAGGAAGACCAAATAGTCCCACACACTGCGAATCGGCACTTTTCAATTTCACAGAGCCATCGACCCAATCGCTGCGGCTCATAGTAATGACAAGGAAACAAAATAAATATCTCAGTCTCATGTTGGTTCATGGAGTGCCGAGGCACCTTCTCCTTCTTTAAGAGGCTGGAACATTGACTCTGATGTTCGTGGAGACATTGATTGATTCGAAGCATTGAAAGGAATCCTATCACAGAAGCCCACGCTGTTGATGCTGAACAAAACAGCCCTTACTGGGAATTGAACGCGGGCTGCAGTGGTAAAAGTGCCAATTCAGAACCACGACACGACCAGGGACGAATACAACGGTCGGAGGCACGTAGTCTGACAGCCCTCAAATGTGTTGGACGCGTTCTTTGCAGAAACAACCCCTTCACTATCCTCATTCCATTTTCCATCTCTTTGCCTTGTATGCCTTAGCATCACGAATACAGATTGAATATCTCTGAAGGTTGTGTTGATTTCATCACAATGAGTAGCAGATTTATCCACCACCACGACTGGTGGATAAAGTTTTTACTGCTTATCTACTGAAAACTTTCTGCCTCGTACATTTAATCGACACCACTTGGCGTTTGTCCGAGCGGAAACATTTCTTTCAGCCAAACACGCCTTTATCTCTCATTGTTTTGCACATTCCAATCATGTTTCCTCACAATCTCCTCTTCTCCATTGAAATTAGAACAGAAAAACTGATCGTTTCCAAAAAAAAAACAAATATGCATTGTGTCATTTTCCTGAGCCTGATGTTCCAGTGATCTCCGGAACATATCAGTAAAAATTGCTACATGAGCACTGATCTCACAACAGCAATATGTTAATGGATCGATTGGTTTTAAGGTCCTAATTGTGGGATTTGGTCACGTTCGCCCAACAACATTGACTGCAGCTGCACAGACTGAACAATGTCAATGCGAGTGCTTGATAGCCAAATGCCTCAGGGAAATTGGAGGAGGAACCTAAAGCAGGGTTACTGATCGTGGGATGGGGAGAAATCTCCGAGAATTGGTGGGTTTGAATCCTGATACAGAGACAGCAGAGATGTGAAAGGGCGAGGGTTTGAAGGAGCAAAATCATCACCTCGACGAATATGTTCATGTCAAAAAAGATTGATTCGCTCCTGCTTTTGTTAAGCATGTCTTACTCTGCATAAAACGGTAACAAGTGACAATACTGGAAGTCAAATTGCAGATGATCTTTCTGCTGTCACTACGCAAAGCGCTAACCACTGCATGATACCGGCACCGCATGGAATAGCATGATGCAAAAAGCAGTAAAGATAGTGGCAGAGTATATGTTAGGAACAGGACCACATGAACAGTAGTAATACTTGACAAACAGTGACTGAGACATGCAAACTCATGGTGAGCTGAATGGTTAACTTCGGTATCTCTCGAGCCGATGGATATTTCATCACTTAGTTTGTTGAAGGTGAAGATTGATATAGTTCTCCAGAAAATGAAAGCATCAGGGAATAGCGCAGGGAATTGCTGGAATGTATTTCTGCAAAAGAAATGTAGTTTACCATCGGTTACTTTAGCAATTTCGTCATACAAGGAAGTGACCATTGCTGTGGAATATCATATAGTGCCAGGTTTCATGCCTGGAATACGAAAAACTGTGTGGTGCAGCAGCGAAGATCAAACTGGAAATGCGGATGAGGATGAGGCAACGGATATGAATTCAGAAATGAAATCATTGAGTGTGAAGTATTTCACTGAAAGTACAGAGTGAATTGAAATGCCGGGGACTGGGAGTTCCAACATTGCGTGGAGCAGTTTCTATTGACGTGGTATACGTCGCATCAGGTTGGGAGCTCCAACCTGAACTGCAGCAGCTTCCATTGACACGAAGCATGGAGCACTGGGATATCAAGCTGGAAGTTCCAACTGTATCTGGAGCAGCTACTATTGACATCTGCACTGAGAGAAATGGAGGTAATGTTTTCTCTCCCTGAGCTATCTCATATGGCTAACTCTGCTCTGGGCAGAAGGGGAATTTTTTTGGTCATTTCATTTTATTGAATTTCTTGTAAACTCGCACAGGCCGTTAAAATACTTTCAGACTTCGAAAATCAGCTTGAATACGATGTTGTGATTAGGCATTAGTTGATCAAAAGTGATGGAGCAAAATCAGTGCAGTGAATTTGAAATTCATCAGATGAGCGGAGATCCCATTGAATGGCTGAGTAGACACAAAGTGAATGGAAGTTTCATGAGGATGAATGTCTTTTCGTTACAAAACCTCCCGCTGCACAAAGAGTGGATCATTGGAGTGAAGCAGTAACGGTGGTTATCTTTCCTGGTTATTCAACTTGTGAACATGAGTACGATTGGTCATGTCTGTGTTTAGATCACAGCTCTGCAGAATACCAACCTCAAGCACGCGCAAGCACAGTGTCACAATGGATAATGCGCATGGTTATGGTCCAGAGGTTGTAGTTAAGGTTTCGACTTGGTTCAAGAGCAAGACTGGCAGGCTTCAACTTCACATACAAGTTAATTTACCGCACAATGTAGCACATACAACGGGTCAGTGGCACAATGGATAACATACCTAACTACAGATCTACTGTGTGGAGCTTCGATTCCAACCTGGCTTGCGGGCAGCGCTGACTTTATTGCACTTAAAACTGACTGTTCTGAAGCCGAAATGAGGTTTGCACCTTGAACTGCAGGGTCAGGAGTCCCTTCATTAAATCCCCCTGCGACCGTCAGAGTCAATATCCCAGAGTCATCACTGGGGGGGAAAGCTGAATTCTTCACTCAGGTTGCCCTCTACACCTTTCAACTTTCCGAGATTCACTGTGGCACCTGCGATTGTGAAGGAAACGAGACACAGAGCCAAGTCTCAGCTTTGACAATTTTGGGAAAACCTTTAGGAAGCGGAATCAGAGGAGAATGGCGAGTGATCTGTCAGAATGAGCAGAGACTGCCGAGGCACCGTCCCCTTTATTTAAGAGTCTGGGACATCGTCTCTCATTTCTCGACGTCATTAATTGATCCGAGGTACTAAAAACACTCCACTTGCGGGGGGTCTGCTTTTGCTGATGTCACTGTCAGTATCAAAACAAACCCAACGCCCAGACTGAGAATCAAAGCCGGGTCACAGCGAAGGAAGCGAAAAAAATGGACCTGCTAGCCCACCATGGACAGCTACACGAATACCACGTATGTGCAGAATGACAGCCCTCAAGGTCGTTGTACATGCTTTCGTCAGATGCAATCGCTTGACAATCTTTATTCACTTTCATCACTTGGCCTTGTATGCATTAACAACTCAAGTTCAGTTCCGTGTATTTCTGAAGGTTATGTGGCTTCAGACAGTGATTCCAGATTCAACCATCCGCTTGCTGATGAGATTTTTCTGCATATATCCTCAATCCTTTCCACTTCTTAACTTCAGTCTACGCCCCTGTTGATCGGTCAAGAGGAAACGTTTCTTTTAGTCTGCATTGTCCATGTCGCTCATTACTTAGTGCATATGAAACATGTATCCTCACAGTTTCCTCTGCCTTAAGAAAACAACCCCAGTCAAAACAATCTGTCTTCATAACCTAAACTTTTCAACTTGGTAAATTTCTGCATGGTTTCCAGTGTGATCACATGACTCCTGTAATGTGAATTGCAGAACTGCACGCAATATTTCGGGGGAACCGAATGAACAAATTAAATAATTGACTGGAGAAAGCCACAGAAACTTCTCTTTTCCAATAAAACATCATTTGCTCAATCCTGCGCTGTGCACTTACCCTGAGCCCGATGTTCCAGTAATCTCTTGTCCGTGTCAGTAAAAGCTGCTCCATGAGGATTAATTACAGAACAGCGGCATCTAAATGGATTGAATTGCTTGAAGATGCCGACCATGGGTTTGAGCACTTTCACCCAAAACAGTGACCGCAGTAGTACAGAATGAACAGTGTAAATGTGAGTATTATATTGCGCAATACCTCAGTGAAATGGGAGGGTGGATGTTTAGGCGAGTTAGTTCTTGTAGGAGGGAGAGATCTCTCCGATAAAGGGTGGTTATGATATGTGAAACACAAAGATGTGAGATAGCGGGTGTTTGAAGAAGGAAACTTATCACCACGTAGAGTATTTTCATGTAAAACAAAGATTGATTTTCTCAGCGTTTGCTAAGCACATATTACATGGAGTAAAACGGGTAAAATGCCGATTGCTGTGACTGTGATTCGAGCAGAACTTGCTGTGTTGACAATGCCAAGGAAGAACCATTTCATGATCCTGGCGCCACATGGAAAAGCACGATGCAAAAAACAATAAGGATCGGGGCAGAGGTTATCCCAAGAACAGAAACACACGCACAAAGGAATACTTGTCAAACAGTGACTGGGATGTGGGAACTCAGATTCGGTTGCATATATATCGCTTCTATGTCCGGAGAGACTGTAGAGATTGCAACACTGAGATTGTAGGATGTTACTTTTGCGAGATATCTACAAAACTTCAAAGGGTCATGGGATACTGCAGGGTATTGCTGAAATGTATTTCTCAATAACACTGTATTTTAACATCGGTTACTTCACCAATTTCCTCACTTATTGACGTAATCATATAATGGCATGTCATATAATCCCAGTTCAAGGGCGTGGAATCAGAGAAATTGATTTGCAGTGTACCCAAAACTAATTCGAAATGGTAATGGCGTTCAGCGCGAGCATGTGGCTGCGAAAATGCAATCGGTGAGCGTAATGCCATTCTCTGATGATATAGAGGCGCGTGAAATATCGATGCTAAAAGCTCCCGCCTTAAGGAGACCGGCTTCAATTCCCACGCATCAAGAAGCAGTGGGACATCAGGCTCGGAGCTCCAATTTCACCTGCAAGAACTTGTATTCACATCGAACACGAAACTTTGAGACATCAGCTGGTCGAATAGATACTCAACTATTTTATTCTTAAGTCAGTAGTTTTCAGCAGGATACTTGTTGTGGATTGAAAGAATATCTACAACCGGGACAGTCAAAATTACAAAGAAGAATTCTGCAAAGAGTCAATTCTTGGAGAAGCATCTGTGCAGAGTGATGCAAAGGAATGTTTACGTCATCTGCCGTCCTCATATGTTTGACTTTGCACTGTGTTAATTTCCATGAAGGGATTTTTTTGCTCGGTTCACAGTATTCACTTTCCTGCATATTCGCAAAAGTCGCTACTGTACTCGAAACCTCTGAAAATTAACTGGTATACACAATGTGGTGATTAGGCTCACATTCACGTCAGATATGCTGAAGAAGTGGATTCGAAATTCATCACATCACATTCCATTAAATGACTAAGCAGACAGAGTGTGAATGGAAACTTCATGAGGACATATGTGTTTTTTTTTGGAAAATTCGTTGCTTTGAAAGGTGATGAAAATTAGACTGAAGCAGTGACAGTGATTATCTTTATTGCTTGTTCAACTGGTGAACATGACTGCTATTAACCGTGTCCGTATTAACATCACGGCTGTTACGGCTGTGCATCGGGCCAGTGGCGCAATGGATAACGCTGTAGGGGGTAGTGTAATTTTTAAATGGTTAGCTGCATTTTAGTCTTTTCTATCTTATAGTAAACACAAGTGCCTTATAGTAAACACAAGCAGACACTCGAAACTGGTGCCGGACCTCCCCCATGTTTTTATGAATGAAACAATTGTAACAGCTTTCCTCGATAGCTGAGAGACCGCCCTTAACCACAGTTGTACAACATCATCCACATAAGGAAAGAACGGGGAACTCGAACACTGATTGGTCAAGTGAGTAACAAAATAATCGCAGGCACCAGAACCCAAATAAGGAAAACAGTGGGGAACCCTAGCACTCGTTGGTCAAGACAGCAGTAGGAGACCCAGCCCACATTTACGTGTATATAATGTGTGGAGATTATGATTAAGGTGTGTGTGTGCCATTTGTTTCCTCACACCCGACTTTGCAAAGTTGAATGAAAAGTTTTGGACAGACTCCTCCGTGTCTTTGTTCCTGGGAAGGGAAATAAAAGTGCCGGAGATGGGGCTGGACAGCCGCATATCTCGCACAATTGGGGGCTCCTCCGGGATGAAATAATTATTGCCGGGGGGGGGGGGAAGTCTCTTCGGCTCACGAATCAAGCCTGATCATAACAAAGACGCGTCTAGTATATATTTATACTTCTCACTGATCAGCTTGGTCTGTTGGCCGTTGGCCAAGAGAGGCTGTGACCCGGCTCATTTAAAAATAATTTTGAATCCTGGAAAAGGAACACACGGACGAGTGTTGGGACGACCGGTTAGTGACTATACACGGGGGTACACACATTTAAAAAGGCCAGACAACTCCGTGCACGGATCAAGGTAAGAGATTTTTTTGTTCTTCCTTGTTGGCCACGTGGTTTTGACGGTCATCTGTGAAAACGCTTTAGGCGTTCAAGACCAGGACCGAAGATAAGCCACGGGAAATTGTGGTTTTGACGGTCATCTGTGAAAACGTTTTAGGCGTTTAAGACCAGGACCGAAGATATACCATGGGAAATCAGACTTCTAAATTTACTAAGGAGAAGTCAGGGAAGACTGCAAATGGGAAAGAAATACCCCCCGATAGTCCATTAGGTCGGAAGTTAAGTCTATGGACGGACAGTAGTAGAACAAAGGACTTAAAGAAAGAGACCATGATAAAATATTGTTGTTTTATATGGACCAAGGAATCTATCCGCGCCCCCTCGGTAGTTTGGCCCGAATATGGGTCTGATGAAGACTGGGTGTGTCAAATCCTAAATGTATATGTTAACAGAAAACAACCGTTTGACCCAGAAGAGAGCAAATACGCCGCCGCCTGGCTGGCAGGCGATAGCGAGGGTCCCACGCGTCTCTATCCTCTGATTCCCCAAACAGACCCGAGGAAGCCCCAGAAGTCTTGGGACGTCCTCACCGACGGTTTTCCACCGTCTGCCCCGCCCCCGTATATACCACCCGCGCACGACCAGGCGCACGACCAGGCGCACGACCAGGCGCACGACTAGGCGCACGACCAGGCGTCCAGCGCGGACCTCTCTCCTGCGACGGATAAGTCCGATTCCCAGCAGGCTATGACCAGTGAGGCAGGGACTGCTGGGGGGAGCACAGGAGGGGGCGCAGAACCCACCCCAGGCACTAGGAAATCGGTCCGACTCGAGATGCGGAGGGGCCGAGAAGAGGGATTGAGAGCTGGGAGGAGTGACAATATTGAACAGCTGAACCCCTTACGAGAGGTGCCGTTTGGGAACGAACGGACCGGGTTCGTAGTACAACCTTTAAATTCTGGGGATATCCGGCAACTCCGTAACGAACTACCCCGTCTACTGGACGACCCCATCAGTGTGGGAACACAATTAGATCAATTTCTGGGGCCCAGTATATACACATGGGCTGAACTGCAGGCCATGATGAGAATACTATTTAATTACGATGAAATTGTTATGATCCGGAATAGTGCAATGGCCATTTGGGATAGGGAGCATCAGGACGGCCCTCAGCGTGGAGAGCAGAAGTACCCCTTAGAGGACCCCCGGTGGGATCATAACGACGCGTGGGGGCGGGCCAATATGACAGATCTCAGAAGTCTTATAATCAGGGGGATCCAAACCTGCGTGCCCAAACAGCGGAATTTAGCGAAAGCATTCGAAGTTGGACAGAAAAAGGATGAATCCCCGAGTGAGTTTTTAGACCGTTTGCGGGAGTCCATGCGAAAGTATTCAGGTTTAGACCCCGATGGGGAAATAGGCAAGGGCATGCTTAAGGTGCACTTTGTGACTAAGTCATGGCCTGACATTCAGAAGAAATTACAGAAAGTGGAGGATTGGGCTGAAAAAGATGTTGCAGAATTATTACGGGAAGCACAGAAGGTGTACGTTCAGAGGGATGTAATAAGGGAGAAACAGAAGACAAAAATGATGGTGGCAGCTGTACGGGAAGCTTGTAAATCCACCGGAATGGGGGAGGGAGGTTATGGGGTGAAAAGAGGAATGTCGAAGAAAAGTTGGAGAGGGAGAGAAGCGAGACGGGGCAGAAGTGAGAGAGGAGGATTTTATGGATTTGAGCGGCCTCCAATGGCCGGATGTTACCATTGCGGGAAACTGGGACACTTCAAAAGGGATTGTCCCGAGTTTAAAAGGGAGCGAGAAGGGATGTATGAAATGGAGCGTGAACAAATGGATTAGGGAAGTCAGGGGAGGATCGGAACACGGGCCTACCAAGAACCCCTGGTAAATTTACGGGTGGGCCCATTTAGACAAGATGTTACCTTCTTAGTTGACACAGGCGCCGGCAGGTCCTCAATCCCCCTCCATCCGAGGGGGGTTGGCTTCCAGGCTAAAACATTAAACAGTTCAGGAGTTAAGGGTGGGGTTTTTAGTGCGAAAATATTCGAACCACAACCCTTGCGGCTGGAGGAGGAGGAGCTCCAGGTGGAACTCCTTCACCTCCCCCATCTTCCCTATGGGTTGTTGGGACGGGATTTGATAGTCCGTTTCGGATTACGAATAGAAGTGGGAGAAGAGGATGAATTAGCCGTTACCATGTCATACCTTAGTGAGTCCCGATTGACAGAGATAGACCCTAGGGTTTGGGTCGCCAAAGGGAACCGGGGGGGGGGGGCTCGCAATTCGACCTGTGGAGGTAAAATTAAAGCCCCAGAGCCCCGACGTCAGAGTGCGCCAATACCCCATCTCTTGGGAAGGGAGGCAGGGTCTGAAGACAGTTATGGAAGACCTAATAAAAGATGGATTGGTAGAGCCCTGTATGTCACGATACAATTCCCCCATCCTGCCGGTCCGGAAGTCGGACGGGAGCTACAGAATGGTCCAAGACCTCAGGGAAATAAATAAAATCGTCCAAGTACGGCACCCTGTGGTACCGAACCCATACACTATTCTGGGGCGAATACCCCCGGACCACGGCTGGTTTAGTGTTATAGACTTAAAGGATGCCTTCTGGGCGTGTCCCCTGGACAAGGACAGTAGGGATGTTTTTGCTTTTGAATGGGAGGATCCTGATACTGGCAGAAAACAGCAGTACAGGTGGACCGTGCTCCCCCAAGGATTCACTGAGTCCCCGACTCTGTTCGGGCAGATTCTGGAACAATTATTGGAGGGACTAACCTTGTCCCCGGCCCTTAAGCTTATACAATACGTGGACGATCTCCTTTTATCCGGGCCCACGGAGGAGGACGTCCTACTTGGGACTAATGCCCTGTTAAATTACCTAGCTGAGAAGGGGTTAAGAGTGAGTCAGAAGAAGCTCCAATATGTCGAGAAAGAGGTTAAGTACCTGGGACACTTGATAAGCCAGGGACAGAAACGAATAAGTCCGGAAAGAGTGCGGGCAATAATCGAACTAGGCCTCCCAACAACCAAGAGGGAGTTGCGGAGGTTCTTGGGACTCTTAGGCTATTGTCGGTTATGGATAGACGACTATGCCCCCCTTACTAAAGACTTGTACCTAAAACTCATCGAGGAGGGACCCAATAGAATAAAATGGGAGGAGGAGGAGAAAAAGTTAATTGGAATTCTAAAAGAAAAATTGATGACCGCACCTGTTTTAAGCTTGCCGGATTTTAGTAAGACATTTCCTCTCTTTGTGAACTCCAGAAAGGGAACCGCTCTTGGAGTATTGACCCAGGATTGGGGGGAAAAAAGGAAGCCCGTGGCTTTCCTGTCAAGAATTCTGGATCCAGTCTCCCGAGGGTGGCCGGAGTGTGTCCAAGCGGTGGCAGCCACGGCAAAGCTGGTAGAGGAAAGCAGGAAGTTGACTTTCGGGGCCCCCTTGACAGTCACTACTCCCCACCAGGTTAGAACTATCCTGAATCAGAAGGCCGGGAGGTGGCTGACTGACTCGAGAATTCTGAAATATGAAGCCATATTGTTAGACCGAGAAGACCTCCGAATCGAAGTCGGGGGCTGCCAGAACCCGGCGGACTTTCTTTGGAAAGGGGAAGGGGAGGAGGAACTGGAACACTGCTCTTCAGACATAATAGAGTACCAGAGTAAAGTGAGGGAAGATCTGAGGGATACCCCCTTACCTGCAGGAAGGCGGTGGTACATTGACGGGTCCTCTCGAGTGATAGATGGGAAAAGACACAACGGTTATGCAGTCATTAGTGAGACTGGTTGGGAATTAGTGGAAAGTGGACGGCTACCGAATGCCTGGTCCGCACAAACGTGCGAATTGTACGCCTTGCACCGGGCTCTGAGGAATTTAAAGAGAATAGCCGGGACAATCTGCACTGACTCTAAGTATGCCTTTGGGGTTGTACACACCTTTGGGAAGATCTGGAAGGAAAGGGGAATGATAAATAGGAGAGGAAAAGAGTTGGTCTACGAGGAACTAGTAGCCATGATCCTGGAGGATTTGTTGCTGCCACAAGAGATTGCAGTGCATGTGAAAGGGCACCAGAAAGACGATAAAATAGAGACCCTGGGGAATCAAATGGCAGATGAACAGGCAAAATTGGCCGGGATGGGGAAGGAAGTAATAAACTGCCTGGTAAGGATTCCCCAGATATCCGAAATTACCGAAGTGCCCACGTTTACTGACAAAGAAGAAACTCTTCTTGCGTCTCTGGGGGGTACAAAGGATAGGGAAGGGAAGTGGACCTTACCCGATGGCCACCAGCTACTAAATCGACCGTTGACGCGGGACATTATTGCCCATCTACACCAAGGGGGTCACTGGGGCGCCCAGGCACTGTGTGATGCCTTCCTGCGCCGATATCCTCACCCTGGTCTGTACACGGTAGCCAAGCAGGTCACAGGAGATTGCATAACATGTCGAAAGATTAACAAAAGGGGGCTGCGGCAGCATGCAAGACAAGGGGGTAGGAGTCCGGCCAATAGGCCGTTTGAGTATGTCCAGGTAGATTACACTGAGCTCCCCCCCATAGGTCGCCTGAAGTATCTATTAGTAATAGTAGATCACCTGACAGGATGGGTGAAAGCTTTCCCCACTGCCACGGCAACGGCAACTCAGGTTAGCAAAATTCTACTCGAACAAATCATCCCACGATTTGGGCTACCCCGCGCTATTGACTCTGACCAGGGGAGCCACTTCACCTCGACCGTCCTCCAGAATGTAGTGCAAGCAATGGGGATTGACTGGGATTTGCACACCCCCTGGCATCCCCCCTCCTCGGGCAAGGTCGAAAGAATGAACCAGACCATCAAAAAGCAGCTAACCAAAGCTAACCACTAGTGAAATCGGCCTGCCTTGGTCCAAATGCCTATCCCTTGCCCTATTGCAAATTCGCACCCAGCCAAGGCGGGATTTGGGCGTCTCCCCTTTCGAAATGCTGTTTGCTCCCGTTCCATGGGCCGAAGGGGGAACATACTGTATTCGAGTCTCGGGATATGTTTGTGCAAAAATATGTGGTGGCTCTGGGGTCTGCTCTATCTCGTTTACGCCAACAGGGACTTTTGGCACAGACGCCGCCCCTCGAGTTTGCGGTGCACACCGTCAAGCCGGGTCAGTGGGTCCTGATTAAAAGCTGGAAGCAACGTACCCTCGAACCAACTTGGGACGGTCCCTTCGTGGTACTTTTGACTACCGAAACGGCTGTCCGTACGGCCGAAAAGGGCTGGACACATTACACTCGAGTCAAGGGACCAGTGCCACAACCGACGGAGGACGAACGAACCTCTCTGACAAAGGCATCTAAGGAACAGAGACCCTGAGAACAAACTAATCGGACTTTGGCGAGTCTAAAGGAACTGTGCCCTCTGGCTACAGGTGTCGCGACAAAATGCGGTCAATCGTATTGTTAACTTGCTATGCCATTATCCTTGGACTGGGTCATCGTGCGCGTGTTACCCAATTTGGCCTCTGGAAAAAACAAGCAGAGGACCGTCAGTGGTTCTCCATCTCCGTGCCTGCCAACAAGCCAACACAGACATTTCGCTTAGACCTATGTGGGTTGGTGCCCTGTAGGACTAAAAAACAACTGAATCAAACTAAGCGGAACCTAGAGAGTGAAAGGGGATTCCAGGGTCAGACGTTAGTATTACAATTGCATGGTAGGGAAGGCATAAATAGGCCTCCAGCCCCCGGGGTCCAGGCTATGGTGTCAGTTGTCCGTGATCCCATCACCTCTGGACGGGATTGTGGGCAGAATCAGTGCAATCCGCTCTATCTGACCATAAAGAACTTGGGAAACAACGGGACGAGCCTTAATGGAACAATCCTGGGTATTAGGGTTGGGGGCCAGGCAGGACAGGAGGGGTTGCAGCTGTGCTGCATGTGTATCACGATCATTGAAGCTGAGTCTGGGGGCCCATCCGCCACCGATGAGCAGGAAAAGATTAGAATAATTGAGGTGACGGATTTGGAAAAGACCTTTGAAATAGAAACGGGATATGGGGAGGCGAATGCCTGGATGGAATGGGTCAAATATACTGTGCTACGCATGCACGAGTCCCCGCCCTAACCCTCAGGTGGTCCCATTCCCGCTGGGATGGGAGAAACACCCACGAGCCTTGGACTGCATGATAAGGCTGTACCAGGACCGAGAGGCCTGGAACGACTCCACTTGTCGACCCTTGAGTTTGAAGTTTCCCCCGTCAGGTCTGAGGGGGCGCCCCGTCCGCCATCATTCTCAGGGGTAACGGGTACGCACCAGGCCTGCGTCTCTCGGACGGGACTACAGTGGGACAACAATGTGGGGACATTTGACAAGTGCAGCAGATCAATTCGGCTGGTCAATGAAACTATCGGGGGCGGGAATTACTCCCACATTCATGTGCCTAGGGCAGACCTCTGGTGGTACTGTGGTGGGAGGGTTCTGCGACCGACCCTGCCCCGAAAATGGACGAGCACTTGTGCAATCGTTCAATTGGCCATCCCATTCACCCTGGCATTCGAAAAACAAGAGCAACCCCGTTCCAGTGGAAGAACTGAGAGAGCTCTGGAGACCTCTTTCGATGATAACATATATTTAGATGCCATAGGGGTCCCCAGGGGTGTTCCTGACGAATACAAGGCTAGGAACCAGATAGCGGCGGGTTTTGAGTCGTCACTGTTCTGGTGGGTGACCATCAATAAGAACGTGGATTGGATTAATTATATTTACTACAATCAGCAGAGGTTCAATAATTATACCCGGGATGCAGTGAAAGGAATAGCAGAACAACTGGATGCCACTAGTAGGATGGCGTGGGAAAATAGGTTGGCCTTAGACATGATGTTGGCAGAGAAGGGGGGTGTTTGTGTCATGATAGGCACTCAGTGCTGCACTTTCATCTCCAACAACACAGCCCCTGATGGGTCCATCACCCGCGCCCTGGATGGACTCACCACATTGGCGGACGAACTGGCCGAAAACTCGGGCATCGACTCTGGCCTCACGGACTGGTTGGAAGCTTGGTTCGGTAATTGGACAGGGGTGGTTGTTTCCTTTCTTGTCTCATGTATAGTGGTGGCAGGGGTACTCACTGCCCTTGGGTGTTGTGTTATTCCCTGCGTCCGGGGATTAACTCAACGACTGATCGAAACCACCCTAACTAAGAGGGATGTTCCCTATGGGCAGGTTGAACGAATGAATCTCGAGATGGAACAACGTGAATCCCTCTTGGGCAGGGGTAGTATTAGAGACGGGCAGTTTGATGAACAAGCTCGGGAGTTATTAAACGCCCTGGAGAAGAAACTTACGGTTTAAAAATTACAGGCCGTAAGAAAAGACACGGGGGATTTGTAGGGGGTAGTGCAATTTTTAAACGGATAGCTGCATTTTAGTCTTTTCTACCTTATAGTAAACACAAGCGCCTTATAGTAAACACAAGCAGACACTCGAAACTGTTGCCGGACCTCCCCCATGTTTTTATGAATAAAACAATTGTAACAGCTTTCCTCGATAGTTGAGAGACCGCCATTAACCACAGTTGTACAACATCATCCATATAAGGAAAGAATGGGGAGCTCGAACACTGATTGGCCAAGTGAATAACAAAATAATCGCAGGCACCAGAACCCAAATAAGGAAAGCAGTGGGGAACCCTACCACTCATTGGTCAAGACAGCAGTAGGACACCAAGCCCACATATACGTGTATATAATGTGTGGAGATTACTATGCTTGTGTGTGTACCCACGGGAACAACACCCGACTTTGCAAAGTTGAATGAAAAGTTTTGGACAGACTCCTCCGTGTCTTTGTTCCTGGGAAGGGAAATAAAAGTGCCGGAGATGGGGCCGGACAGCCACTTATCTCGCACAGAAATCCACCGTGTGGCGTTTGGTAACCTCAGTTGTCACGTGGGACGCCAGTGTTCATTTTCTCGCTGGGCGGCTCTGACTGTTTCAGGGTTTCAAGGTTTGTGTAAAGATTTGTTGTTCAGGTCAAGGATGCAGATGGTGTGGGGAAGTTCGGTGGTTTTGGGAAGTTGGTTTGCGGCCGTTTCCTCCCCTTTCTCGGTGATATCTTCAAGGCAGATGAAACTCATGTGAAGCTCTGCTGTCCTGCAGCGTTTCGAATTGATTTGATTTATTTCCCACTGCTTTCAGTTGCTGTTTTTTGTCGTTACTTTGCATGTCCCAGTATGTTGAGTCCAAATCAACTTGTTTTTTTATTGGTGTCATTGGATGAGTCTCATCATTCTAGAAATTCTCTGGCTTCACTCTGTTTAACTGGCCCCAATGTATTTGTGTTGTCACAGTCGAATTTGTTGTCCTCGACATCGCTGTGCATTGCTACTCGGGACAGCTGGTTGTGTTGTTTAGTGGATCTTCCAGAAATATTTTGCAACAATAGATATTTCCGCAGATTCATTGTCAAAAGCAACGCCAGGGGGACATGCCATTACCCAACAAACCAAGCTCTCTAAATTATAGGTCAAAGTATGTCTCGGCACGTACAGCCAGACTGCTCTGACCACTCGGAGTTATGAGACAGCATAAACCGAAAGACATATTTGACAACAACTCACCAAAAAATGGACCAAATACCCATCATAGGCAAGACAAATTTGGAAAACAAATATTGCATGTCGTGACTACAGGAAACGTTATACAGGACAGACAACTGACGATGCGCATTCTTGAAGATCAACTTGACATGAAACACCACTGCCAGGTGTCCACAGTAGGTTGACTCATGACACAGAGTGTCGCTGATTCCGTGGCTGGAATCTCGCAATGTGTGACAGTCTGCAGCAAAGGAGAATGTGTTGCTGGAAAAGTACAGCAGGTTAGGGAGCATCTAAGAAGCAGGAGAATGGATGTTTCTGACATGAATACGTCATCAGATATTTGGTCAAAACGTCGATTCTGCTACTCCTCAGATGCTGCCTGATCTGCTGTGTTTTCCTGGACTGCACTCTTGACTCTGATCTCCAGTATCTACAGTCCACACTTTATCCTCCGTCTGCAGCATTAGTTACTTCCTTGTGTGAGGGAACTGTTGATATTACCAATGTAAAATTCGATTGCTGATTGAGAAACACAACCAGGTCCGCAGCGCAAAAGAGTGTTTCTGTTGTTTTGAGTTTCCTGGCTGTACAATGTGTGCTTCTGTGATCGCACAGTTTGCAGTAGTCTGGGGAGCGGCTGCAGTTATCTGCGTTTACATCCTAGATGTTATTGGTGCGGTTTGATTTGTTCTTGATTTGTCCAACAGTAACACAGTAACGGATCAATTAATATTTCAAGAAGGCAGACCGACGTGGGAAATGTCGAGGTGCTGGTGACATGTGATCAAAGATTACCGAGATTCAGGAGAAACGAATATTGATTTCTTTCGGGTCGTGATGAATAACAACCAGGGTAATAAGTCACCAGCGGGTACAGTTTACATGGGCACTCACAGGAAGCAAAATGCGAAATAAAACGTACAAAATGACGTAGACAGATGAAGGATGAGAGTAATCATGGGTAATCTGACTTCCACTCCGCAGCTCCCCTAATTCCCACACCCAGCCCCATTGTAAACTAATGTTAGAGAACCATAAACATTAACGTCGTCCATTGGAACGATCCAAGTCTTTTCTAAATTTTCGATTCGGCTATTAGTTTCAGTTATTTTTTTTCTTTCCTGGAAAATCATCTCTTTCATTGTTAGCAATCGTAAAGGGAGTCATCCTTTTTGTCATGGAAATAATATGACACTAAACTTTGTTTGTGGCGTGTATAAGACTCCACTGTGTCACACGTTTCTTCTACTTTCTCTCGATTTTAATGGTATTCTGTCTTTTGAATCTTCCGACCAACGTGCATGACCTCATAATCCGGACATGTAACTGCATCTGACAAGTTTTTGCCCACTCACCCAATCTATCTATATGCCTATTCATATTGCCACGATCTCATCATAACATGCTCTCCCACGCGTGTGTATTGTCAGCAAATTTGGACACATTTCACACTGCCCCTTTCTCCATGCTATTAACAGAGAGATAATTGAAGCCTTGAATATACCCAGTCTTGAAAGGCCTCTGCTGTTAATGTTTCTACATACTTGCTACCCTCTGAATGTGAGAACATCCTCCTCATTTATTTCTTATGTGGGTAACCCATTCCCCTGAGATTGGGATCTCCGGTCCTTCACTATTCTGAATATAAAGTAGAACAGAACAAACTTTTAAAGTAAAACACAATCTCACTGCTGTCTCCAGTGCCAGTTCTGAGTTTTCTTTTTTAACCTCTGTTTGAACAAACTGCCCTGATGAGCACATTATTACTGACAATGACACATCTGCTTCACAGGTGCTTCAGTGCCTGTGAGTGGAGTGGAACTGAAAGGCGCGATAAAAGTGCATCTTTTTTCACTCGACCATTTCCATATTATTAACCTCTCTGCTCATGAAAATGGATCCTTTATATGCATTCAATCTCTCATCAATACCGAGCATGTTTCACTCACAGTTGATTTTAAATGATTTCTTGTTGGATGAGTTATCTCTGCAACTCCAGAAAAACCGTCTCAACAAATCGATATGTTCTCAGGTCTGCTCATTTCTTGACATACAGGAAACTTGCTCCAAAGAAAACATTTCCAGAGACGTGAATCTCTCCACAAAAGGAGTTTTATTTATCTCTCTACATGGTGCAAAGCAGCGGATTGTGAAAAGATTCTGGGAAAATATTGCCAATTGTCAAGTGGGAAACCTTTCACCAAGCAAAACAGAAATCCCAGCGTCGAACTTTGTGAATCTTCAGATATTCCTTGGGGCGCGGATTCAGTGGAAAATGAATGGTGAACTGGCCGGCCGGGCAGAGACAGTTTAGAAATCTTTCAGTTCTTTCGGAGGCCGGTATTTTGACTCTGATGTACTCCGGACTTGAATTGATCTGTGACATTAAAGGATTCTGAACCTGCACGTCAGGAAGTCTAATCTCATCTCAGCTCCGGGGCAATTAGAAAATGCGGGAACAGATAGGACACTGAAAGGCTGGAAATGAGGCGATCTCTGTAGGAGGATAACTGATTTCCGGTGTCATGCATGTGACTGTAAAGGGTGGGATCAGACTATTCCCATGTCTTCACCGTGAATTCCCCAGGATTTATTTCGGAAACGACATACTAATTAAAGATGATTGTCAATATGGGAGGAGCAGGCTGCAGCTTGCATTCGGGGATCATTGAAGCCATTGGCTCAACAGTCTCTGTGGCGATGTTAGTCAGTGCATTCGGCTCTTCACTGACAGGTTGCTGTTCTCCCACGACCCAGGAACAGAGCGACAGCTGTTCTCACACATTCTGTTGGTTTTTTTTGACCGCACAGTTCCTGGATTTTACCGAGTTCAGAAAAATATTCCTCATAAGGCTCGAAGGGAGAAGGTTCCGGTTTTAGGAGAGCTGGTTCCCGGTGAAATGTATGTGTCTGCAAAGTGTGAGATCAGACTATTCCCATTGTCCACAAAGAATGTTCCAGGATTCATTTTGGAAACGTCAAATAAATTGAAGACAATTTTCACTTTGCGAAGGACAGGCAAAAGCTTGAATTCACGAACAGTCTGCTTTTGGAGATCCTGCAAAGGGCCTACTACAAGGCACTCCCCAGTCTCTGTGGAGCAATTAGTCCTCTCATTTGGCTGTTAACCGAGAGGGTATACCCACGCATGGAGCGGTCGCTGTTTTTATCCATCCTACTCCTTTGCTGTGCACTTTCTGGTTTTTAATAATGTCAGTAATATGTAGCCAAACGGAAACTAAATCCAGTGAGGAAACATAAATGCGTTTTTGTATTGTTGAATGGCTCGTGAAGGGTTGTGGACACTCGGACTCTCAAACAAAAACCGAAACTGCTCAAGGAACTCGGCAGGTATGACATTACCTGTGAGAGAAAATGGAGTTCTGAAAAACTCCTGGAGAAGCTCCGAATCGTTGTCTCTGTTTATCTCTCCCCAGATGCTGCCAGATCTGTTTAGTTTCTCCTGCATCTCTCCCTTTCTTTTTAACTGAATGACCATTTCAACCATCGAGATTGTTTACACAGTCCAAACATGTCCTGACATTTAACCCTATCGAAACTGTGGTGATTGAATTCAAACAAATAAACTTGAAACAAGTTTAGTAGCGCGCTTCTGCAGTTGTGGCCAAGTGGTTGACGCGATGGGCGTGAAATCCACTGTGGATTCCTCATGCAGTTAAGCATTTTCTGACTGTAATTGAGAGCCGAGAGTGAACTTGAAGAGTGCTTGTTCTCTGCTTTCTTGATGCAAATTCAAATCGCAGGATGAGGTGTAATGCGTATAACTCAGGCAAGGAACGTTAGTAATCTGCAAACAACCGCCTGTCAGGATGGAAAAGGCAGAAAACTCCAAAGCAGGTAAGATCCATTTAGTTGTACACTTCCATTACTGAATACGTTTGCCCCTCTGACAAAAGTGACGCCAAATGAGATAAGAACCGTTCAGGGGATTGTGTTGGACTGGTGCAGACTTAGTGGGCCAAAGGGCATTTTTGTGCTAGACACTTCCATGGCCAGCTGCGAGGTGGTCAGTTTGTGAAGTAACAGGACATTCTTTGCAAAATGTCCCTCGGCGAGGAAGAGGTCGAAGCTACTCTCCCCGATAGTTCTGACAGTCAGCTGTATTCGTTGGCACATTTCATTGGTAATAACAATTACGGTGCATATTTGTGGAATCAGTCTATCTGATAATCAGGACGATGAGACCGTGATGTCTCATTAACCAGCCGAGAGCAAGCCCTTGCAGCTTTCATTCCCTGGCTCTGCTTTTGAGATAAAGATTACTTTCTCGATGTGCCTGTGTTTATATCAAACAGCTCATTGACAGCGGACCGGACGTTCAGGGGAACGTGGAGGTGTGACAGAGGCAGAAATAGAACAAGATGAGACGTGAAAGTGTTTAGATTTTGCCGTGGGTCCGTTGTTTTTTGTGAGGAATGTCTGCTGGGCGCTATCCTGTCAGGCCCCAGGAGCCAGATGGCTTGTTTTGGTGGGATTTGTGTTATTGAAAGTTACACATGAGAAGCGTGTTCGATTATTTCAGCTCAGTATCCATTTCATATCGCGGCTCACCGCAACGGTGCACATTTTCTTGCGAAGTGCCTTGTATTCCACTTAAAGCCGCCTTTCTCTGGAGAAACTTACAGACGTAAAGCACATGGAGTGGGGAGAATCCTGAGGACACTGTCACTGTCGGCAAATGTGCCTGTGTGACTGCCTCTGTATATGAACATGAGAATATGCTCCTCAAAGGGGTTACAACAGTGTGACCAGGTCAACCTTCAGCACCATTGTTATGTCATTTAAGATCACAGGGAGAATGTAACTGCTGCAAACCGGGACGAGAATAGATGTATGCCTGATATCGTGCGCTTCACGATGGACGAATGACCCTTCTCCACTCCTCTCCCACACGCTTTTTAAACTCGAGGCCAGAGATAAACTGACCTGACGAAAAAATCGCTTCAAAACCTTCTACTACCAATTTTGCAACTTTATTTCTATATTGCCACCTAAAACACTTATTTAAATGTAAAAAAATGAATGTGCGCTCAGCCAATGGGACACCATTGGTAACAATCCTTCAGCCTGAAAACGACCCTGCACCACCATTCTCAGCATACTGCTGTTAAACTAATATTATATCTAAGTGGAAAACGTACATTTAACTCCATGCGATCTAACTTTATGAATTAGTCAACCATGTGGAACCGTGTAAAATATTTTATTAAAGTCCAAGTGAGCGAAGTCTGTTACTTTGTCCTCATTGATCTTCTTGGTTACGCCCTCAAAAAACTCAATCAATTCTGTGCAAAACCATCCTGATTATCCCGATTCATTCCTTGTATCTAAACATTCATATGAATCCTATCATTTAGAATTGCACCAAACAACTTACCCACGACCATAACCAGACACAATCATCTATCGCTCCCAGGCTTCTCCGTGAATTCCTTTCTAAACAAAGGCACAATAGCCATCCCCTGGTCATTCGGCTCCCCACTCGTCATAATAGATAATAAAAATATTTCTACGAAAGTTCCAAAGGTTTCTTTCCCTATCTTCCCACAAGTTTCCGGGATACAGGATATCAGATCCCAGAGAAATATCCAACTTTATATTTTCCAGGTCCTCCAGCCCTTCCCCTTTTCAATGTGAACGACTTTCAAAACATCAATATTTAATTGTACCCGTTATGTCGTTCTCCATGGTGTAAACTGACGCGAAGTGAACATTATATGTCTCTCCATCTGCTGAGATTCAAAACAAAGGTGAGCTCTTTCATCTTAATGTCCTATTTGGTCTCAAGTTCTTAATTTTTGTAGATTCTCTTTAGACTATACTTAGCATTATGTTCTGATGACATCTCATATCCTCGATTGACCTTTATAATATCCTCCATTAAGAATGCCCCTCCACTCCTTATATCGTTCAAGAGATTCACTTGAAACCATGTGTTTATATGGGAGCTGTCCCCTTTTTTTAAAAAAAGTCTTATGACAAGGCGTAAATCTCAGCAATCAACATTGTTCTAACGGAATACCTACAATGTGGAACCTGGCCATTCGGACCAAGAAGCCCCCACTAATCCTGCGAAGGGAATCACACCCAAACTCACACCTCTACAATTCCTGTAACTCTGCATTTTCCATGACCAAAGAACGTCAGCCGCACATCTTTCATCTGGGGAAAAATGTGCAAACTCCAAATACACAGTCATCCAAAGTAGATATTGAACCAAAATCGCTGAGGCCGCAAGACATGGGTACTCACCACTGGGTCAGCCATTATAAACCTCCATTCCACCACTCAAAACATATCATCACTTCGATATGGGGCCTAGACCTGCTCCTAATGTTCCAAATGTATCATAATGTTCCAGAGCCTCCTATTGACTGAGGTGTAAACCTCTGCCCGTGCTTTCCCATTCGCTTGAACTGAACACCTGCATTGTATTTGCCTTCCAAAACACCAACTGAAACTGCATGTGAAACATGAGAGAAAATTGAACTTTGAATTATTTCTGCTTTCATAAAATTGTTTGTGCCTCTACTCTTACAACCAAACATATGACCACACACTTTTCCACAAAGTACCACAACTGCAACTATTTTTTAAAAGCACTCAGTTTGTTCAAGTCATTCTGCCGCATGCCCGCTTCAACAATAAGATCTGCCCTTATGCCTATCATTGGGTCTTCTTCAAATGGAACAACAACGCCCTCAGTTCGTTTGAATGGATCCTTCATACATAATGTGAATAGATGTGTTGCCAACACTGACTCCTGCTGAACTCCACTAGTCACGGGCTGCCATCCTGGAGAAGACCACTTTACCCAACTGTCTGCCTTCTGCCTATCAGCCAAGCCTCAATCCATGTCCTCTTCTTTAGCCGTTTGCCGTACTGCACCTTGACATATGCCTGGGGAAATTCAAGCTGGTCACCTCCACCAGCTTGACTTCGTCTAACTTGCTCATTAGCTACTCAAAGCATTTAGCACAAAGCTAATTTATTTGATTGTTATCTAGAATATTCCACCTTTGATTCCAGGCCTGAATGTGAAGAACAAAAATGTTCAATTGCTGTTGCGATATGTAAACACTGGACTGCCTTAGTAGGGTCGATGAGTGAGTGAATTCCTTCCCTCAGTGGGATCCACTATTCTCTCAACAGGGTCGATGAGTGATCTAACTGTTTTGCTCACACGGAGCAGGTAAATGCTTGCGGCCAAATGCAAACCAGATGGTGTACTGAGAGTTGAGATGATCGCTTAAACCTATTCCTGGAATACGTTCCTTGAAACGTCTTTCACAATTCGAAAATATCGATGGGAAATCAGTTCTACAGAGACTAGAGAGCACATCCCACAGACTACATATTTGATAGGTCTCTCCACAATGTGATGACGTTCATGATGAACTGTCCCCAGGAACGTTTATAATGATTAATGTCTTTATTCAGTGTGAACACGTTGAACACACGCAAGTATTCAGCACCTTCTGCAGCACTTCCCGCAGTCATGGCATTTAGAAAGACCTGTTAATATGACGAGAAAGGTGATGAGCCATCCGGTCGCTCTGACTTTGCAGCACAGTCCCACAGATTTGGAATTGGAAAGGTCTCTATTCCGGGTGAGCACGTGGGTCAGACGTCAGGTCTCTATATATCTTAATGGACTCTTATTTATGTGGGCATATTTCTCAGAGATGAAACACATAGAGGTTTGATAACATTTTCCAAAGTCCGGAGAGAGAAAAGGTTTCTCATTAGTATGAGCGTCGTGTTCGGTTCTCCAATCGCTGGACGTTTTAAAGCATTTTCCGCAGTTCAGACACTGAAATCGTTTCTCATCATTTTGAATGAGCAGGTGTCGCAGCAGGTCAGAGACAGAGTGAATCCCTTCCCACACTCTGAGCAGGTGAATGGCTTGTTTCTGGTATCATTGCGTCCGTGGGAATTCAGCTCAGACAGGGAAATGAATCCCTACATTTCCTCAGTCATTCCTCACTATGACTGCAATTGAGGTGTGTAAGTCTGATGACAGGTAAATACCTGGTCCTGAACGACTTATCTCACACTATTACCAGAGCTTTTTCCTTTCATGTTCGAAATCTGATCAAGTTGTATTTGGTATAAAATTCGTGGCTTCAACAGATCATGGTGGAGAGGTTGACTTCTAAATCTTCGCCTTCTAATATCCTGCGAAATTGATGTGATCCCAAAATGAGAGTGTGAAACCGTCTTTCAAAAGACTCAAGAATCTGTCTGAAGATATGGTCTGAAGGTAAGGGATTTTAGACACTAAGAATTTGACCAGAATTTATCAGAATCTTTCATGCACACAACTTCCACCACAGAGAACGAGCAGGTCAGCAGGTGGATATGAAGACGATCGCCTCCGTGTTCCCTCCAGGTCAAACACTGTCCTGACATGTCTGACATACAGTCCTGTTGGAGCAGACATTTCTTACAATTCAACCATTGCAAAATTGAGGCCTCTGACTTCAGTCCCTAACTCAAAATCCACTACCTCTCCACTGAGTCGAAAGTGTAATGCTGGAAAAGCGCAGCAGGGCAGGCAGCAACGAATGAGCAGGACAATCGATGTTTTGGACACGAGACTTCATCAGGAAAGAGGCTTGTGAACCGAGGGAGTACAGAGACAAATGGAAGCAGGTGGGGTGGGACAAGGTAGCGGAGAGTGTGATAGATTGACGGAGGTGTGGATAATGATGAAAGGTCGCAGCGCAGGCTGGAGCAGATAGGTGGGATGGAAGATGTACAGATAGGACAGTTCATGAGAGCGGCGGAGGCCCTGGACCTGAATGAACTTGGCTGTGTGGGAGGGAGAGTTGACTGTTCAGCCAGAGGCCAGTGGTGTTGTTTTCTCTGTGTGAGTTTAAACAAATGTTGATCCCTGTCACATTATGAGATATTGGGAAGCTGACAAAGTGTTGTATCAAACAAGTGATCAAAGAAGTCGGTTTCAAGTCGTATTTTGTCACACAAAACGAAGCTTGTATCACAAAGCTGATTTGACAGAATTTGTTCTGCTCGAGGTCATCATCTTTTGTCAGTCTCAAGACGTTAGTGCTTCCTTAACTCAGTGGTTCGTGCCCAGGTTTTGTAAACCAGGAGGTGTAGCCTCCATTCTCACGGCAGTCGTGCTGAATTTTCTTACAACTATTGCAGCAAGCATCTGAAGGTGCGTTCTATATGTTGTTAGGAAATATTTTTGAAGGAACAGCTGGAAGTCATTTTTTTACGCAGACCAGGCCTCATCTGTTTCAGTTTGGAAGTCCACATCCGTGTTTTTCTTTCGAGGAATATGAGAATGACAAGCTTCTGATGCGAAGAATGCCTTTGTTTGGCAGGAAGAACAACGTGACTCAGTAGGAGCAGTAAAGTAACGGTGAAACAGTGCAGGACGAAAACGTACAGGGATGCGGCTGTGTGCTTCCGTTCCTTATGTAGAAACAGGAATGTGCTGGAATCCAAATTAAACAGATAGGAGGCTGGAAGAGCGTAGCCCCAGCGGTGGAGAAATCAACGTTTAGCAGGTTCCAAATATTCACGATTGTGGCAGTCTTAGAAGGACAGCCTTCTGCCAGTTTATCTATGTAAACAGAAACGGGTTTTAAAGCTAATAGTGAACAAAGAAGAGGCCAAATTGTTCAATTCTTCCTTTTATGGAAATTGGGCTCTCCTGAGTCCTTCGTCGCTATCAAAAGATGTGTCTGTATAGTTCCCTCTATGGGTCAAAATGAGGTTTAGTCTCCCGCAGGTCAGGAACAAATGTGACGGTATCTGACTTCAAGTCTCTATCGCTGGTTCATTTGAGATTAAAACTTTGCATGGAAAGTCTCATTGCAATGAACACTTCAGACGTCAGGCTGTGGGCCAAGTAGTGGTAACTGGAAAGGAGAATAGACGGATGTTTAATGACTGGCACTGACATAATGTATTATTCTGTGCTGTAAAAGAACGGTGTCACGAACATTCTTTTTTGATAGAAATTTCTCATCGCTGGAAAAGAAGCTGTGCTGCTGAGAGAAGATACAACTGCACATGCCGTCCTTCCTGGTCGGCTAATGGTTACGATGCAGCGCTTTCACCGCTGTGGTTTGGGTTCATTTCTTGGTCAGGGAATCAGGATTTATTGTTCCTAATAAGGGCAACAACAAAAGTAGAGCATCTTTGACAGGAATCGCATTTCAAACGCGTCCGCATGTCCCTTGCAATATTGTACAGGGCCGCAAGGTGGCTCACTGGTTATCACTGCTGCCTCACTGCGCCAGAGATATGATTTGCCTACAACTGGGTCGACTGTCAGTAAGGTGCCTTATTCAGGAGCAAATGAAGAGAAAAAGTGTAAAGTATTGCTCTGTGAGGGTTAATCCCTGGAGGATTGGTGTGCATTTCTTGCAGCGAATAGTCAGTTTCTGAACTTTAGGCATTCTATGTTCCCTTACCGTGTTGCTTTAGCAAATGTTCAGAAAGGAGAGAAAAGTGAGGAAAAACGGTCACTTCCCAGTCAGGGATTGATACATAATGCGACAACTAACAGATTCACTTTTGAAAGAATTAGCTTCCATTTTCACTACGTTGGTCATGGCAGTACACAGCATTAGAGCGGGCTTTAATTTGTTGCATTGGACCCAACATCCTTTCTCAACATGAACAATACTGGAATATAAAGAGATAATAAAAGACATGGATAGCGATGACTGGAATGAAAAGTCATCAGGAAGAATGGACAGTGTTTACTTGGAAAGAATAAAATGGAAAGGAATCCATCGATGTCGTGAGGGATAATGACATTTGAAAAGACAAGGCGGGGTTTCATGGCGTGGTGGAAAAGACGAATAGATCATGTCGTGTGACACCAGGTAAAACTGAGTGGTGTCCATATGGAAGAGTTCCAGGCGATGTGAGTTTGGTGGGAGTTAACAGGAGGGAAATTCCCTCATTCGTATGGATCTATATCTAGAGTTTAGAACTTCAAAACCAGGGATGAATGATAAAGGGAAGTTTGGAGCACGTTTTATTTTCCTTCTACAGCTATTGCATTTGACAGACAGACAAGTTCTGGAATTCGTGGTGCGCTGTGACACCAGAGCATCAGCTTCTTCCCTGTCTTTGAACCGGGCCGCCTGCGCAAGGAATGCAACTGCGGCCCTTCTTTTCGTGGAAGGATCAGAAGGCGGTAACTACACTCTCAAACAGAATGGCATATGATCAGAACCAGGTTGGAGAAAAACTTCACAATGCTTTGCACAGTCATTAAATGGAGTTGCATTACATTACACGACGAGAGCAGATTTATTCACGCAAATTCGAAGGCAGCTTTGCAGATGGGAAAGCAAGTAAGAAAGATACGTACTTGCCCATGTGAAAGGCTGCAGTTTCGGCCCAGTTTCGAACTGGGGACTTTTCGCGTGTGAGATGAACGTGATGACCACAACTCTACCGAAACAAGCCGTTTCCAAGCGCTCGTTGTTGTCCAGCGTAATTGACATCTTGAAAACCTAAAAAAAATGACACGTGAAATTGATAACAAAATGCAGACAAGGATGTCGCCAATGTTTGTACCGTAGGGAGAGGTGGAATAGGCTGGGTGGAATAGCTAGCGTAACGGCTGCGACATGATCTTGTGGAAGGGTTGTAAACTGAGTATTTACGTGTTTTCCCCAAGTTGGGGTGAGTTGAAAACTCGAGAGCATAGGTTTAAGGTGAGTGGGCTGAAATTGACAAAGGATCTGAGGCACATTTCTCACACAGAAGGTTGTGCGTGTTTGAAATGATCTACCAGAGGAAGTGGAGGAGGCTATTACACTCAGAAAATTGCAAAGATAATCGGATGAGTTTCTTGATAGGATGCGTTTAGAGGGATTGGGGCCAAATGCTGGGGAACGGGACTTGTTTAATTTTGGCTATGTGGTGAGCATGGACGAGATACCCCGCAGTATCTGTTCCCATGCGGTGTACCCCAATAACGTCGTGTTGCTTACACCGGCTTTAAATGATTACTTTTTAGGGGAGTTTGCCGTCGCAGTCTGTGGCACAATCATTTAGTCTGTTTGACTGCTCACGGGAAAGGTAGTATTGTGAAACACTGCAGAAACGAACGACTTCCTTACTTTAGTTCCGACTGAACATACTCTGTGAACTTTTCCCAGATCCTCAGTTGAGGATATTTGCTGCTGGAAGTTACCTCAGAAACCCTGTTAAATCGAAATGTATTGAGCGAATCGCAAAGCAGAAAGCATTTAACACGGAACACAAACAAACTGGCATACCTCATGCATTTTCAGACACAGAGATGCATGAATGCTAAATGTGATACAGTCCGAGGGCATGAGTCATAAAGTAATCTCACAACAAACAACAGGGCAATTCCAAACTACTCTTTCAAACATACTGCAGCCTTAGTGCACCACCACTTTCCAGACAATGCTGAAAAGAGAGAAAGAAAGAATATAATAAGAATTGGCCGTAAAAAGTGAATTTCACCAATCAGAGTCTCGATTAGATAATCTTTCCCTTCCGATGTTTCCAGGACGGAAATGAAGGAAATGGGAGAAATTCAATAACGTATGACATCGAAATTCATTGGAACAATTTTCCCATTAGCCAGAAAGCCAAATAACAACGAGTAGAGTCACGGTAGGAGTTTGTTTCACAACAGCGTTGAAATAACAGTCTCCATTCGGTTCCAGTAAAAGCTCAACTTGCCTGGAACGGCAGAACTGTTTGCGATTTACCCCGTGGGAGGCGAACACGATCACGACAGCAGAGACACTTTGAAATATCTGGCACTATCCCACACCACAGTTAATTCCCTGGGAAGCAAACGCATTCCACTTTTGTTTTTAACATCAATATACTTTGGGGACCGAAACAGCATTTTAGCAAGCTGCAGCGTTGGAGTTGATAAGCTGTAATGGCAGTGGTGGGATTCGAATCCTAGGCTCTTTCGAGCCTGGAATCTGGATCCAGCGCCTTAGACAGCTCGGCCACATTACGAGCCGGGCCCGTGCCCCATTTTCTTGCATTTCCAATTGTGCTCCTGCATAACAACAGATGCAAAGTCACATGAAAAGGGTTCCATGATTCCTCAACGACTCGCACAGCTGCTGGGATGTGCCCGGCTACAATGTCAATTCAGCAGCAGATATTGATAGCCCATCAATTCAGACAAAAATCAATGGTAAGCTGAGTCTATCTTCTCAGACTCTTTTCAACTATAAATGTATCTGTGAGTGCGTGAGAATATATGTTCGCTTATGATTTGGTCAAATTACCATGATCTGCTTGACATTACTGCAATTTCGATTCTTGCTTTGCTAAATGATTTCACCCATTGCTCGAAACAGGACGACTTTCACGTTTACACGGAACGCGAAACACACCGGACTACAGGGAAAATGTACAAAGCTGAGCAGGCCGTGTTCCACATCATACCGTGCAGCATAGTTTCAGTCACTGTGTCTGTTTTTCAGAATAAGAGTCCCAAAGAATGGTCTCCACCCTAAAACCGGAGGTAGCATTACAATCCGAGAACGACAGATCACATTGTGAGGATGCTCTTACCTCGGAGCCAATTCGAGATGCCACTTTCCTTGCCTTTTACCTTAACCGTGCAATTTGCTGCTGAGGTAGTCACTCCTGGAAAGAGCCACATGGATACCAACTGAGTTGAAAACCTGTGTGGGAATCGACGAGAAGCGACTCAATAAATTTTGCTAAATTCCATGGTGCTTTTTAGAAATGCAGTTTCTGTTCACCTCAATCTAAAAGGCCGTTTCTGAACATAGTAACAGAAGTCAAAAGATAATTACCTCACCCCACCCCCACTCCAGAAAAGGTGCTAACTGCCTTTGAGTGCTTTTTGTTCTCGATGTGAAGAGTTCTCACGCCTGAGTCACCTTCACGTCTCTGGTTGCTGAGTGAATCACAAAGAAGGAATTTCACCAGAGCTGCAACTGCCTCACTTCTCCACTCGCCTTCCACGTTTACATTTTACTGCTCGTCAATGATTTAAAGAAAACCTAATGGCTCCGACAAACCGTGGTGCAATGCTCGGAGTAAACTGTGCAGGGCAGCTCAGAACAGAGAATGCTCAATCGTTTGTCCATTGGCCTTTTAAAGGTGGCACCAGTGCCATGTACCACGGAATATCCAGGGATATACGGGTGATGCTGAGTACCTACAGCCATGATGGTGGGAGAATCGGGCTGGCATTGAATGAGTGGGATACCATGGGTTGAGATGGGTAGATAATTAGTTAACTTAAATAAGATCGCATCAGGAAACTAATTCAGCTTCGTGCAGAAAATCCCTCTGTCACACTCAATGAAAATGTCACTTAGACAAATTATTGTCAGATTCAACCCAATGAGTCGAAGACTCTGCTGACCCCAATCCCAGTTACAACGCTGCAGCAGCTTGACCAATGCTCTGAATCACAGGGAAGGAGTTTAACGTCACCTTACCCTTGGGACATAAGGCAGTGTGGAGGGAGTGATGTTGGTATCAGTGGCGGAGCACTTTATGGTAAGTCATCATAATTCTATTAGTTTTAAAATATAGATGGAAAAGGATTAACTACGTCTAAAACTTAAAGTTCTAAATTATTGAAAACCAATTTTGATGATATTAACTATGAATACGATTGGGACAGATATTCTCAGAAAAGGGGGTCAGTTGGGAAGCATATATCATGTATAGACAGCGGGAATTGAGGTTTTTTTCTTAATTCATTCACGGGAAGAAGGCGTCCCTAGCTAGGCAAGCATCTATTACCCATCCCTAATTGGCAAGAGGGCAGTTAGCAGTCAACCACATTGCTGTGAGTCTGGAGTCACTTGTAGAGCAGACCAGGTAAGCATGGCAGTTTGTTTCCTTAAAGGGTGTCAGTGAACCAGATGGATTTTTCCGACAATCGAAATGGTCATTATTAGCCTCTTAATTCCTGATTTAAAGTGAATCACTAGACGAGTCTGAAGGCAACAAGAGTATACTTAAGAGGGAAATTGGGAGCATAAAAAGTGGGCATGTGATAGCTTTGGCAAACAGAGTTAAGGAGAATCCAAAAGATTTCTACAAATACGTCAAGAATGAAGAGTAACTGTGGAGAGAATAGGACATCCTTAAAGATCAGCAAGGTTGCCAATGTGCAGAATCACAGGAAATGGGGGAGGTACTGAACGAATATTTTGTATCAGTATTTACTGGGCAGGAGGACATGGAAGCTAGAGAACTTGGGAAATAGGTAGTGACATCTAGGAAAGTGTCTGTATTACAGTGGAGCTGCTGGACGTCTTGAAAGATGCAAACGAAGGACAATGTCCTGGCTTTTATTAGATGGCCGCTAGACCTCTGTGGGAAGCTAGAGAAGTGATTGCTGGGCCCCTTGCTATCATCAATAGCCACAGGTAAATTGTCAGAAGTCTGGAGGTTGGCTACGTGGTGCAACTACTTAAAGGGTTTAAGAAGGGTAATAAGGAAAAGCTAGTGAGCCTGATGTCAGTGGTGGATAAGTTGTTGGAGGTGATTATGAGTCATCGGATTTTCAAGCATTTTGAAAGGTAACGACTGATTATGGATAGTGAACATGGCTTTGTACAAGCAATATTATGTCTCACTGACTTGACTGAGATTTTTTTTGAAGAAGCGACTAATAAGATTAATTGAGATAGAGTGGTGTACATTGTCGATGTGGATTTCAGTAAGGCGTTGAATAACATTGTGCATGGTCATCTGTTTAACAAGGTTGGTTCATATAAAAGCCATTTGGATACAAAGCTGGCTCAAATGTAGGAGGCAGAGGATGGTGGTAGAGGGTTGCAATATCCTGGCAAAGGTTTGCAATGTTCCTCAAGCTGTGCAGGTAGTCCAGTTTAAGGAGTAGGCCACGAGCACAGCCTGCACAGCTCTCCATTTTAGCCGTTACCTTACCCCAGTTTATGTTGTCTGGGCTGGTTCTGTGAGGCAGATTCAGAATTTGAGGCAATGGACCATTCTAGCGGACCTGGTAATGTCTCCATTCAATATTTGCTTTCTTGGGATTGGATTCTCCCTTATCCCGTTATTCAAATCCGCCCATCTCCCTTTCTATATTTTCAGCAAGTTATCAGTTAATAAATTATTTGGGTTTTTTTTCCTGTATCTTCCTCTGGCCTTAGTTTTTGACTCCCTCGTGTATGAGTGCTGGCATGGTGAAGATCAGAAACATTGCAATGGTGTGTGTCAAGCTGTTGTTCACTTCCCGATGCATCCCATGTTGTGCTCCATGGACAGTAGTGCTCCAGCAGCTCTGACTCACGTGTTTGAAACTTGGTATGCGCCTGCCCACGGAACGCCTTTGTTTGTCTCTCTCAGTTGATCGTGCGGTCAGTAACACTAGGAAAATCCTCGAGTATAATTATTAAGAAACAGACATCTAACTTGTAGCAAAGCGGCTTCTGACTGACTCCTGTTATTGAAAAGTTAGTGGAGGGGCAGGGGGTGGTTTGCTGGAGGTTGTGCTGTGAGCTGCCTCAGACATTCAGGGAGACCTGAGGATTTGCTGACCCAACTCTAGATGGAGGATGGGGACCGTAGTTTCAGCATCTGGGTCTGTAACATGAACACCAAATGGGCAGATGCCGCAGAGAGGTGAAGCTCTGAAACCATGGAATGAGTGAGTGTGGGGAAAGGGATGTGCTGTATCTGTCCGTGTTTTAGCCTGGACAAGGACATACTCTCACTCTCCCCGTTACATACACTGATGGACACTCTCCCTATCCGCTCCACACACACTCTCCCTTATTCTCTCTCACATGCGCACACGCGCATTCCACTCTGTCACATGCACGCATGCACGCACAGCCTCTGTCTCGAACTCTCGCACTCACACACACAATATCCCTCACTCTCTCTCACGTATACACAGAGTCTCTCTCTCTCGCTCCCCTTCACACAGACACGCCCCTCTCTCCCACATACGCACACAAACACGTATGCACATATAAGCTTGCGGGGAGAATTTGCATTTGACCATTTGTATTTGCAGATGCATTTTATTTTGTTCCAAAAACATGCCATTTGTATTCAGTCAGTCAATGTGATATTTTATGAACTCCTACTTTGTAAATAAAACCAGTCTGACTCCAGGTGAAGACAGACAGCGTCCAAACAAGTTCTCACGCTTCGAATACATTGTCTGAACGCAAGTGTTACTTCATTTACTTGAAGGTATCTCCAGGCAGTGACTTGAAATAAATTCTGCAATTTGCATATTAATCAATCAAACTTGAACTTCCATTCTAACTGATTAAGTATTTAAGAACCATCTTAGGTGTGTACAATTTATGTGGATAAGTTGTATAACCCTTTTATCTTTTCCTTAAACCTTCTGTGTTTCAGGTTTTCCTCTCTCTCTAACACCTGATGAAGGATCAGCACAGTGAAACCTTGTGTTTCCAAATAAACCCATTGGGATCTAACCTGGTGTCGGTTTGATTTTTGACCTTGTCCAACATAGTCCAAATCCCGGGGACTCCATATCATGGTTTTTACTGGTAAGCTAATCCTCTCCCCCAACAAGTAAATTGTTCCTAACCTCATGTGCTCTTGTCTTGTATAATAATCTTTTGCGAGGCACGTTATGCACTGATGTCTGGAATTCCAGGTATAATACATCTATAGGATCCCCATTATCCACCTTGCTTGTTACGTTTATGTTTTAAAGAAAGTTAGTCAGATCATTCAAACATGATTTATCCTTCATAAAATTATGTTGACTGTGCTGGATTGTGGCTTGACTTTGGAAATTTTCTGTTATGAATTCCTTCTTAACGGAAACTAAAAATTTGTCTTCAATCCCAATAGTTTTCTCGTTAATTTACATTCCCGAGTGAAGCTGATTAATCTGTAAAAGATCTGCTCCAATTGCTGTGTAAGAGGCATGAGTAGCTGATTGGACTCATTATGTTCCTACTTTACACACTCTCTGGGCTCAATGTCCTCCTGGCGTTCCTACATTATAGTCTCAGTGGACTTGCATGTTCTGCTCCTGTCTCTGACGAAGCGCTCAAGATCTTAATGTCCACCTCCTGTTGCTCAATGATATATCTGGGGTCTTATGGAATCTCCCTGTTCAAATGTCACTTTTCATGGGCTAAAATATGCAGACAAGTTGTGTTGCCCACACTGGGTAGCTCAGTGGTTAGCACTGCTGCCTCACTGCACCAGTGATCCCAGTTCAATTTCCGTCTCCAGTTTCCTCCCACAATCCCAAGATGTGCAGGTAAGGTGGACTGGCCACGCTAAACTATCCAAAAGGCTAGGTGCATCAGCCATAGAAAATGCCAGGTTATAAAGATTGGGTGGGGTAGGTGGTGGGGATTGAATGGGATGATCTTTGGATGATCAGTGTGGAGTCGATGGGTCAAATGGCCTGCTTCCACACTGCAGGGATTCTATAATTGACACCATTGTTGCAGAAATCAATTCTGGGAACAATCTTTGCGTTCATTCCAACATCCTTTCCTCAGTGAGGAGATTAAATCTGTGTGCACTACTCCAGATGTGATCTCTCTAAGACCCTGTACAGCAGCAGGAACACTTTATCAGCCTGCTGTAAGGTTCCCACCCAGGTTAGAGCACTCTCAGCTGTTTTGGGGGAATACACAGCATAGCTGAATGTTTATTGTCCTTCTTTACTCCACCAGCATAACGCGACATCTGGTGATAATGTCACAACGACACGTGAGAAGAACAGGTAAGGTGTGGCGAGATGATATCAATGTTGAGATATGCCTCGCCAAACATTTCGCCTGAATCTACCATTAACATCACCAGACCCCATGTCACTCAGAATCTGGTAAGGTGGAGCTTAGACACAGCAAGGAGAAGCAAACATTGATGAGAGTTACATATCAAAGTCAAAATTGTGATAGAAATGTTTATGGTCCAAAACAGGAAATTAGACATACAAGTTTGTGGATACTGCAGTAATAATGGACAGCTTCGAGTTAAATCTTAAGAGTTGTTAAGCTAAGTGAATGTTAATGCTGGGAAAATGGATTACATGAGCGTCTATGAGATGTGTTGCTTTAATGATATGTTGCGCACCAAGTAGAGATCAGGCTGTTCTGGAATTTGTGATGTGTGATCAGAAGAGCTAATTGAAGACTTTGTTGTAAAGAAGCTTTTGGGAATAGTGATCTTTATATTTTGAATTTAAATGACATCTGAACACAAAGCAGTTGTTTCCTTATATTACTGGTACATACCTGGGTCATGCAAGCCATTAAGATACGAGGATAAAGTTGGCTTCAGTAAATTTGAAAAGTACATTAAAATGATTTAATGAAAGGCAGGCAATGTCTGTTATTTATACAAACACTGTAAGGTCTGCAAGGACATTCTCGAGATTAATCCCTCAGATGTTAAGATTGTCTGATGAGGGTACTCCGTCTGTGTTCCAGAGAGTTTCAAAGAATGAGAGGTGATCGAAATGAAACTTTAAAAAAATCACACAGAGAGGAGTGACGAACATGGGCATTGACAAGTGAGAGCAATATTAGCGAGAATCCCAAGATATTCCACAAGAACATCAAGCAGAACAGAATAGCCAGGGTATAATTAGGGCCCATTAGACATCAAGGGGGCAATCTGTGTGTGAAGCTGGAGAAGACTGACAGATTGTGACATGAGAGCTTCGCATCCGATTTACCTGGGAGAAAAAAGAGGCAGGTGCATATTTCAAGAAGACCGGACTGGAAAGCTCTTGAGCAGATTGATATAAGATGCGAGCAGGAAAAAATGGTTTTGGTTGGAGTAGAATTGGACTAGTCTCCAGGTCTGGAAGAGATGTATCACAAGCTGCAGTAGGAGACAATGGAGGAAATGCCTTGACTCAATCGTTTAAGTTGAATCTGGTCACAGAGGAGTTGCCAGAGTAATGGAGAGCACCCTTTACAGAAAGGATTGGTGCAGGTAGACCAATAAACAATAGATCAGTGAGTATCAGATATGTTTCAGGGAAAGTATTGGGGAAAACAGGGAAAGAGACAATCGATCTTCATTGAGAGAGACAATGTTTGATCAAGGATCATCAGCATGAAGTTATTAGAGGGTAGTCAAGCCGAATGAATTTAATTGAATTTTTTCGAGGAGGTCGCTTGTATGTTTTCGTTTTCAGCAACACTTTTGACAAAGCCTCACATGATACAGAAAGTGCAATCTCATGGTATCAACGGTAACTTGGTAAATTACATTCAAATGGTCTTAGAGGCAGGAGAAAGAGGATGGTGGGAGAAGGATGTTTGTGTGTCTGGAGACCAGTGTCCCTGGTGTACCCCAGGGATCAGTGCTGTGTCCCTTATTCTTTGTGGTATTCATTCATGATGTAGATGTGAATGTGGAGAGGGTGGCGAGTGTTTGATTAGTAAGTGTATCTTTGACACAAAAATTGGCCAGGTGTTTGACAGTGAGGGGGAAGGCCTTATGTTACAGGAAGATACAGATGGAATGGTCAGATTTACAGATCAAAGGCACATGGAATGTAACCCTGATAAATATGAGGTGATGCACTTTGGTTGAAGGAAGAAGACAGGGGAGTATTCAATGAATGACAGCACACTAAGTAGCTCAGAGGGTGTGCTTCTCCACACATCCCTGAATGTGACTGAACATAGTAATAAGTTAGTTCAGAAGGCATTGAGAGTAGTAAATAACCTTTACTCATCGGGACATAAATTATAAGAGCCATACAGGACTTTGGTTCCGCCAAGATAGAATACTGTGTGGAGTTCTGGGAGCCAACTTACAGAAGGATGTGCTTGTACTGGAGGGCGTGCAGAGGAGATTCACCAGGATGTTCCCTGGATGGAGCATATCAGCTATGGAGAGAGCCTGGATAAGCTCGGGTTGTTTAGTTTGGGGCAGAGAAGGCTGAGGGGGACGTGATTCAGAAGGATAAGATTATGAGAGGCATGGACAGGGTGGATAGATTGCAGCTGTTCCTTTTAGTCAATGGGGAAAAAAACAGGGGAACACACTTCTAAAGTGAAAAGCTTGAGGACTAGAGAGGATTTGCAGATTGTTTTTCACCCAGAGGGTGTTGGGGTCTGGAATGTACTTCCTGCGAGGGGAGTTCTTATGGTAATCACAAAACAGCTAAATAGGACTTGGACGAGCTCTTGACGTGTTATAACATGCCATGCTACAGGTTTCATGTAGGAGAGTGGGACTACTGTAGACTGTGCTGTATTTCTGAAGGTACAAAGACTATGTTCCTATGATTGTATGGTATGGACATGAATTGATGTGTTTCTGCAAAGAATATTAACAATATTTATTGAGGTGAGCTGTCAATGGAAAAGGTAAGAGAAAACAAGTGCAGCTTCGTTGCAGTCTGAACCCAGAGGAAGGAGAATAGAGAATAGAGCAATAGCAGAACTATGAAGCAATTACTTCAGTTATGTCTTCACAGAAGAAAACAAATCAAATCTTCCCAGCAAGACTGGAAAGCTAAGTCTCGAAAGAAAATGAATGAAATTAATAAATAAATTCTTTGGGAGAAATTATTGGGACTAAAAGTTTTGTTGAATTTAAAATAGAGATGGAAGGTGAGAAGGTAAAGTCCAATAACAGGGCCCTGTGCTTAAATAAAGTAGACAACAATAGGATGAGGGAAGAGTTGGATAATGTTAACTGGAAGCAAATACTTTACGGTGGAACTGTATATGAACAGTGGATGGCTTTCAAAGCAATTTCTCCAAGTGCTCCGCCGCAGCATATAACAGTGAAATAGAAAGGACTGTAGGAGAAAGGGCAAGCTGTCAAGGATATCTCAGTAAATAAGGGAGGCTATCAAATTTAAATAAATGGCATGAATAATGGCAAAGACTAGTGCGAAACTAAAAGATTGGGAAAACGTTAGAGGTCAAAAGAGCAACAAAAAAACTATCAAGAAACATAAAATAGATTATGACAGAATATAAAGACAGATAGCAAAAGATTCTATAAATATATAAAACGAAAAGAGTGGCTCAGGTGAGCATTGGTCTTTTAGAGGGTGAGAAAAGGGATTCATTAATGGGATATGAGGAAATGGCAGAGGAATGGAACAGATATTTATTCTGCCTCCACAGTGAAGGACACGAATAACATGCCAGTAATTGTCAAAGAAGGAAGGTAGGTGAGGACCTGGAAGTAACCATTCCCACGAGAGAGATAGTGTTGGGAAAGGTAATGGATCTAAAGATAGGTAAGTCTCTAGGACCTGATGCAATGCATGCCAGGGTACGAACAGAATCGTGAGAGAAATAGCAACTGCATTTGTGGAAACATTTCTAAATTCACTGGACTCTGATGCAGTTCCAGCATATTGGAAAACAGGAAATCAGACACCACTGTTTAAAAAGGGAAGTAAGAAAAAAGTGGCGAATATTAGACTGGTTAGCCTAACATGTACAGTGGGGAAAATACGTCAATCTGTAATCAAGGAATAAATAGCATGCATCTAGATAGAAATTGTCCCGTTGGACAGACACAACATTAGTTCATGAAAGACAGGTTATACTTAACTAATTTACTAGAAATCTATGAAGACATTATGACCAGGGAGACACAGTAGATGTGGTGTACCACGATTTACAAAAGGCATTCGACACAGTGCCGCCAAAAAAGTTGCTGCATCAGGTAAAGATGCATGGCATTATGGTTAATGCATTAGCGTGGATAGAGGATTGGTTAACTAACTCGAAGCAATGAGTGGGAACAAATGAGTGATTTTCTGGTTACTGATCAGTGACTAGTGGTGTGCCTCTGGGAACAGTGCTGGGACCGCAATGATTCACAGCTTACATTGACGTTTTGGAGTTGGGGACCACGTGTAGTGGCTCAACGGTAGCAGCTTACACTAAAATAAGTGGCAGAGCAAAGTGTGCAGGGGACTGATAAACTTTACAACGGGACATAAATATTATAAGTGAGTGGGCAAAGATCTGGAAGATGGAGTCATCCATTTTGGTAGGAATACCAGATAAAAAGACTATTATTTGTATAGTTAAAAAAATGCAGCATGCCTCTGTGCAGAGGGACCAGGATGTTCTTGTGCATGAATCACAGAGGTTGGCCTGCAGGTGCAACAAATAATTAACAAGGCAAATGGAATTGTGTCCTTCATTGCGAAAAGGATTGAGTTTAAACACAGGGAGGTTGTGTTGCAGCTGTACAGGGTGCTGGGGAGGTCACTCCTGCAATACTGTGTGCAGTTTTGGTCTCCCTACTTGCGAAAGGATGTCCTGGCTACAATGGATGCATTGGTTCGCTAGGTTGGTTCTGGAGTTGAGGGGGTTGGCTTATGAGGAGAGACGGAGTGGACTGGAATTATTTCTTGATTGGAATTTGAAACAATGAGGGAGGATCTGGTAGAAACATGTATGATTATGATTGGAATAGATACGATAGAAATAGAGAGGATGTTTCCAGTAGCAGATGAAACTTGGACAAGAGGACAAAATCTCAAAATTAGGTGGAACAGATTTATGACTGAATTGAGAAGGAACTTCTTGACCAAGAAGGTTGTGAATCTATGGAATTCCCGGCCCACTGAAATAGTTGAGGCTTTATCTTTGAATGTTTTTGAAGCTCAGATAGATAATTTTTTGAGCATTAAAGTAACAATGGGTTATAGAGAATGGATGGGTAAGTGGAGCTGAGGCCATGAAAGGATCAGCCTTGATCATATACATGCTCATAGATTTTATGTAATGGGTCAACATGAAATGGGAATCATTTGAGAAAATGACTTGTTGATACAAACAGAGAAGCAATGGATGCAATGCATTCAGATTTTCAGAAAGATCTTAGTACAGACTCTGGCCTAGTATGCAAAATCAAATGTTACAGGATTGGGGCTAAAATATCAACATGGTTTTAGAATAGGAGAGCTGACAGGAAACAGTGAACATGAATAAAGCCATATGCTTTGAAGTAGAAGGAACATGGTGTGTCGCAAGGATCGGTGCTTGGGTCTCAGCTGTTCCAAATGCATGTCAAACATTTAGTTGAGGGAACCAAATGCAATATTCCCAAAACTGCTGCAAACACTAAACGAAGTCGGATTGTGCGTGGGTGAGGAGGATGTAGAAAAGCTACAAGGTGATTGAAACAAGTGGAGTGAATGGGCAAATACGTGGCAGATGGAGAGCAGTGGGGGTGGATTTGACGGCGTGTATTTTGGTGGGAACAATAGAACAGCAACCTATCATTTGAAAAGGGATTCGTTGAAACATGTTGATCTTTAAAGGGATTTATGTTCTGGCTTTGTTTCTTCTGTGCAGCTCTCCGAGGTCCATGCAGGGCAGTAAGTTCTGAACCCAGAAGGCAATACTGGGAATGGTATTAGCACACTGACCAGTGAACACAGACCCAAGAGGAGAGCTGTACCATTGAAAAGGACCTGGATCTCCTTGTACACCAGTCACTGACAGCAATATTGCAGGAGGGAAAGCAGTTAGGAAGATAAATGTTGTGTTGACCTTCATTTCAGGGAGATTTAAGTCCAGGAGTAAGGGTGTCTTACTGCAGCTGTACAGGGCCTTGGTGAGACCCCATCTCGAACATTGTGCAGTATTCTGTGCAGTTTTTGTCTCCGTACCTCATAAAGAACAAACCTAACATTGATGGAGAGCAGTGAAGGATGACCAGACTGATCTCTAGGATCACTGGCTTGTGGTGCGGCAGATCTTGCATTGACTGGATTGGGCCTGTCATCCATGTGCTTTAGGAAAACGAATGGAGATTTCAATGAAATATATAAAACCCAGATAGGGCGAGACAAGTTGGAAGCAGGGATGGTAATTCCCCTGGCTGGGACGTCTAAAACAAGTAGCCACAGTATTAGGTGCAGGCAGGTCAATCTGCATTGAGATGACAATAAATGTCTGCACTCACAGACTGATGAACCTGGGGACTTCTCTCTCACATAAGGCTGTGGAAGCCAGGACACTGAATATAAATAAGGATTTCTGGACACTAAAGGGATCAGGAGACAGCTGGATTACAGCTGTCAGAGAATCTCAGATGTTAGGAAGGAGATCTCTGCAGTGTCAACAGGACTGTGTTTCCCATTCCCCTTTCCAATACCGAGCTTTCAGTCGGTTTTATCCTTCCAAGCCTCAGAGCAGTTTGATACATTTGAATGTTTTGCTTGTCTGTTTTAGAGACCATTGAAGAGTTTATCACATGTCAGGTGTCTGGAGTCACCTGTAGGCCAGACCAGGAAAGCATGGGAGATTCACTTCCTGAAATTACATTGGGGAAGGAAATTGATGTTTACAATTGACATTGGCTTCAAGGTCACTGTTACTGACACCAAATTTTAAATCTTGATATTTTATTAATTGTTTTAACTTTCACCAGCTGCCAGAGCATCAGCCTGGTCTGGATTAGTAATCTAGTGACATTTCCCCAACAGCACCATGTCCATATGGGGACCTATCAGATACCACACTGAGCAGTTTATTTATGTGCTGCTTGACAGCTCTGTCAGAAAAAAAACTCACTAATTTGACTTTTGTGAAGACACTGAGGGTTTGATAATTAGTCAGATTATAACTATTTCTTTCTTTGAGAACTGGACATAGAAGAGTAATTTTCCGCTTTGCCAGGGAGATGTCAGAGTTGTCAGCTTGGTGGAAATGGTCGAATGAGGGATTATCCCAGTCAAAAAGTTACAGATTGTGTTTGAATATAATGTTGCTTCAGCTGCTGCTAGTGCTGTGGCGTACAGCACTACATCAATGTAAGGAATTCTGTATTTAAGAAAGTTCAGCGAGTTATATCATTGAAAGTATTAACAGAGGAGCTTTGACTTGGAAATGAATTGAGTGCAATGAAGAATTAATGATGAAAGAGTAGTTCTCGAGCCATAGACTCTTAGAGTCATACAACATGCAAACAGACCCTTTGACCCAACTCGTCCATGCTCACCAGGTTTCCTAAACTTCCAAACCTTTCCTGTTTATGTACACATCAGATTGTCTTTCAATTGTTGTAATTGCACTCTCCAATACCTCTTCCTCTGACAGCTTAATACATACACACACCAATCTCAGTGAGAAACAGCTGCCCTTAGCTCTCTTTTAAATCTCTTCCCTCTCAACTTAAACTTATCCTCTCTGATTTTGGACACTCCCACCCTGGGCAAAAGATCTTGTCTATTTGTCCTATCCATGCCACTCTTGATTTTATAAACCTCTGTAAGGTCACCCCTCAGCCTCCGACACAAAAGGAACAAAATCCCTGCCTCTCCATATATCTCAAAACCTCCCGTCTCCGTCACATCATTTTAAATACTTTGTCCCTTTTCCAGGTTCTAACATCCTTCCTACAGCAGGGCGACAATAATTGTACTGAGTACTCCAAATGTGCCCTTGTACAGCCACAACATGATGTCCAAATTTCTGTACTCAATGCTCTGACTGACGGAGGTAAGTGTGCTTAACGCCTTCTTCACAGCACTGTCTACCTGCGACTCCAGTTTCAATGAACTATGTACCTGCAGCCTGGGTGTCTCTTTTCGAATACACTCACCAATGCCCTACCGTTAACTGTATAAATGCTGCCGTAGTTTGTCCAATAAAATGTAACACCTCACATTTATGAAGCTCTACCTGCCAATCATCAGCCTACTTTCCCAGTTGATCACAATCTCATTGTTCTCTAAGATAACCTTCTTCACTGTCCACTATTCGCACCAATTCTGGGGGGTCTCTCTACGAACTTACTATCCACGGTTCCTATATTCCCATCTAAATCATTTACAAAAACAATGAACAGCAGCAGGCTGTTCCTTGTGGTACACACTGGTCACGGGCCTCCAATTTGGACAACACATCTTTCCCAGCATCATCTACCTCCTACTGTCAAGCCAATGTTGTTTCTATTTGGCTAGCTCCCACTGATCCCGTGATTGTAACCTTATGAACCAGGCTACCACGAGGAACCTTGTTGGGCCTCACTGAGGTCCACATAGACAACGCATGCTGCTTTAACTTCATCTATCTTCCTGATCACCTCTTCGAAAACTGCAATCTAGTTTGTGAGAGGTGGATTTCCAGACACAAAGCCGTGCTGAATATCCCTAATCAGTCCTTGCCTTTCCAAATGCATGTAAATCCTGCCTCTCAGAATCTCCTACAAACACTCACCCATCCTTGACATCAAACTCACTGGTCTGTAGTTCCCTGGGTTTTCCTTGCAGCCGTATTACAAATAATGTAAAAACATTAGCCGCCTTCGTGTCCTCCAGCACTTCAGTCATGTCTGTCAATGATACACATAAGAAAGTCAAGAGCTAAGACAGAAATGTGCTGGAAAAGCTCAGCAGGTCTTACAGCATCTGTGCACAAAAATCAGAGTTAATATGTTACAACACGGGGTAACAACACCCCCCCCCCCCCCCATCCCGCACGCTTTTAAACTCGCAAGACAGAAAAGTTTTAGCTCGTGCTGTAATCTGTAAAAATTCTGAAGTCCAAGAACCATCGTAAAGGTCAGCATTTAAAGTAAAAATTAACAACTGTTTTTTTTTAAAGTCTAACAGGGAATAATTGCCTTACAACTATTTGCAACTCCATTCTCTGACCTAGCTTTTACTTTCTCTTCTACAATACTGAACGTATAAAACCCTTAATTCAGATTTACCAAAGTAGACAAATTTTAGAACCTGCCAGCTGTCGAATCTTCTCTTTGTATCTTCCTCTGTCTTCTTTTCTTCTCCGTAGTGTTTCTGTTTCACAGGTAATTGATACATATAGGTGAATTTAAGAGAGCTGTTCTCTGGGCAGTCTGCAGGTGTTGGTTGCGTGGCAGTTCTCCCCGAACTGGTCAATTTTTTTGTCAGCCTTATCCCCCAAAGCATCGGGTCACTTCTTTTTTTTATAATATTGCCAACTGCCAAATTTAAACTCGATTGTAGTTTAATTTCTTAGTACATAATTTAAACAGATTGACCAAATTTGATTTTATTTTTTGTCTCATAGCATCCCAGATACTGCCAGCTGCTGGACCAAATGTTACATTGTAAATTTTCCAAAACTCACTGTGCTTGTAAATTCGTCAACTCTCTTAAAGGTACAGTACCCTTTACACGTTCATAGCACGTTCTCTCTCAAAAAAAGAACGATCATAATGAAAATACGGTCTCATTTGTTTTTTCTATTCTTTAAACACATTACCATAACATACAGATAACTGAAATCTAAGTTCACCTTAACCTTTCCCAATATAACAATATTTTACATTGAAAAATTACAAAGCTCGTCTAAACTTTATTAGTTAAATCTGTGAGAACGCATCTGTGATTACATTCTTACGACATGCTACATGTCCAATTTTTAAACTGAAAGTGTGTAACTTAAGGCTGCAATGAAATAATCTTTAAAGCGTTCAAAGAATGTAAGCAGATTGGGCTCCGTGTACACAACCGTCTCCAACACGCTGCTTGTGAGTACACATTAAAATGTCATAAGTCGAGCACCAAACTCAATAGTTCTTTTTCAATCATGGAATATTTTCTTTGGTGGACCTTGAGTTTCTTTGAAAAGTACAATCCCATGTCTTCCTGTAGCAGTATAGCTCCAACTCCTATGCCACTAGCGTCGATGGCAACATTGAAAGGTTTAGAAAGTTTGGTGTATCTAAAACTGGTTTGGTGGTCAATATTTCTTTTTAATGGTCGAGTGCCTCCTGGCGTTGTTCTGTCCATCAAAACTTTGTGTTCTTCTTCAGCAAGTCGGTTAATGGTGCCACTACACTGCTGACGTTTGGAACAAACTTCCGATAGATTCTGTTGACTCTTAAGAAGCAAAGCACCTTTTACTTCGAGGTTGGTCGTGGAAACTCCTGGGTAGCTTTTATCTTTGTGTTCCATGAGATCAACCTTCCATGACCGATATTTTGTCCCAAGAACATCACGTCTGCTTTCGTGAATTCAGTTTTGTTTCGCGTATTCATTCAAAGAGCTCTGCCAACTGTACCAAGTAATCTTTCCAGGACTTACTAAAGATCACTACATCGTCCAAACGGATTGCACAGTTTATTAATCAGGCCACAACTCTGTTCATGAGTCTTTGGAATGTGTTGGGTGTGTTCTTCATTCCAAAGGGCATCACTTTGAATTGATACAGTCCATTTGGCGTAACAATTCAGACATTTATTTTATCGTCTCTGATAAAGGTACCTACAAGAAACCACGCATTAAGCCCAACTTCGTGATGTAACTGACTTGTCCAACTTTCTCGATACAGTCTTCCAATGTCGGTATTGGATATAAGTCTGATTTTGTAGCAGTGTTGACCTCCCAATAATCTAACCAAAATCATTGATTCCTATCCGGTTTGGGAATGCAGATAATCGGCGAGCTCCACTCGCTCTGGCTAGGTTCGATAATGACTTCTTTGAGCATAGCCTCCAGTTCTTCTAGACCTGTCTGGCTTTGAAAGAATTAAGCCGATAGGGGTGTTGATTTATCGGAATAGTACTCCATACCTCTACTTCAGGTACAATGGCATTAGTTCTCCCCATATGATTCTTACATCTGTCCACATATTGCAATAACAAACTTTTCAACTGCGTTCTATGCTCCTGAGGCAGATTGTTTACGTACCTATCCCACTGCTCAAGGATTTCTACATTTTTAACATATTTTGAGGCACATCAAAATCCACAACATTTGGAATTGATTCCTCACTCTGTGGGGCAGAAACTAGCACCTGTTTCTCCAATTCTTTCTCTCCTTTACTTTTCCGGAGGGTCACTAATTTATAAGCCACATGAATGGGTTTCTGAATGTGGGAATTGGCGACAGAAGTGCTAGTTTCATTACTGTCTGTGGTCTGCCTACTATTTGGCACGTATGACATGTATGCCAGAAGTTAACCATATCTTTGTGCATTCCAGGTCAATAAAAATATTTTTGTCCCTTAGCCTGAGTCTTTTGTACCCTTCGGTGACCTCCCACAGGTAGTTCACGTGCTACCCGTAACACCTCCTGTCTCTATGCTACCAGCAACACAATCTGGTGCACTTCAGCACACTACTCCTCTGCACTAACTTGCCGTAGTCTCCATTTCCGTTTTAGTTTCCTATTTATGATAATAATCCTCAGGAATATCTCTGCCTCACTTTCAGAGTACGCATCCACATATATATATATTATCACCTTGCCTCTCTGTTGCAAATCTCTTAGTCTTTCAGGACTAAACACCTTTGTATGACCCTCTGTTTGTTCATGTTTTCCCTGCACCATTACGTCAAACAGGATGTCAGCTAACTGAACATTAACTCCTTCATCTTGTCTTTAGTTTATACTTCCTGCCGTGACTTATGATAGTGGGATCTGGTTACTGTACAGTCTGGGAAAATACCAGTATATTTCTGTTTTGACTCCTCAGTTTCTTGGCCTTCTTGGGCTTCTCCACAACAAGAGGTATCGCTCCCAACCTGGACCCTGCTAAATCATTCTCGAGAACAAACTGGATTCCTGGAACTCACACTCTGTCAGTCACTCCCACGGTTACTTCCCCAGACTTGAGAAGGCACTCCAACCTGATCTTATGGAGAGGAACGCTAAATTTCTGTCCATCTATCGCCCAAATTATGACACTCTCAGGTTACAGGTCAGAAATACTGCAAATTTGCTCATCTCTTACTATTAGAAACTGGTTAGATCATGTATCTCTCAAAATTATAACATATTCTCCTTCTCCCCCTGTTGTTTCTAAGTAAAGTTTACTCACAGAGGCGAATTTTTAAAGAGATCAGGTATTAACTCCATATCCATTCTCTGCCTAGGCTGTGCAATTTACTGCAGGCTGTTCGGTTCCTGTTGGGGTTTCCTTTAAGACTTCCACTAATGCCACTGGCTTACCTTCTTTTGCCACATCTTTCCTCACAATCTCTTTCTTAATGATCAGCACTGTGACCAGACAAATCCCTTCTTATGGCAGCAAAAACATCTCTTCCCAATGCCCTTCTGAAACCACCGGCACTGTAGATTTCAATGCCCCACTCTATTAAGTGAAAGCACCTGAGGCCTCTTTGGCATCTTTTTTAACCTGTGGTAAACTCTTTTTCTCTACTGTTTCTTTTACAGTGTAGTATCTCCACATCTCCCAAATGCGATCCTTCACAGGACGAAATTCTGGTTGGAAGCTTGTCTTATGCAGCAACATGTATTCATCTGCTAATTCTACTACCCTTCTCAATTTCTGAACTTTCTGTTCCTCCACGTGAATTCGTATCATCTCTGGAACTGAGGTTTTCAATTCCTTCAGCAGAATAATTTCCATTAGAGCCTCATAGGTCATATCTATTTGTAAAGTAAGCATCAATCTATCAAAATGCCTATGTTTAATGATTTCAAACTCAACATAAGTCTGACCTGATTACATCTTTATGTTTCTGTACTGCTATCTATATGATACTGGTAGCAATTCGTGAGCACTTAAAAGAGCTTGTTTGATGTCTTGAGAATCTCCTGACCCCTCATCTGACAAGGGAGAAAATACCTCAGTCGCCCTGCCTACCACTTTAGTCCGAACTAGCATTACCCATAAATCTTTGGACCACTCCAAATGCCTAGCCAATTTTTCAAATGCGATAAAGAAGGCATGTAGCATCTTTCTCATTAAAATGTTGCAGAGTATTGACATAGTTGCATATAACACGATCGTCTCTTTTAATCTCCATCTTTTTAATGTGACTTTGCTGACTGAATCGCAACTTCTCAAGTTCAAATTCTCTCTCTTTATGGTCAGGTAAGAACCTTCTCCTTCTCTCTTTTTTTCTCCCTCTCTGTTCTGTCTTGCTTTCTGTTTCTTCTCTCTCTCTCTCTCTCTCTTTCTCTCCCTTTGTTTATTTTTAAACTGCATTTTCCTCAATTATAGTTTCAGTTTTTTTTCTCACTCTACTGCACTTTTCTGTGTTTTGGCACACCTTAGTATGTCAGAAATTCCCAGACAATTTCAGCTTTACTTTTGTCCTTGGGTAAATCTAAATCTAACTTTCTTGCTAATTCTAAAAGTTTGGTCTTTATCTTTCCTTCTAAGATTTCGTGATAAATTTGAGAATCATCTTCAAAACCCTCTTAACTTTTTAAAAAGCCATTTCTCTCACTTTTAATTTAAACAAACATAAGCCATCGGAATTAAACAAGTTGTCTCACTAACGTTTTATTTAAAGATCTCAGACACGAACGTGCAAATGTTTAAATATACTTTGTTTTCTTTTCATCCCTCAAATCTATTCAAATCTGCTCAAACCTCAGTCTGGATCTGTCTAAACCTGTTCATATTGTGTACGAAAGCCCCCAAGCTCTTACGACACAGGGTGAACCCCTCTCCTAATTTAAACCAGCCACACAGAAAAAGTTCACCTCATGTCATAATCTGTTAAATTTTGAAACACAAAGATCCATTTACAGAGTTCACAATTTAAAGTAAAATTAACAATTTTGTTACTTAAGTCCAACAGAGAATAATAAAACAAACAACTATTTAGAACTCCCTTCGGTTGAACGTATCTTTGACCTCCCACTCTATAATACTGGTCCGATCAAACAAAAAAAACCCATTAAGGTTTACAAAAAATTATCACGTTTCAAAACCAATCAGCTTTGTCGAGTCTCCTTTGTATACTTTCCTCTGTAGAGTTTTCTCTCGGTTGTCATCGATGTTCTGCTGTGTAAACCTCTTATAGACAGGTATCTTTCAGAAAGACCTTCAACTTGCAGTCTATCTTTTTGGATGTCCTTGGTAGTTCTCCCCATAAATGTTCAAAATGTCCAGTTTTATACCTATAAACATCGGACCATTTCATTGATTTTGAAGTCACCAAGTATTTCAAAGTCATATTGATTTCAGTGTGTTGGGGCAAAATTTAAACTGGCGGAAGTTGAATTGGTTTTCGTTTCGTAGCAACTCAGCTATTGATTTCACAGTAAAATGTTACATTTAACTTCTTTCAGAACACTTTGTGCCAACTTCCCGTCTCTCTGAAATGTAACATATATCTCTACACCTTCATAACAATAACTTTTATCCGCCTTGCATATCTTTCCATAAATTTGATCAACTTAGTAAGTTCATATAATATTCTTTTCTGTTCCAAAAAAGCCCCATTTTCTCTCATCCTTCCTTTACCTAAATCCTTCTTTCCAGTTATCATTCCAATTACTTACATTGTTAATGGTATTTTTAGACAAAGAATTACATTGTGTGTATGTGTGTGTATATGTGTGTGTATGTGTGTGTGTGTGTGTCTATGTGTGTATGCATATGCGTTTATATGTGTGCATGTGTGTGTGCATTTTTTGAATAATTCTTTGTTCTTGGACTGAGATGAAAGAATGAGATGTTATCACATTCCCATATGAAAGAGTAAATGTGCAATGTTTCCAAGCTTTCTGATATCAAAAAAGATGTAAAAACCTCCTTTATTCATGGACTGGGAAAGTGAACAAATGATGTTCATGGACCGAACAGCAGTAATGTAATGAACCTTTACAGGGATGATTGAACGACCAAATAATTAGTTTTCTCTTGAGAGTTTAAATTCAGCTTTTTTTTTTTCAATTCTGTTTTGCACACGTTTTTATCAATATGCAATCAACATCGGTGACAAAACCAGAAGTTGCTGGAAATGCTCAGTAGTTCTGTCGTTATCTCTTGTGAGAAAGCAGATTCAACATAATATAGAGGAATGGGTCTGGGTTGTTTGTGTTTCGCCAATCGTGGTCAGCGATGTGCCGCTTAGGTGCATTAGTCAGGGGTAAATGCAGAGTAACAGAGTAGGGGAAAGGGTCAGAAAGGGGTAATCTTCAAAATGTCAGCGTGGACGTGCTGTTTGAAATGGCCTGTTTTCCCACCGTAGGGATTCTAGGATTCTATGATTTCTTCATAAAAAGGCAGGTCGGTGCCAGGATCAAGAATGTCTCTGAGCATGCTCAGTGCATGTTGAAGTGGGAGGGTAAACAGCCAGCGGTCGTGGTTCACATTGACTCCAATGACAAAGGTAAGAAGAGTTAAAGTTTGAAATATCCTGAAAAGGAAGTTAAGGGAGTTAGGAGTGAGTTTAAAAGCAGGATCTCCAGGATTATATTCTTGGGATTACTCTCCGGGCATCTGGAAGGAAGACAAGGAAGAGAAAGATAGTCGAGTTGAATATGTGGCAAAGAACTAGTTTGGGAGGAGGGTTTCTGATTTTTGGATTATTCGGATCGCGTTCAGGGCAAGTGGCAACTGTACGAAAAGGAAAGTGTGCACTTCAACTGGATGGTCCCGAACATCCTGGAAGGGAGGTGTGATCGTGCACATTTCAGCTAATGATACAGGAGGTTGGGAACCAAAGCAGCAGGTCAGAAAATGAACAGAAAGTAAAGGTTTGTCAAATAAACATGCAGAGCCATTTTAATGACCATGCTGAGGGAACTAATCACAACAATTTAAAAAACTTGAGTTGAAAGTTGGAGAAAATGATAGGCTCACTATTATCTGGGATCTATAAATAAGGATGGAGCGCCTGTGTACACAAATATTAAAAGAGCAAGCTAAATCGATAGAACTTATGTTAAAACATTTTCTAACTAAATGTGTGCAGTATTTGGAATAAAATGAATGAGCTGATGGCGCAAACAGGTATAAATAGGTATGGCATGGTGGGCATGACTGAAATGTGGTTACATGAAGGTCAGGACTTGGGTGTTAAATGTCCAAGGCTACTCAGTATTCAGACAAGAAGGAACAGCATGTGGAGTGTCTGTATTCGTTAAGGATTATGTCCAGATTGTATTAAGAATTGATATTAGCACGTGGGACAAAACTAATAAATCAATCTGGTTTGAAATAAAACACATTGAAAGAAACCTATTGGTAGGAGCATTTCCAGCCCGCAAACTACCCCACCCACGACAAATTACTTTCAAAGTGGGGAATAGCATGAACCAGGAAATAAAGATGGTTTGTGACAAGAGCACAAGAGTGATTATGGGAAAGTGAGCATGCAAATTGACTGGATTAATCAATTTGGCAAGGGGATCCATCAAAGAACGATTCGTCGAATATATGATGGATTATTTCTTTGATTAACATGTAATGGAACCAACCATAGAACTGGCTTTGGTATTACGTAATGAGGAAGGATTGATAGATCATATTGTAGTGCAGGATCATCTTAGAAAGAGTGACCACAACATGTTGGAGTTTCACATTCAGACTAACAACGAAGGCAGAGTCACATAGGAGAGATTTAGTGTTGGACAATGATAGTTTTACTGGCCTGAGGAAGGGCTTGGCCTGAGTGAACATGTCAAAAAGATTAAAGTGCAAGACATTTGAAGAACAGTGGCAACTACTGTGGGAGATAGTCAAAACTCCTCAAATAAAGTGTAATCCTGAGTGGAAGAGGAATTGTAAAAAGGTGAAAAGCAATCCATGTCTTAACAAGGACGTCAACAATAACATGAAGGTTCTTGTCTGGTGGTATTTTCGCTGACTGCTAATCCAGATAATGTTCTGGGACATGGCTTCAAATGCCGCCACGGCAGATGGTGGAATTTAAATCCAATATGAACCTGGAATTAAGAGTCTATTGATGATAATGAATCCATTGCTCATTGGTGGAAACACCCATATGTTTCATGAATGTCCTTTAGTATCGGAAAACACCATCCTTACCTGGTCTGACCTACATGTGTCTTCAAACTCACACAAATCTGGTTGACGCTTAACTGCTCTCTGGGCAATTAGAGACAGACAATGGCTGCTGTCTAACCAGTGACACGCTCATCCTTTAATGAATGAAAGAAAAATACTTTACTTGTCAGCAAATGGTTACTGAAAACATAAACAAAACGGCTATGAAGGAAATGAGATGAAAACATAAGAAATGATAAAGAAAACTTCTCTGAGTAGTCAAAAAGTTTAACAATGCTGAAAGCAAAGGTTGGCCTTTGAGAGGATGAAAATGGCGAGATAATAATGGGAAACTCAGAAATGGCAGAGGTAAAACCAACACTTTCTGTTTTCACAGTGCAAGATCATTTCTTCCCAAAATTTAAAACAACTGCAAAGGATCATGATGGAAGTACGATGACGAGGAAGAAGCTATTAAATGCATTGATGGGATCATAGGCAGGTCAGACCCTCGGCCTGCAGTATATTATATTAAAGGATGTAACAGCAGAGATAGTGGTTGTGTAAATTAGGCTATTCAAAAAAATCCTTGAACTCTGGAACGGTTCCGATGTATTGGAAAATTAATAATGTAGTACTCGTTCCCAAAACAGGATATAGGCAAAAATTCACAAACTGTCGACCAATGAGTTTATCCTCTGTAGTGGGGAAGTTTCTTCAGTCAATCGTAAAGTATGAAATAACTAAACACTTGGAAAACAAAGATCAATTTACCAGTGTCAGCACAGTTTCACGATGGGCAGGTTGTGCTTGACAAACCTGCTGGAGTTCTCTGAGAATCTAACCAGCAAGTTGGATAATGGGGATGCAGCAACTGCTGTACATCTGAACTTCAGAAGGCATTTGACAAGGTGCTGCATAAAGGACTGATCTAGCCGGTTAGATCCATGGAGTTAAGGGTAGAGTATTGAATTGGATAGAGGATTGACTGACTAACAGAAATCAGAGCATCGGGATAAATGGTCATTCCCTGGCGAACTGAAAGTATTGAGGTGCTGCAGGGTTCAGTGCTAAGACCTCAGTTGTTTACAATCTGCCCAAATGAGCTGGAAGGAGAGACAGAGTGTAGCAACTACATCCACAGATGGTATTAAACTAGGTGGTAAAACAGGCTGTAATGAGGAGCTAAAGAGTTTACAGATGAATAATGTTAGGGTTAGAAAATGGGGCGGATTGCTATATCTGGCAGATGGTGTTTAATGTGGTTAACTGCACAGTTGAATTTCCTACGGCCACTCATAATTTCTATTTTCTTGTGTTTCACCATCTACAGTTCTTTGGATTTTATTCACCGTTGGTGGCTGGGGTCACAGGAGTCGAGAGGTTTGGTTGAGGGAGATGCAGGTTGCTCTGTGTGTCCGGATCAAGACATTAACGTGGAGAAAAGACCACAGTCAGGCCTTGTTGATTCTCACAGCAGGCCTGGCAACCAGATGGCCTATCCCTGTTCTTATCTCCTGATGTTTAATTGCCTGGAGTAATCCACATCAAAATGTTACAGTCAGACAGACAGTCCGTAATTAATATGCCCATTTCATAATAAAGGCCACTTAGATAAGAAATAAAGACTTAGCAATTCTTTGAGATTTAAAGACTATTTGCTGCAATTGCAGTCTGGGAACTGGGTGATGGGACAACAAAACAGTTCAGCATTGTTGCAAATTTATAGGTTAAATTTTGAGTAAAAATATTATGTTATCAATTCTGTTAGAAAGTGTCCATAATCTATATCTTATGATAAATGTGTTGAAGGTATTGTGGGAGAAAGCATTGAATAGGTTAGAAAAGGAAGAATTGAAGTGGATAGAAGTCATAGAACATAGAACAATGCAGCGCAGTACAGGCCCTTCCGCCCTCGATGATGCGCCGACCTGTCATACCAATCTGAAGCCCATCTAATCTACACTATTCCATGTACGTCCATATGCTTGTCCAGTGACGACTTAAATGTACTTAAAGTTGGCGAATCTACTACCGTTGGAGGCAAAGCATTCCATACTCTTACTACTCTCTGAGTAAAGAAATTACCTCTGACATCTGTCCTATATATATCACTCCTTAATTTAAAGCTATGTCCCCTCGTGCTCGCCGTCATCATACTTGGAAAAAGGCTCTCCCTGTCCACCCTATCTAACCCTCTGATCATTTTATATGTCTCTATTACGTCACCTCTGAACCTTCTTCTCTCCAATGAAAACAGCTTCAAGTCCCTCAGACTTTCTTCGTAAGACCTACCCTCCATACCAGGCAACATCCTAGTAAATCTCCTCTGTACCCTTTCCAAAGCTCCCACATCCTCCTCATAATGTGCTGACCTGAACTGTACACAATACTCCAAGTACACAATACCAGAGTTCTGTACAGCTGTAGCATAACCTCATGGTTCCAGAATTCGATCCCTCTATTAATAAAAGCTAAAACAGTCTATGCCTTCTTAACAACCCTATCAACCTGGGTGGCAACTTTCAAGGATCTGTGTACCTGGACACCGAGATCTCTCAACTCATCTACACGACCAAGATTCTTACCATTAGTCCATTACTTTGCATTCCGTTTACTCGCACCAAGGTGAATCATCTCACATTTGACCACACTAAACTACATTTGCCACCTCTCAGCCCAGCTCTGCAGCTTATCTATGTCTCTCTGTAACCTACATCATCATTCGTCACTATCCACAACTCTACCGAACTTAGTGTCATCTGCAAATTGTCTAACCCACCCTTCTATGCCCTCAAATATTCGTTTATAAAAATGACGCACAGCAGTGAACCAACACCGACCCTTGTGGTACACCACTGGTAACTGGAATCCAGGATGAACATTTCCCATCAACCACCACCCTCTGTCTTTCTTCAGCAAGCCAATTAATGATCCAAACACCTATATCTCCCACAGTCCCATTACTCCGCATTTTGGACAATAGCCTACTGTGGGGAAATTCATTGAACGATTGCTGAAATCCATATACACCACATCAACCGGTTTGCTTTCATTTTTACTGTCTGGTCACCTTCTGAAAGAACTCAATAAGGTTTGTTAGGCACGACCTACCCTTCAAAAAACCGTGCTGACTATCCTAAACAAATTATTCTTTTGAGATGATGAGAACTCAAAGCTCTTATAACGTTTTCCAACACTTTACCAACAACTGAAGTAAAGCTCACTGGTCTATAATTACCAGGGTTGTCTCGACTCCCCTTCTTGAACAGGGGAACCACATTTGCTATCCTCGAGTCTTCCGGCACTATTTCTGTCGACAATGACGATTTAAAGATCAATGCCAAAGGCTCGGAATCTGCTCCCTGGCTTCCCAGAGGATCCTTGGATAAATCCCATCCGGCCCAGGGAACTTATCTATTTTCATACTCTGCAGGCTTTCTAATACCTCTTCCTTGTGAACCTCAATGACACCTCGTCTCAATCACACCTCTGTATTTTCCACGACAACATTGTCGTTTTCTAGAGTGAATACTGTCGAAAAATATTCATTTAGTGCTCCCCTATCTCCTCTAAATCCACACACAACTACCTTGATTGGCCCTAATCTTACTCTTGTTATTCTTTTATTCTTTAAATACCGATAGAAAGCCATGGGTTTTACCCTGATCTTATCCGCCAACAACTTCTCATGTCTCCTCCTGGCTCTTCTGAGCTCTCTCTTTAGATCTTTCCTGCCGACCTTGTAACCCTCAAGCGCCCTAACTGAGCCTTCACATCGCATCCTAACATAAGCCTTCTTCTTCCTCTTGACCAGAGATTCCACTCTCTTCGTAAGCCACGGCTCCCGCGCACTACAGCTTCCTTCCTGCCTGACAGGTACATACTTATCTCGAACACTCAGGAGCTGTTCCTTGAATAAGTTCCACTTTTCTAATGTGTCCATCCCCAGCAGTTTCCTTCCCCATCCTATGTTTCCTAAATCTTGCCGAATCGCATCGTAATTGCCTTTCTCCCAGCTATAACTCTTACCCAGTGGTACACACCTATCCCTTTCTATCACTAAAGTAAACATAACAGAACTGTGATCGCTATCACCAAAGTGCTCACGTACGTCCTTTTCTAACACCTGGCCGGGTTCATTACCCAGTACCAAATCTAATGTAGCTTCTCCCCTTGTTGGGCTGTCTACATACAGTGGCAAGAAGCCCTCCCGCACACTTTGACAAAAACTGACCCATCTATATTGCTCGTAATATAGTGTTCCTGTCAATATTTGGAAAGTTGAAGTCCCCCATGACAACTACCCTGTCTCCCTCACTTCTATCAAGAATCATCTTTACTATCCTGTCCTCTACATGTCTGAAAATATTCGGAGACCTATAGAAAACTCCCAACAGGATGACATCTCCTTTCCTGTTTCTAACCTCAGCCCATTCTACTTCAGTTGACGATTCCCCAAACATCCTTTCTGCAACTGTATTACTGTCCTTGACTAACAATGCCACACCTCCCCACTTTTACCATCTTCTCTGTTCTTACTGAAATATCTACATCCTGGAAACTGCAACAACCATTCCTGTCCCTGCTCTAACCATGCCTCCGAAGTGCCCACAACATTGAAGTCCCAGGTACCAACCCATGCTGCAAGTTCACCCACCTTACTCTGGATTCTCCTGGTGTTGAAGTAGACACACTTCAAACCAACTTCTTGCTTGCCAGAGCCATCTTGCATCCCTGAAACTTGATTTCGGACCTCCCTACTCTCAACCTTTTCTATACTCGAACTACAATTTTGGTTCCCATCCGTCTGCTGGATTAGTTTCAACCCACCCGAATAGCCTTAGTGAATTTCCGCCCCAGGATATTGGTACCCCTTTGGTTCAGATGAAGACCATCCTGCTTGTAGAGGTCCCACCTACCCTAGAAAGAGCCCCAATTATCCATAAATCCAAAACCCTCCGTCCCGCAACATCCCTGTAGCCACGTGTTCAATTCCTCTCTCTCCCTGGTCCCCACCTTACTCGCATGTGGCAAGGGCAACAAACCAGAGACAATCTGTTCATCCTAGCTCTAAGCTTCCATTCTAGCTCCCTGAATTTCCGCCTTAAATCCCCATCTCTCTTCCTACCTATGTCGTTGGTCCCGATGTGGACCACGACTTGGGGCTGCTCCCCCTCCCCTTTAAGGATCCAAAAAACACGATCAGAGACATCACGAACCCTGGTACCTGGGAGGCAACACACCAACCGTTTGTATCTCTCGTTCCCACAGAACCTCCTATCTGTCCCCCTAACTATGGAGTCCCCAGTGACTAGTGCTCTGCTCCTCTTCCCCCTTCCCTTCTGAGCAGCAGGGACAGACTCTGTGCCAGAGCCCTGTGCCCCACTGCTTTCCCCTGGTAAGTCCCCCCAACAGTGTCCAAAATGGTATACTTATTGTTGAGGTTGATGGCCACAGGGGATCCCTGCACTGCCTGCCGGTTCCCTTTCCATTCCCTGACTGTAACCCATTTGCCTTTTTCTTGTACCTGAGGAGTGACTACCTCCCTGTACCTCCTCTCAATAACTCCATCTGCCTCCCGAATGGTCCGAAGTTCACGCAGCTCCAGCTCCAGTTCCCTTACACGGTTTTCGAGGAGCTGGAGTTGGGAGTACTTCCCGCAGATGTATTCAGCAGGGACACGAGTGGTGACTCTTACCTCCCACATTCTGCACAAGGAACATTCAACTGCCCTCACTTCCATTCCCATGATTCTAAATTCCCAAAGAGACTGTTGAAAGATAAGGAATAAAAAATAACCTCGCTACCTTACTAATCTGACGCACAGAAGTATTTTTTTGGTCAGAGGAGGAGATGGGTGGGAGACACTACCCGAGCAGTGTTTCGAGTAACGCAACTACACGAATATATGACTTCCCAGAAGTCGTTCGCTCTTCCTTCACACCTCTCAGCAAATGGAGGCCCGAGTCCCCAGGTAAGTCACTTTTAATTCTTGAAATAGGTCTGGGCATGTCAAGGAACGGGCAAATATTGGTACTTGGATCATATTACGAAAACATGTCTGTGTTAGAGCACAATGACGAGTGGAATGGAAAACACAGTGTATTATTTCAATGAATTCAGTTCAATGAATTATTTCCTTATTATTGAGCCTTCGAGTTGGGGAATTGCTACTCTTTGTTTTCCTTGTCTAGACCCCTCATGTTGTTAAACACCTCCATCAGGAGCACCTCTCAGCCTTCTTTGCTGAAAAGTAAAATCAAGTAAATCCAGCCTCTCTTCAGTTTGAGTACACTCTTGTCTTGTTACTTATGAGAAGTATCAGTGTAAAATTTCATTAGCGATTGATCTGTCCACCTGAACAACCGGTTTATACCATCCTGTACCCTCACGTTCCTCCTCACTGTGAACCACTAGCTCAACTTTCTGTCATCCACAAAATTATTTATCATTCCCTCCAAACTCCATTCCTCCCATTCTCATCATCATCGTTTATGTAGTTCACAACTAAGCTTTGATTTTCTCCTGTTCTTCAGATGTTGTTCACAGGGAAAGTATTGAGAATTCCATTCTCTTGTTTTTCCTATTTTGGTGAATTTACAGCGTGATACAGTTGAGTTCTTTTTCACGAGGGAGCCACAAATTTTATTTTGGATGCGGAGCTGAATTCTACTTTTATACTATGCTCCTCTGTATGTTTTATTAATTAAGCTTGTAAGTAATTAGTATTGGATTAGGTTTAGATGGCTTTCACTGCAATTGTTGTGTTCCACGTAGATCTGGATAATGTTCTTTGTATCATTTCCCACAATAGGCAGAGCTGAAGAAAGTTTCCGTTTTTATGATAGAGACAGATTCATAATTTTGTTTGAAAGAGTTGGAGTGATGAGGATAAAAATTAAACTAATTTCTATATCTCGACTCACAGCAGAAGATAAAATCATATCGTCAAGTCTACCTTGAACTGTAAACAAATTAGTTCATATTGTAAAAACATTTTCAAAAAATGTTCTTAGAGCGGCATGGATCTTATAGCTGCTCCTGGGATTGCACGCAGTTAAACATTTAATGAAGTCTTTTTGCAGTTGATATTATCGTTTATTAATTTAACATAATTATTTCTATTTTGTTTTATTAACATTGAAAAACAAAAAAAAACAGCAAAAAAATCCTCACGATTTTCTTTCAAACGAAACTTTTTTAAAAGAGGTTTTTTTTTGTGTGTGTGGTTTACAAAAAAAAGAAAAGTCTATTTATGTATTAAAATATTTATTTTATCACACTGCAGAAGTTTTTTAAATTAATTAATTAAAATAAGGAGGTGTACCTTCCTTCCGGAGAACCCTACACATTTTTAGCTCTGGAGAAGACTATTTTCTTCTCAGACTTTATTGAAGAGGAATATGGTTATTAATTTATTTAGCTAAATGGTTGATTTTGTTTAATTTTTCTATGTTTGATTTGTATATGTATATATTTTTTGTCGATTTTAACATAATTGTCTGTAGTTAACAGAAGGTGTTGTTTAAAATTCTGCTTTTCGGCAAAATATTATTAAGGTCAAATATAAGGCACAGAGGGGATGGCTGGATGACTTCGAAAAAAAATATATTATCCAGCATATCAGTCATATAGATGTGTGACTCTCTGGAAAGATAAGAAAGTAGCTCAAATGTCTCTGGTGACTATTCCTTTATCAAAATGTTTTTCAGCTTTTAGAACAACTGAAGGGGATTGTCTCTCTGAGGAAAATGGAAGAGCAATAAATTATTGGACACTTGAAATGATTCTTTTGTTCAGCAGCATTTGCGAATATTTAATAGAATTATTGCTGCAGTGGACTTTTCTATTCGGGGCATTAACAGAAGATTCTGTGGCAGTGACCGCTAATTCAGGATGCTTTGTTGATGTCCCTGTGCTAAGATTAAGAACGTCTCGAAACATTTCTAGCACGTTATTAAAGGTGAGATTGAGTCGAGAAACATTATTGTAGTTATTGGCAGGAATGATATTTTTTAGAGAAAGATTAAAGCAGTACAGAGTGAACTTAAGAGGTGAGGTAGAGTATTATTAATAATAAAAGCTTTAAAGCAATACTTTCTGGTTTAATCCCAATGCCAAACCCAACTGGGAAGAAACAAAAGGTTAACGGAGAAAAAACAATGGCTGAAGAGCTACTGTCTTGTTGAGGGATTTCGATTTTTGGGAAATTGGAATCTATTTGAGAATAGAAATGACCTGTTCAGAAAGGATTGGTCTAATCTGAACTGGAAAGCAACCAATATCTTAGCAGGGAGATTTGCTCCTTCTATGTAGGGAGACTTTATGTTGATAGAGTTGACAAGGGGGATATTCCAAGTGGAATTATAAATGGTAGGATAGATGGATAAGTTTATGAATGTGAGGAGAGCACATCAATTAGAAAAGAAAAACGAGAGAGTCAAAAGCTTATACTAATATTGAAACACGAAATTGCATTTATTTCAATGTGAGGGGTCTTACAGGGGAGGCTGATGAACTCGGGCCATGTTTAACAACATGGTATCGGGACATCATATGTATTACAGAAAATTGGTTGAGAGATGTTCAACTCGGAAATGTAATGCTGGGAAAGCACAGCAGGTCAGGCAGCATGTGAGGAGCAGGACAATCAACGTTTTGGGCAAATGCCCTTGATCAGGAATGGGCTGATGAAGGGCTTTTGCTTGAACCGTCGATTTTCCTGCTCCTTGGCTGCTACCTGACCTGCTGGGCTTTTCCGGCACCACACTCTCGACTCTAACTTCCAGCATCTGCAGTCCTCACCTTCGCCTGAGAGATGTTCAAGACTGGCAATTCAATGTTCCAGATATTAAGTGTCATAGAAAGTGTGGAAAATATATGCAGAGGGCAGGGAGGGGGCGGTCTGCCATTTTTGATTAAGGAATAAATTATTGCTGGAACTGGGGGAGATATTTCTGAAAAATTATCCACTTAAAATATGCAGGTAGTATTAAAAATTTTAAAAAAAGTTCAATTTGATCAGATTGCACTAAATGCTCTTTTGTGAAAACCCGTTCTGTGAAAATATATTGATTGAAATTAAAAATAAGAAAGGAAAGAACACGTTGATTGTATTGCACCATATGCTCTCCAACAGTAAGAAGGAAATTGAGAAACAAACATGTAGGGAGATCTCGGATATATATAAGCTTAATAAGGTTGTAATACAGGGGGATTTTAATTTTCTTAACATTGATTGGGACTACCACAACCTTAAACGGTTGGATGGTGAAGAATTTGTCAAATATGTTCACGAAAATTTTCTTCATCAATATTCGGATGATTTTAACAGTGAAGGAGCAAAACTAGGCCTTCTTTTGTGCAAAAGGCAGGGCAAGTGACTGAAGTAAATATGAGGTAAAGTTTTGGTCATTTCAATAATAATTCTATTAGTTTCGTAATGGTTGTGGAAACGAATAAGGTTTTCATTTTTTTTTTATTTGGAGTACCATAAATTTTAATGGCATAGGACAAGGACTTACCAAGTTTGATTGGAATAGACTGTCAGCAGGTAAAACAATGTCTGACAAGTGGGATGCATTCAAAAGTGTGACGACGGCAGTTGAGAGGCATTATATTCCTGTTAAAGTGAAGGGAAGAATAAGGAACAATGGACAACAACAGTTATTGAGCTTTTATTCAAAAATCAAAGAAAACCTTACTTTAGATATAGACAACTTTATTCAATTTTATCTCTTAGTCAGTATAAAGAGTGTGGGGCAGTATTTCGAAAGAAATCAGGAAATCAAAAAGGCGATATGAGATAGCATGGGCAGATAAAGTTAAGGATAATCCAATAATATTGTGCAACCACATTAACAGCAAGAGGGTAACCACAGAGAGGGTTAGGCCTCTCAAAGATCATGACAGATATCGATGTTTTGAACCCAGGAGATGGGGAATAAAATCATCCCATTCCTGGTGCAACAGACAGCAACAAACATGCACTATGGCCTGCACTTCACATTCATCCAGCTTGAACTCTATCTGCTATCGGTCAGTCAATTGACCCATTTCATCAAGATTATTTTGTATTCTTATAAAACATTCTTCACTGTCCACTGTGCCACCAGTTTTGGTGTCATCCAAAAACTTACGAACTATGCCTTTGATATTCTCACGCAAAACATTTACATAAATGACAAACAAAGAAAACTCAGAACCAACCTCTGTGGAACACTGCTGGGCACAAGCCTTCAGTTCGAAAAGCAACCGCCCACCATTACTCTGTTTCCTGCTATTGCACCAATTGGAAGTGCTGGAGAGAAACCCCACTGTTCAGGCAATATCGGAGCAGAAGAAAATGGAATTAACTTTTTTGAGTCCAACATAACTTGTTCAAGATATGTACATATAAGACTTGATATGATAACTCTGGTTCTCTGCCCAGATCCTGCATCATCTGTTGCATTTCTCCATCATTTTGCATTTGCATTTCAGATTTCCACTCTCTCTAATATTTTGCTTTTTCTTGATTGGTCTGGATGTTGGTTATATTTGGACAATATGCTCCATTCCGGTTCGTATCACTCGTACCAGTGACACATGTATTACACTGGAGTTTGTTTCTTCTTTAAGTCCTGAAAATAAATGCGCGGATCTCACCACGTGATTTTGATTTAAAAGGTCTTTTAGAGGCAGCTACACCTGATGAAAAGTAGGAATAGCTTATTAATTATGATATTGTCTGTGTGTTTTATGACTAGACTTGTCTCCTCAGTCTGTGAACATTTTCAATACGTTTCTATGAATAATTACAATAAATATGGTTGCCATGCAGCCCATCATCTCTGTACCAGTTCAGTATGAGCTGTGTCTTCACTCTTACTCTGCTGGAACTCACGGTAACCCAATACATTTTGTAATCTGTGTCTGTTTTTTATTTATGTATATCCCGTCCCGATAGAATCAATCTTAACAACCTGTATAACCTGCGATAAACAGTCTGTGTATAAAATATAATGATGTACATCACATTTAAAATTGTCCTATTCCGTTCACATTGTCGTTCAGCATCCCATGTACCAAACGTCGTCTTTTATCTTGCTCTGCATTGCATTTCATTCCATGTGTCAGAAACAGTGATGGCTTAATACTAGTGACTGGGAGATATTGCTGCACTCCCCTTAGGTCACTTCAGCCACTGGCCGCAGCCCTTTCTGTCTCATATCCATTATCATATTCATTCATACATGACTTTTAATAAACAAGGTTATTGTACATTGTTATGGACCAGGCCCGATCACTCTAAACATTCTTAAGTACGTAGCCCAGTCCTTAAAGTAAGTATATAGTGTATAGTGGATATTTCCAGAGGTAAGTTTATAGTGGATATTTCCAGAGAGATTTAGTTGGTCTGACTGCCGATTTTTAAACAAACAGCATATATTTGTAAAAATAAGGAATGAAACACAACGAACCAAAAACACCGTACCTGAATAATTCATCATATCCAAAACTGACTATCTCCAATTAATGATGCTTTGATCCAAATTACTTGCAACAATCCCACTAAACAAACCCACGAGCACAAAGAGTAACAATTACACAAAAAAGCTTATAGTTTACGAAGTCAGAGGACTGAAGAGGGGGAGAGAGTCCAACTTCAACAGTGAACCTGACTCAACTAACCACTTTACTGAACTGACCTGTGCAGCCGGAGAGCTGGCCACACCCCATTGATTACATCAGTTTTTTTTTAAGGCTTGACAGCCTTCTGCCCGAGGCATTATCTGTTAGGTAAAAATAAAATAAAGGATCCCAATGAAACATTCAATATTGAGACAGGTTGGAACATTGGGTCGTTTAGAACCTCTCTGATAAAATTCAAGGACAACATAACCTTGTAAAGGTACCACCTGTGTGACAACTCCTCCAATATAAAACTGAATCTTCAATATCCAAGATGGCTTCAGGTTTCAAAACTCACAAAAATGGTAGTTCGCACTCTACAATGCGCATGTACATTCGTTTGCTGTAAACATGCAAAAATGCTCAACTACATCCAGATTCAGCGTGTGGTACATCCGTCATTGAGTGCCTCCATTTGTCACTCAAGTCTCAACAATGCATTGGAAATCATGTTTTCAAGACCTGCCAAGTGCACAATTTTCAAATTGAATGGCTGTAGCAACAGGCTCCAGCTAAACAGTCTCGCATTTTTGTCCTAACATTTCTCAAAAAAGACTTCATTGAGTTATGATCAGTGTAAATAGTTTTCTCCGATACGTTGCTGTTAATATAAGCATTAAAATTATGTCATACCAACACAAACTCACAGTCTCTTTCTCAACTGCTGAATATTTCTAATAATGAACATTCAACTTCTTGGAGGAATACCCAGTAGATCTCTCTGTCTTCTCGTCATCTTCCTGCAAGAGCCCAACACCGAAATCAACATCATTCGCATTTAAATCCACGTTGAATGGTTTTGCATAATCAGGTGTGTCTGATCGTGGGTAGTGGTTAACACATATTTCAAATGCCATCAAATGCCTTCTGACAGTCCTCTGTCCAATTAAACGTCTTGCCTTTCTTTAACAATTCAGTGAGTGGAGCAGTCACACTGCGAAAATGAGGCACAAACATTGATAAAATCGACTTAATCCCAGGAACTGTTCCTTTTGTCGACAGGATGCAAGATGTCCCAATTACCATCACTTTTAAATCTCATGGCACCATTTATCTATGCCCAATAGCATGGCCATGGAAGGTGACTTTTGCTTTGACAAATTCACTTTTCGCTCAGTTTACCACCAAGCCTGCCTTCCGAAGTCGATCGAATAAGTATGATAGATGCTGTAGTGTTCCTTCCATGAGTCACTAAAAATCACAAGGTCATCAATATAAATCACAGGTTGGATAATCCGTCAATTTATTGGTTAGTCCCTGTAATTTTGCCGGCACTTTTTACATACAAAATGTAAGTTGCTTGTCCCACACTTTCAACCCAGTTTCCCAATCGTGGAACTGGGTATACATCAACCTTTTTAACCGCATTGACGTTACAATAGTCCACACATAATCGTTGTGTACCATTTGACTTTGGCACCAGTCACTGTAACGCACGTTGATTATGTCATCTTAGAGCTTGCATTCAATCTCCTTTTGAGACTGTGCCAACTTTAGAGGACTATGCCTATAAGGATGTTGTTTAATCATAACGACATCTCCTATGGCTACATTGTGCACAATTAGGTGAGTACTTCCAAGTTAATATCTGCGTAATTCCACATGTGATAGTAATCACTCTTTCTGATCATTTTGATTTTTCTCATGAAGGTAAATCAATTAATCATCCCAATTTTAGACAAGCATCTCATTGTCCACTTTAATTTGAGGAATGTCCGATTCAGAATCCTCTGAACTTGGTTCTTACTTCTGTGCCGTAATTATTACCACCTTGTCCTCTGGCTTTCCTTCCCAATCAAAGTACATTTTGAGCATATTCATATGACATACGCTGTGAGATTTCTTTCTTTCTGGAGTCCCTATCAAGTAGTTATCCGCACTCTATATCTGTTGTATTTGCTAAGGTCCACAAACCTTGCTTTTCATGGTTCACCTATAACTGAAAGTAACCTTATCCCCGATCGCAAAATTGCATTTTTTTAAAATTTCCTGTCCGCTTCCTGCTTTATTGCATGCTGCAATACTTTTAAATGCTGTCCCGCCAACTCTCCAGCACTATTAATCGTTCCCTAAAGTTTGAGAACTCATTTAAATGTGTGACCTTTGAATTCTGATTTCCTATTTTCTTCTTAATCAATACTAATGTCCAAAAAATAATTCAAATGGATTGAATGTGCTCTGTTACCTGAGTCACTACTGGCTTTTCAACCAGAGTAGGCAGTGCTGCTACCGGTGAATCAGCTGTATGTTTTGCAAAGATAGATTGTATGCCTGGAGCTGAGAGTTTGTCCAATACTCCAACCACAATTTCTCCACACTTTTCTCGACACTCTATCCTCGCTTTACATCATTATGCACTTTTTGTCTCAAAGTGAATTCTCTTTAGCAGTACCTTTTCTGGAAATAGTCCTTCTGGAGTATATATCTCCTGATCTTTCAGCATCACCGACTAAGAGGGTCCTGTGTGCCTTAATATTGCACCCACTTTACATGCTCTATGTCTGTAAACTTTCCCTTTGCAGGCATATTTTCTAAGCAGATCTGCCACTTGCTCTTTAACAAACCTCTGATCAGCTTATACACTCTGATGCAGCTTTCTAGCTTCCACTGTGCTTTCTGTTACCACCCCAACAAAACTTCCAAGCTTATCCTGTTTTCCTGCATCTGTATTTTTTTTTCCTGAACCCTCCAGCACTGTGATTTCATGTGACCTAATTTATTGCAATGAAAACACCGGACCTTTTTAACTTCTTTGTTTCCTTCAAGTGTTTACTTTTTAGCCTGTGCGAAATTATCCCTTTGACCTTCTTCGAGATCTACCTTTCCCTTCCACGTGAGGATTTCTCTTTGCCCTAGTTTTTAATCCCTCATGGACTGAAATTGATTCTAGAAGCCAAACCATGTTTTATGGACCAATTCATAGTCATCAGCCACATAAGCTGCCAGCCTTGCCGTTTTAACGCTCTGGTCTTCCAAATGTGTTTGCACTATGTCAGGCAGTGAATCTTTGAACTCTTCCAAAGTAATTGTCTCTCTCAGAGCATTGTAAAGCTCTTTTCCAGCTATCAAAATTACTTTGCTTGATCCTTTCAAACTCAATGTATATTTGATCAGGATCCCTCCTTGTGTTCCTGAAACGTTGTCTGTCGGATTCTGGCACAAGCTCATATTCACTTTCTTTACCTCCTCATCCACCCCAGATCCCTCATCTGATAGTGTTGTGTTGCAAATACTTGCCGAACTCAACCTACAAGTTTTGTTTGAATCAACAAAACCCACATGGTCACTGGCCACTGCAATTGTTTAGCCACTTTTCCAAATGAAATGGGGAAGTTTTCCATATCTTACTCATCAAATTTAGGCAAGGCATGAATATATTTAAAACGTTTCTCACCAGGCTTTTGACGACCATGGCTTTGTTCATCCTCACTCTGTTCTCACTCAGCTCACTTTCAGCCTTCATCCCCATCATTTTAAGCTGACTTTCCATTCTAAGTGTCCATCTCTGAAGCACAAACCCTCTCTATTTTTTCTTTCTCTCCTGCTAAGGATATTCATTGTTTTTTTCTTTCCTCTGCTAAACCTATTCATTCTCTTTCTTTCTCTTCTGATTTTAGCCGTAACTCAAACGGCTTCATTTCCGCTTTTAACTCAAGCTGCGCCATTTGCAATTGAAGTTTGCTCATCTCTACGGATCCTGATGGAGTTTCCAGCATACTGGAATATTGAGCTACTGCTGCAATCATCTCATCTTTCCTCCCGTTAGGAGGTAGCTTCAACTCAAGCTTGTCCACTAATTCCCACAGCTTGGACTTATGTGCATTCTGTTAAAAACCCCAAGGTCACTTCTTCCACCTCCATACCATCCTTGGTTCCTGCAAGAGCCATTGCTATCTAAAACTCTGTGTTCCCACCAAATCAACACACGGAATAGGAGACACTAATACTTGCCATTCGCTGCCTAAATCCCGCAAATGGCCCCCATTCTGTTATGGAACAGGCCCGACCCCACAGAACATTTTAAGGAAGTAGCCCAGTTAGTGTAGAGTGGATCTTCCTTGAGTGAATTAGCTGGTCAGACTGCCGAGTTTTAAACAAATAGCATTTATTTACCAAATTACCGAATGAAACACAAGAAACGAAAAATAGAATACTTGAATAACTAATCCTATATAACCCCGACAGGCTATCCAGACTTTAGGATCCTTTTACAAAAATACTTGCAACAATCCCAATCAGCAAACCCCTTAGCACCAAAAGTAAAACTGACACAAAGGCTTACATGTTATAATGTCAGAAGGACAGGAGGAGGAGGAGAGCGTCCAGTTCCAACAGTGACCCTGACTGAACTAACCCCAGAACTGATCAGACCTGTCCACTTAGAGAGTTGGCCACGCCCGCTTGATGATACAAGTTTCTTATTAAAGAATAGAAAGCCTTCTGGCTGAGGCATTACCTGTGAGATATAAACAAAAGGATCCAAATGTAACTTTCAAAGTTCAGACCTATTGGAATCTTGGCTCATTTCGACCTTCTTTTAAAAAATTAAAGACAACATAACCTTGTAAAAGGACCGCTTTTGTGACAACATGCCACATATGGCTTTGGACTGAATCAATAAATGTAAGTCTTACTGCTTTGAAGCCAACAAAGTGCATTCGAGTGTTTATGAGTTTACATAAACCAAGGCTGAATCGCATTGTGTGTTGAAGGTTCAACATTGTTTTATTAGAGCAACGAGAAAAATGTCCAGACTTCTTGTGTATGGTCAGGGCAAATATTCCCACTGAGAATCAATTGGCTGGCGTTTGGTCTAGTTGAGGAGAGATCAGCACTTTAACGACATCTAGATTGCGTATTTTGTGGGTGGCTGTATTGGGGGGCGGGGTTCAGGTGGTTACAGCATTGCAAACGGACAACACAGCAGAATCATCTAGCCTGTGATAAGGAAACATTCGTCATTCCCCCTCATAACTAACTTCACGAGAGCAATTGGTGATGGGAGATGTGACCAATAGTCAGTGATGTCAACATTCAATCAAGTCCAGCTGTATTGGTACCACACTGAAAGGTGTTAACTGGATCTGTTTGTTCAGTGACTGTAATTGATGTCATTCTCCATAGATCCGAATGATGTCGCTGGATGGTTTCCCTTTTCTATTAGTAAGGGGCTTCTTGCAATTGTAACAGCAGATGCATCACCTGCAACACTAACAGGAATCAGAGACGGGGAGAGGAGAGGTCAGAATCTGAGAATAGACTGGAATATTCTAACAATGGATCAGAATCTGAGAACAGTAAACTGGAATGTTCCAACAATGGTTCAGAACCTGAGAACAATAGACTGGAATGCTGTGCCAGTGGCTCAGAATCTGAGAACCCTAGGATGGAATGCTGCAACAATGGACAGGAGTTTATCCTGGGGTCTTTTCATTGTTTCCAGGTTTTGGAACATATTACCAATTCGGATTCACGGTGTACTGCTGATTATTCAGGCTGGTTACTATCCCATGCTTGCTATTGTTGGTGTTCCTGGTAAGTCTCTCCATGTCTATCTACTTATTAATCCCATAAGCCATGGTGAACTTCAATGTTCTTTCTGTTAACTATATTTGGCAAAGTTGGAAACTACTGTCTTCAGTTTCAAATGCAAATCCATTCATTCTCACAAATTTCAAAACCGCCCACACCCCCGCCCTCACACACATCTGAGGACAAGACTGTTCACAACCCGGAAGTACCTATTTGCCCTGAATTGATTTTTGTCTTCACACTCGCTCCATCACCAAACAGACCCACTACCAGCTCCATGGTATCCCCATTTTCCAGCTTGTCGTTTGTCCAGTTGGTAAATGCACCATTTTACATGCCTTGGAAAATTTCAGACTTCATGGTTCCAGCTCTCTTCTAATCGCTCTTTCCATTACAATGAAACCATCATGACCTTGTTCTTGTCTATGAAGTAAATTCATGTCAGGGACACTGTGTCAGAATAATGATGTCGCTGGCCACATTATTTTGTGGTCTAGGTTACTACACTAAAGACATTGTTTCAAATCCTATCTCAGGTGATGAGAGAACTTAAACTCAAATAACAGGAAATGGAAATAAAAGCGAATGTCACTAATATAACCCCACTAGCATTTTGTCGATAAGTTAATCTATTTCACTGAAGTCCTTCCGTAAAGAAATCTAACATTTGGACCTGGTCTGGATAAAGACGACGTCAGGTCCATAGCAATGTGCTTTGCTCTATACTGCCTTAAGGAATGGCCTCACAGTAAAGAACATTTAGTGAGGTCAACAGACGGTGCCCTTAACAGCGATGCAGACATACTACCTAATGACAACTCTAAACGTTGTGAAAAAAGAATGTTGCGAGAGATCAGGAGAATGCGGAAGTGCCAGATGAAACTGTGCAGATTTGGCAGCCTCGGATCGAGAGAAAAATAGAATTGACATTTCGAGTCCAATGACCATCCATCAGAACTGCACACAACTGGGAAATAGTGTGATTGGTGTTGGTGACAGGGATGTCTGTTATGAAGGGGAAAATTAGGGAGTGAACAGCTAGCGAAAGAGAGAGATAGAGAGAAAGAAGCAAGTAGAGGGATTGTTTATGACCAGCTGGAATGGAAATAAAAATCAAGATTAATCTTATTTATTTTTCTCCTGTTGCCATATTAACGAAAGTTCTGTCCATGTATGGTATACATCAAAGTCACGGTTTGAAATGAGTTATGTCCCTTTGTCTCCCTTTCCTAAGAGTAATCAACTTTTTAAAAATTCATTAATGGGATATTGGGACAGCATGCAATTCCCTTTCCACATTGTCCTTGAGATGCTGTTGGTGAGCTGCCTTCCTGATCACTGCAGTCTGTGGGCTGTAAGCATTCAATGCTTAGTTCCGTCTGGTTTAATTTCTTTGAGACTTTATAATGAGTGATATAACTGAATGGTTGGGCTTGGAGATTTCAAATGGCAGCCGAGAGTTAACAGCATTACTATGGGTCTAGAGTCCCATATAAGCCCGATCAGGTGAAGATGATAGATTTCATTCCTTGAAGGGCATCAGTGTGCCAGGTAGGTTTTTCTGACAATCGTTTCATTGTTTCTTAATTCGTGGTATTTTATTGAACTCAAATTCCAATATTTGCTGTAGTGGGAATTGAATCTGTGCTCTGGGTCATTACCTGGGTCGCTGAAATAGTTATCTGGAGATAATACAACTAGACCATCACCTCCTCAGCACCTCCAAACATCTAGCAATGGCAGTAGTGATGTTGCTGTTGGCGTGGCTGTGCTGGAAGTATCGCATTTCGCAGGGCAAAGAAACGATTTGGCAAAACATAATATCCTTCTCATTTTGTATTTATGAGAAGATGAGATGATGGGAAGTGCTCTTGGTGAAAAGGAGCTGAATGCCCTTGGTCATGAGTCACTGACAGAACTCATACAGAGCAACAAGTAATCAGCACAATATATTGTATAATGCCCTTCATTGAAAAATGATTCAAATATAGGCGTGAAGACACCTCCCTGCAGTTGTAGAGAGATATTGAGACATCACGTGGGGCACTGTGAACAGACTTTCTCTCAATTATAAGGAATGATCTCCTTGCCACAGTGAGATAGTGTAAAGGAGTTTGACCAGACTAATCCCTGCAGTGGTGGTACCACGAGGAGAGTGTGAAGGAAATGAGTGTTTAATCTGTAATGCTGCAAAAGATTAAGAAGTGATTGCAAAAAAAACGTGTGCGTTTTGAACCAGGACTCGTTATTCCCATAACAAAAAATTATAGCGTGAAATATTACGTCTTTTCCTGCAGTATATGTTTTCATTTGTGTACAGATACGTTGATAGGAAAGGTTTAGCAAGATATGGACCAGGTGCAGGGAAATAGAGTTGCCATGAATGGACATTTTGGTTGGCATAGTCCAATTTGGGCTAATGGGCCTGTCTCCCTGCTATTAAACTCTATGACACTCTGATAGTTTACACTCTCTGTGGAGACCCCATGTTGGTCGTGAGAAAGCTGCAGATTCTGAATGAACTCTCACTATCTCAACGTACAGTTGGAGTGAGATCCTGTACTGAGCATCATGTTGTTCACAAACATGGTAGCAGCTACACTCTGACAGAGTCGGCCTTTCCAAAAAGTTTCTGATCTCCGTGCAGAAGACAAGCCTGTCTTCTCGGAGATGGCAGATGTGTCCTTGCGACTTGGGACAAGCCATCCGGTGTGCTCCTCTCCATCAGCAAACCACATTAATGTAACAAATGTGTAGCATTAGCGATGGAGCCAGGAGGAACAACTTGGGGACAGTCTGTCTGTGCAGTCTCTGCGTCATTGGTTTGTCGTGTTGCAGCATCAATGACATCCTCCTTTTTCAGTGAAACAGTTTGGAGGGGCTGAATGGTCACTTCTTTTCGTGTGTCAGCGTCTCGAGGCGTTGCATGTCCTCCTCCTCATCCTAGGGAAGAGGTTCATTATTGGGTGACTCATGGTAGCTGTAACCAACGTGTTGTGCTGACTAGACTCCTTATCGTCCTGTGTAATAACAGACAAACAGGAGGCTGGAGAACGCAACAATCCAGGCAGCATCAGGAGGTGGAGAAGTCAATATTTCCGGTATAACTGTTCTTCATAATTGGGGGTGGGGTTAGGGGGAGCTGCAGATAAAGAGAGAAGGAAATGGTCGAGGTGGGGAGAGCAGGAGAAGGGGAATTGACCTGGGTAATGACTGGGAGGTCACGTCGGTTCCTTTGGGCTCGGCTGTGATAGTTGTGAAAATGTGCCCTCAGTTTATGTTTGGTCTCCCCAGCGGAGAGAAGACTACATCGGAAGCACCTGATGCAATACACTAGGTTGGAAGGGAGGCAGGTGAATCTGCCTTTCACCTGGAAGGACTGTTTGGGGCGCTGGATGGAGGTGAGAGAGATTGTGTACCAGCAAGTGATGCATTCTTTTCCAATGTAGGGGCAGTTGTCAGTGGGGATTGGAGGGTTTGGTGGTGAGTGTGGCACGAACCAAAGATTAGAGAAGGGAATGGTCCTTGTGGAAAATGTGCCAGGTGTTGGAATCCAACCTTGTTTACTGTATCTGGTACTCCCGATGTGGTCTTCTCTACATCGGCGATCCCAAGGGTAAACTAAGGGGATGTTTTGCTAAGCATCTCAGCTGGGCCCATAAGGGCTGAGCTGACCTCCCAGTCACTGCCTATTTCAATTCTCCCTCCCACGCCCTTTCCAACGTGGCCATCCTTGACTTCCTCCATTACCACTAGGAAACAAGACGCAAATTGGAGTAACAACATTACATCTTCTGCCTGGGCAGCCTACAGAGCGGAGGACTCAACATTAAATTCTCCAATTTCAAATAACCTCCCCTCCAATCCCCCAAATACATTCCCAGTCCCTCCTCCTCCCGTCCATTCCTCTGATCATCCCTTCTTCCATCTCTCAACTTTATTCATTCCTCCCATCGACCAACCCGGTCATAACATCTACTTTTGTTCACCTATCCAAACCTCACCATCCTATCTCCTCCTCCCCCATCCCGCTTCTTTAAATGTAGACCCCCTTAAACACCCCAGCCACACACCCAGTCCTGAAGAAGGCTTTTACTCATGTCATTGACTTCTCACCTCCTGAAGCCTCCGCTCTTGTTGTGTTGTTTGGGTGTCCTGACTGTCTACTTTGACTTGCAGCATTTCCAGATTTAAAAAAAAAACTCTCTTCTTGTGTAAGAAACAACAGTGAATGCGATGTGTCTCTTCTCATCGAATAGTTTCGATGGGCTGAATGGCTTTCTCACATTCCAATGCAACCAGTTTGAGATGCTGAATGAGCTCCTCTTTCCATACTGTGGAAAAGTTCAGGGTGCAGCAGTGCTGACACACGAATGTTACCTGAACTGAAGATATTTGTGCTGAGGAAGCTACCCTGAGGATCAGCCACAGAGATATCCAGGGAGTGAGAGGATTGATGTCCACCAGCCACATTGTGTTCTGAATGACGCAACCAATGGGGAGTTCACAACTGATTCCTATTAAGTTCAGTTTTGTTCCGACCCTTTGAAACTTTGCTCATTCAAATCTTGATGTAATGTCAGGGCCAGTCACTCTGTGTTCATATCTTTTATTCGTGTCAATAGGCCAAGACATATGTATGGGGAGTTTTTCCTTCTCTCAGAGGATAGTGATTGTTGGGGCCTCTCTATCCCAGACAGTTGCATCGCTGAACTGATTTGGAGGGTGTGAGGAGGGTGTCAATTGATTTTGAGAGAGTCGAGGGCTACAAAGATTATGGCATGAAAGAGAAATTGCTGCCAAGAGCAGATCAGCACTGTCCTTATTGAAGGGAAGGACAGATTTGAGGAGCTATATAACCTTGTTTTATTCCAGCATTCCCTAGAGTCCAGTCAGTTTGTTTGTGACCTCTTCCATTTCCTGTGTTACTGACCTGAAGTAGCTGAATAGACTGATCCTGTCGCTGCATAACAGGATACCGGTGCTGCATGATATAATCTGGGTACAATTGTATCGGTTCGATGGGCTGATTGGCCTCTTCCTGTAACTGTATATCAGGCTCCAGGGGTTGAAAAGCTTTATGTTGTCCTGGTGTAACTGAAATCCATATTGACTGAATCTACCACCCCAGCAGAAAGTGAGCACTGCAGATGCTGGAGATCAGAGTCCACAAGTGTGGTGCTGGAAAAGCATGGCAGGTCAGACAACGTCCGAGGAACAGGGTAATCGATGTTTTGTACATTCCTGATGAAAGGCTGATGCCTGAAATATCGATTCTCTTGTTCCTGCCTGACCTGCTGTGCTTTTTCCAGATCCACACTTTTTGACATCTACCGCTCCGATCTAACAACCTTCCAGGTCACGTCATCAAATAACTTGAAGAAATTTTTCAAGCACATAGCCATTTTCAATATTCCTAATCAAACCCTGTATTTCCAAATTAATGTACATTTTATCTTTCAGAATTTCTCAAGTAACGTACCTACCCGAGATGTTAAACTTACTGCTCCATAGTTTGAAGGCTATTTTTTAGTCCTTCTTAAGTAAGCGCACAATATTTGATATCCTCCAGCCTTCCAGGATCTCAGGTTTGGTTAATGATGATCAAAACCATCAGCTCGGTCCCCCGCAAATGCTTCTCTAGCTCCTTACAGTGTTCTTGGATATATCTGGTAAGGAACGTGAGATTTATCCAACCTCAAGCATTCTAGAATTTCCAGTACCTCCTATACTGTGATGTGGACTGTCCCTAAGAAATCACCACGAATTTCGCCAAGTTCCTAAGTATTCGTGTCTTTCTCCATGTTAAACACAGAGGAGAAATTCAAAGTTTGGGAGAAGATTTGTAGCTCGGGTGCTCGTTGTTGTGGTTCCGTTCGCCGTACTGGAATTTGTATTGCAGACGTTTCGTCTCCTGTCTAGGTGACATCCTCAGTGCTTGGGTACCTCCTGTGGAGTGCTTCTGTGATGTCGGAGGAATGCCGGAGGAAACGTCATAGAAGTGCTTCACAGGAGGCTCCCAAGCAGTGAGGATGTCACCTAGCCAGGGGACGAAACGCCTGCAACACAAATTCCCAGCTCGGCGAACAGAACCACAACACAGAGGAGGAATATCCGTTGATGATCTCGCCATCTCTTATGGTTGCACACACACATGTCACTTTGGTCTTTGAGAGGTCCTATTTTCTCACTAGTTATTGTTTTTCATTCAATATCCTGAAGGAACCATTTTGGATTCATCTTAATCTTCTCAGACCCCTTTCATAATCCTTTTTCGCCCTACTGATTTCCTTCTTCAGGAAATTACTGTATCCCTTATATACCTCCAGGGATTCACATGATCCCAGCTGCCTGTAATGGAGCTGCTTTTGTTTCTGGTCAAACCTAAATATCTCTTGTCATCCAGGGTTCCCCATTCCTGCCAACTTTCCTTTCGCCCCCACAGTAACAAATAGACCTTGAACTCCAGTATCTCACGTTCAAAGGACTCCCACCAGCCAGCGGTCCCTTGACCGACACTGAACTATTCCAACAAATCCCCGCAAACTCCTACCTAATTCCATCTAAATTCATCTTGCCCCAATTTAGAACTTGAAGCTGTGGACCAGTTTTTTCTCTCTCCATAAATATTTGAAAATTAATAGAATAATGGCCATTGGTTCCAGTGTGCTACCACACTGTCATCTCTGTCACCTGTTCTGTCTTATTTACTAAGTGTAGGTCGAATTTTGCCCCTTCCCGAGTAGGCCCAAATACATACTGCTGGAGGGAATTTTCCTGCCGCAATTAATGGATTCCACCCCACCAAATCCATTTACGTTCTGGCACTCCAAGTCAATGTTATAAAAATTAAATCCCCAATTATGATAATCCTTTTGCTTCTGCATGTCCCACTTCTCTGCATGTATATTAGTTACTCTAATTCCTGGAGACTATTTCGGGTCCTATAGCACAGCCCCTATAACATCACCATACACCTTCCTATTTATTAGCTCCATCCACAAATCCTCGCTGTTTGATCCTTCAGTTACTTCATCTCTGTGATACTCCCTTTAAGCAGAAATGCCACACCCCTCCCCTCTTTCCACCATCCATGTCCTGCCCAAAGCAGCTATACCCTGGCACATTAAGCTGTCAGTCCTATCTCTCCCTTAGCTAGGTTTCTGTTATGTCTGTAATATCCCAGTCCGACATAGCTATCCACGCTCTGAGTTCTTCGGCCTTACCTGTCAGTCCTCTTGCATTGAAATAAAAGCACTTTAATAAAAACAGGAAATCTTGCTCCCTGTTGTGTTCCAGCCTGACCCGACTGTTCACTTTACTTGGTCTGATTACTGTATCTCCTTCCAGCCTCGCAATTGACTCCCTGCTCTTCAGGATCTCAAACCATGCCAATCTCTTTCAAACTCTCTCTTTGGAGCATGAGCAAAACTGACGCCAGGAAGTTGGTCACCCCTCCAGTGCAGGTGCCACCTGGCCCTCTTAAACAATTCACCTCTGTCACAGAAAAGACCCCAACGATCTAAAAATCTGAGTGCCTTTCGCCCGCACCAATTCTTTCGTTATGCATGTATCTGCCATATTCTTCTATTCTTAATTTCATTAACTCATGAAACAGGAAGTAATCAGGAGATTACCATTTGGAGATCTTGGTTTTTAACTTTTCTCCTAGCTCCCTGTAATCACTCTGGAGGACCTCATTCCTATAACTACGTGTATCATTTGTGATGCCAACGTGCACAATGACTTCTGGCTGTTCACCCTCCCCCTTGACAACGTTCTGCAGCCGCTCGGAGACTTCCTGGACCCTGGCACCTGGGACGTAACACAACTTGCTGGGTTCCCATTTGAGGCCCCAGAATTTCCAATCTGTCCCTCCAACAATCGACTCTCCTACCTCTAAGACCCTGCTTAAATTTACCCTTTCCCACTGTGCCCCAGAGCCAGTGGTATTGCCACCAACCTGGCTATTGCTGCTGTCGCTTGAATGGTCGATCCCTCCAACAGTAGCTGAAATGATATACTTGTTTTCGTGGGGAATGGCGACAGGGAATAGCTGCACTCTCTGCCTACTCCCTTTGCCATTCCAAACCTACTGTCTGCCTGGAACATGATAGCGAGCAAGGACTGGCTGTTTGATTAAATTGTGTTTATTTAAATGCAACAGGGCTGACAGGTAAGACTGATGAACTCAGGGCATGGATCTTTATGTCGGACTGTGCCATTATAGTCATTATAGAAACATGGCCAGAGTGGGTCTTGGTCGTGACCACCGCACTAAAGCATTTATATACGAAGTTCGCAGCATTTCCGATAAGCCTGAGTGCGTCCAACTCCATCTCCCAATCATGCTCTCCCAGGATCTGCAGCTGGGTGCACGTTCTGCACGTGTCGTCAACAGGGATGGTGGAAATCTCTCTGAGCTCCCACATCCCACAGGAGGAACGTACAACTGGCCTAACTGCCATCTTGACTGCTGTAATACTAAATTAAAAGGACTTTATTTGAGCTTGCCTATACTTTTGTTCTGAGCTGCTGCTATCTGAAGCCTCTCAAACTAATGACTTACTATTTATTCTGCGACCAACTGCATTTTCTCTACTCCTCCACATTTACTTTTGTTTAGGGAAGAAGGGCGACACTACAGTAATGCAATGTCTGTGCCTTAAGTAGTCCTTGACACCAAGCCCATGACGACCTGCTCTCCAGAGCACGTCATTACTTGTACTTGGAGGGTGTCTTACTGAGTCTTCCTCCTGCTGGTGGTGACTGTGCTGAGGCAAATATTCACCTCAACAACCAATCCGCGTTGTCGCAGTCCCCTGGTCCTTTCTGTCTATTACTACTACATTTATGAAATCCTTGAATCCGTCGAATGCATTCCAAACTGTATCTCACTCCAAAGGGAGAGAAGTTATGTTCTAGTGAACACAGGGCTGTTGGAAAAAGAATGGCATTAGACATTGGAGCAGCATTCTTGCTATCTGCCCACTGAGTCTGCTTTTCTGTTCAATTCCATTACATTTATTCTGATAATCCCCATTCTACTTGACTGCATTTTCCCTATAACAAACCCTTGTTTAATAATCAGTCTGTCTCAGCCTTCAAGATATTTAATGATCTAACCTCAACAGCCCTCAGAATTGTCTACAATTGTTTCGCTCTCACTGTTGGGAGACTTGGTGGCCTTTAATCCTTATTTCTAGCACTCTATGTGAGAGTTGTGCCAACGTTAGATGTTATCGTGTCCCATCACACCATCGCTGTGGCCAGAGACAAGAGTAAAATAAAAAATGTCCGAGCCTGTGCTCTTCTCCCTCATCTTCCGCATCAGCCTAAGTTACAGCTCACCAGGATCTGGGGATTTGTCCACCCTTTACCCTGCATAGACTTGCAAATCTTCCTTGGCTTCTGTAACAAATCGTTCAAGGGGCACACTTTTACTCTCCCTGAATCAAGGAACTGCTTCCCCCAACTGAAGACTGATATGAAGCCCGTGGTTAACATATCCTGTGGCTCCGTCCACAGGCTGCCCCCTTTGTCTCTAATACATCCCCTTCTTTCTGCTGTTACCTTCTTCCTGTTAATAAAATGATATAATGTCTTTGGATTCTCGTTAATCTTACCCACTAATGTTTTATCACGATTCCCCTTCTGCTCTTCTACTGAAGTTTTAAGATTAGCCAGACTCTTTCTATATTCATTTAGTGCATCCATTGACCTGCTCACTTTGTATCTGATTTCAGCTTCTCTTTCGTTTTTAATTCTGTTCTGATTTTTTGTTGACACCCGAGGTGCTCTGGGCTTGTTTTCCAAATTTTCATCTTTCGTGGAACACATTCGGTGGACACTCTCATTAATTCCATTTTGATCAACTGATTCCCCAACACCCCCACCACACGCTGTTCTGGTACAGTTTCACCCAGAAGCCACTGTACTCTGGACAGATTCCGTCATATTTTTTCATAAAATCGGTCTCCCCAATCCGGAAACCTTTTATTTACAAGATAGTGCATTTGTTAAATCTTTTCCTTACCAAACGTAAAATGTATGGTGTCATGGTTACTGCGCGTTTACTGCTCTCCCAATCCTGCCTGCAATATACTGACTGGCTTCATTCCCCACAATGAGGCACATCACTGCCGTTCCCATTGTTGTATCTGCTCCATGATGATACAAGGAGTTTCTGGAATAAATTTCAAGGCATCTGTCCCCTCTTAAAATATTATCACTGCCAGAATTAATGCTTGGAAATGAAATGCCTGTGTATAATAAACCTAATATTGTTTTGACACACCTCAGTAAATTGGTTTTATATCTGTTCCTGTACTTTCTTTTATCTGGGGGGTCTATAATATGTCCCCAGCAGTGCCTCGGCTATGGTTTTGATCCTGAGCTCTAACCACCAATGCTCATTAGAAGATATTTCCAAGATATCGCCCCTCTTTACTGTTGTAACTGACTCCATAACTAATCATGCAACACCACCTCCTATTTTAACCCTCTCCGATCCTGCCTATAGTTCTTTTACCACAGCATATTGAGTTGTCAGCCATGACCTCCCTCAAACGCATCTCTGTAATGGCAACAATGTCACATTTCCACATGTCACCTTATTCCCTTATCACATTTGTCTGTCCGATAACATTCCCAGCATTAGGACAAAGCACATGCACCCTGGAATATAACACCTGGAATACTCCGTACCTCGGAGTTCTTCAGTCATTCACTGTTCCTTATCAAGCTGCCCAACTCATGAACCAACACGGTAACTCTGTGACTCAATTAGTATTTGTTGAAATGAAATTTCGTTTTTACGAGATGTATTAATGTAATGCAATTTTCCAGAACTGAGCAGTCTGCTCGACATACAATGAGTTTCTGCTGATTAAATCCCTGCTCAGTGTGCAGAGGGGAGAGCCGTCAGTAATAGGGAAAATGAGGACGGCAGATGCTGGAGATCAGAGCCGAAACGTGTGGCACTGAAATAGAACAGCCAGTCATAAACATCTGAGGAGCAAGAGAGTCAAAGATTTGGGCATCACCCCCTTCATCAGGAGCGCATTCATGCCTTCCAATATTTTTCATTCCATGGTTCACAGGATATTGGGAACCATACGTGCTAAGTGAAGTATCATCGTACATATCCCTGAAATGGAAAGCAGTTAATCAGTTGGTTGAACAGGGAGAAGACAATTTCAGGCGAAGTACAGATTAATTGAAGTACAAACATAAGAATAGATAAATCCCCTGGGCCAGAGGGGAAACATCCTAAGTTGCTACACGAGGTGAGAGAACAGATTTCTGCACATTTGGCGATGGTCTTTGCGTCTTCACTCTCCATTGGAATAGTGCCAGATGATTGAGGGTGGAAAATGTTACACCCTTGTTCATGAAAGAGAATTGGTATAATCCTGAGAATTACAGTCCAGTCAGTCTTACATCAGTATTGGGCAAAGTAATGGAGAGGATTCTGAGAGTCAGACATTATGATTACTTGGAAAATCATAGCTTGATTCGAAATAGTCAGCATGGCTTTGTGAGGGGCAAGCCATGCCTCACAAACCTTATGGAATTCTTTGAGGATAGGATCAAACACATTGAAGAAGGTAGAGCAGTGGATGCGGTGTGCATGGATTTTAACAATGCGTTTGACCACGTTACCGATGGCAGATTCATTCAAACGGCAAGGAGGCTTGGGATACAGAGAAACCTCTCTGTCTGGATATAGAATTGACTAGCCCATAGAGACACTATGTGGTAGTAAACGGAAAGTATTCAGTCTGCAGCTCGGTGAAAAGTGGTGTTCTGCAGGATTCGGTTCTAGGAACTCTGCTGTTTGTGGGTTTTTAAAATAATTTGGATGAGGAAGTGGAAGGGTGGGCTATTATATTTGTCAATAGAACAAAGGTCGGTAGAATTGTGGGTAGTGTGGAGGGCTGTTGTAGTTTGCACTAGGACATTGACAAGATTAAAAACTGGGCTGATAAGTGGCAGGTGGATTTCAACTTGGAAAAGTGTGAAGCAATTCATTCTGAAAAATCAAATTTGAATGCAGAATACTGGATAAAAGACAGATAGTGCTCGTCTGGTCCCCAACAATTCACCCTCCTGTCTAGGCACCTTTCCCTGCCACCACAGGAATGCAAGACCTGTGCCCACCCCAAGGCCCGAAAGATCCTTCCACATCCATCAAGGCTTCACCTGCAGTTCCACACATGTCAGCTACTGTATCCGTTGTTCCTAATGCGGTCTTCTATACGTTGGGGAGATAGGACCTCTACTCGCAGAGCACTTCAGAGAACATCTCTGGGACACCCAAACTAAACAACCCCACTGCCCCGTGGCAGAACGCTTCAACTCCACCTTCCACTCTGCTGAGGACATGCATGTCCAGGGCTTTATCCATCGCCACTCCCTTACCACCTCATCTTCGACCTCGGGACACTCCAACCCCATGGCATAAATGTGGATTTCACCATTTTCCAAGCTTCCCCTCCTCCCTCCTTATCACAATTCCAAATTTCCAGCTTAGCACCGCCCTCATGACCCGTCCCATCTTTTTATTCATAGTGGGAATGGATTTTTTTTAGATTCCCTACAGAGTGGATGCAGGCCCTTTGGCCCAACAAGTCCGTACCAAATCTCCGAAAAGTAACCCATTTCTATCTGATTGATGCACCTATAACTATGGATAATTTAACATGGCCAATTTATTTGGCCTGGACAGCTTTGGACTGTGGGAGAAAACCGGAACACCCGGAGGAAACCCACGCAGACATGTGCAAGAATTTGCAAAATCCACACAGAGAGTCGACTGAGGTTGGAATCGAAACTGGTCCCTGGCACTGTGGGGCAGCAGTGCTCAAAACTGAGCCACTGTGCCCACCTGTCCACCTTCCCTCCCAACTATCTGCTCCACCCTCCCCTCCGATGTATCACCATTGCCCACACCTCCATCCAACTATCGCACTCTCAGTTACCTTTCCCCAGCCCCAACCCCTCCCATTTATCACTCCACCCTCATTCTTATTGTTGATGAAGGGCTTTTGGACGAAATGTCGATTTTCCTGTCTTTGGATGCTGCCTGAGCTGCTGTGCTTTTCCAGCTCCACGCTCACGACTCTTACTTCCAGCATCTGCTGTTTTTGGTTTCGCCTTGATAACGTCTCCACTCAGTGCCTGTCAAGGTTACAGATGTATGGAGTCTGGGAGGTAGGCCAGATGTCATCACCGTCAGTAATTTATGTGGTATGCTTCTGACACTCCATGTCCACACATCTGCTCTCTGGGCCAGGGTCTGACTGAAAATGCATTTGTAAAGATTTGTTGCGAGCGAGTCAATGATGTCTAATTTGGATAGCATTTGTTCTTACAGAGAGACAATTGATCGCCTGGTGGCTAGTTTCCACCCAGCCCAAGGTGGAGTCCAAATGATTTGTTGTGAAATAATGCTTGAATGGCTGCCCTGAAACATTTGGTCGTGCTCTGGATGCATTTAGGTGCAGGCCAGGATCTCACTAAGTGCCTTAGGCAGCTATGAGGTTCAGTAACACTCTGCCTGAATTCAGATCCTTTTAAATCTATTTTCAACGAAGCCTATGATTGCAAGGTGATGAGTTATGATCCAAGAAATAATCAGATATTTGCTATGTTTCATGAATTGCGCAAAAATAAGATGTGAAGTATGTTTATTCAACCAAACAATAATTGGGTCATCTTTGAAACCAATGAGGTTGATGTTATATTTATGGAACAAAAATACAAGCTCCTGTCAACATTTAATAACTCAAAAATAAAGAATGCACATTTTATTTTATTTCGAACAAACAATATGCTATCTGACTATAGACGTGATTACAATTACATGCTCATTGTCGGTATTCAAATAAATACATTATCACACCAACATTTGGAAAGTGCTTGGCATCTGACCGATTACATATTTAGATTGAGAAAATAATTGAACAATCATATAGAAAAAACGTTCTTATATATTTAATAACAATCAGTTTAATTTCTCACTTCAATGTACGAGCTTCAGTTATTTACCAACAATTAAGAAATGACAATAATTCTACATGCGCTCTGAATATTAACTTAAATAAATGATTTGTGATATTACGTTGTAGTGAACAAAAGTTTGAAAGCTTGTACTTTTTTAAAAGAATAAATGTATTTAATGCGAAATTTGGTTAGTGATAACAATTATGAACATATTTCCGTATGAGAGAAAAGTCTAACATTTACAAAATGTTTTGTGCCAAAGCAAAGAAATATTTGTTTTAGTAATTGGGATACAAGATTTAAAATATTTATATGCGGAGTAATAATTAGACTTCATCATCAAGCTGACATTGCAATACTTGCATTTTAAATGGTTATGCTGCAGCAAATATGATCAGATATTTGCCAACATTTACAACAGGAAATAATCAGATGCTGATGTTGACTTGCGTCTGTACATGATAGATTATGGAACTTTAATGGACAGAAGGAGGTTATTGGGCCAATATGTATGCATCAGCTCCGGAAATGTCTCCCAAACTCCTCCCATTTGCCACCCGGTCTCTGCAGCCCTTTACATTCGTAACTTACAAATATATATCCAGTTCCTTTTTGAATCTTCATTCACAACTCTTCCAGGCAGAGCATTTTAAATTCGAACAAATCTCTCATTAAAGAAGTTTTTTCCTTATGTAACTTCTAGCTCTTGTGCTGACAATCTTGAAACTAGGACTCCAAGACGCTGTAATGCCAACGAACAGGAACAGATTATTCGTATTTTAAGCTGTCATTTTTTCCATAATTTTGAGCACTGCAATAAGTTCACAGTTTTGTCTGTTCTGCTTAATGAAGAGTAACCCGAATTGTTCGCATCCTACCTTTAACCAGTTTGTTCATTCCAGTTGTCATTCCGATTATTTCTAAGGTTACTGGTGTACTTCTACAAAGTAATGCGATGTATGCTTGTCTGTGTGCCTGTGTGTGTTTGTGCGTGTGTGTGTTCATGTGTGCATTTGTGTGCATAAGTCTGTCTGTGTGTGCACGTGTGCATGCGTATGTTGTGTGCGTGTGTGTGAGAGAGAGAGAACAATCCGCTGGAATGTCTGAATTACTCCCAGTGCCACGTGGAAAAGAGGTAATGATTAGGAATGTGATATAGTCTAATATGTGGTTAAAGACCTAGTACAGGGGTGAGAGTTTCAAATTTTGGATCATTAGGTTCTCTTCCAGGGCAAGTGAGAGCTTTCAAAAATGGACAGGTTGCATCTTAACTGGAGGAGCACCAACATCCCTGTGGGGCGGTTTGCTAGTGGAAATTGGGTGAATTTAAACTAATAAACCAGGAGGCTGGGAACCAAAGCAGCTAGTCAGAAACTGAGCAGAAAGTAGAGGCGAATAGGACAGCAGGCATGGCCAGTCTCAGGACCATGATGAAGGATGCATCATGTCAGTTCAAAATGTGAGTTGGAGATTGGAATAAATGATAGAGATGAGGCGCATAATTATCAGGATTAAACAAATAAGATTGGACAGTGTGGGGGATGTGAAGGAGTGAAGTATGTGAGATCAGGAAGCTAGTGTACAAAAAGTATGAGAAGGGAAAGACAAACCAATAAAAAGTATTTTAAAACTTTGTACCTAAAAGCAAAACAATAGACAATAGACAATAGATGCAGGAGTCGGCCATTCACCCCTTCGAGCCTGCACCGCCATTCAACATGATCATGGCTGATCATTCCTAATCAGTATCCTGTTCCTGCCTTATCTCCAAAACCCTTGATTTCACTATCTTTGAGAGCTCTATCCAACTCTTTCTTAAATTAATCCAGAGACTGGGCCTCCACTGCCCTCTGAGGCAGAGCATTCCACACAGCCACCACTCTCTGGGTGAATAAGTTTCTCCTCATCTCTGTCCTAAATGGTCTACCCCGTAATTTCAAGCTGTGTCCTCTGGTTCGGCACTCACCGATCAGCAGAAACATGTTTCCTGCTGCCAGAGCGTCCAATCCTTTCATAATCTTATACGTCTCAATCAGGTCCCCTCTCAGTCTTCTAAACTCAAGGGTATACAAGCCCAGTTGCTTCAGTCTTTCAGTGTAAGGTAATCCCGCCATTCCAGGAATTGACCTCGTGAACCTACGCTGCACTCCCTCAATAGCCAGAATGTCTTTCCTCACATTTGGAGACCAGAACTGCACGCAGTACTCCAGGTGTGGTCTCCCCAGGGCCCTGTACAGCTGCAGAAGCACCTCTTTGCTTCTATACTCAATTCCTCTTGTTATGAAGGCCAGCATGCTATTAACCTTCTTCACTACCTGCTGTACCTGCATGCTTGCCTTCATTGACTGGTGTACAAGAACACCCAGATCTCTCTGTACTGCCCCTTTACCTAAACTGATTCCATTGAGGTTGTAATCTGCCTTCCTGCTCTTGCCACCAAAGTGGATAACCATACATTTATCCACATTAAACTGCATCGGCCATGCATCTGCCCACTCACCTAACTTGTCCAGGTCACGCTGTAATCTCCTAACATCCTCATCACATTTCACCCTGCCACCCAGCTTTGTATCATCAGCAAATTTACTAATGTTATTGCTGATACCATCTTCTATATCATTAACATATATTGTGAAAAGCTGCTGTCCCAGCACAGTTCCCTATGGTACCCCACTGTTCACTGCCTGCCATTCCGAAATGGAGCCATTTATCACTACCCTTTGTTTCCTATCAGCCAACCAATTTTCAATCCAATCTAGTACTTTGCCCCCAATACCATGCGCCCTAATTTTCCTCACTAACCTTCTGTGTGGGACTTTATCAAAAGCTTTTTGAAAGTCCAGGTACACGACATCTATTGGATCTCCCTCGTCCATCTTCAGAGTTACATCCTCAAAAAATTCAAGAAGATTAGTCAAGCATGATTTCCCCTTCATAAATCCATGAACGTATTTGGAAAAAATATTGATGAGCTGACAATAGGTACAGAGATAAATGTGTATGACCTGGTGCAGATTGCTGAAACATGGTTACAGAGAGATCAGGACTGGGCAGTGACATGTCCAAGGGCACTCATTATTCCGGAAGGTTAGACAAGGAGGAGAAAGAGGTGGAATTGATGTATTGGTTAAGTATGATATCAAGGCTGCACTAGGAAATGATATTGGCACGAGGGAACGGCATGTAAATCAGTCCAGGCATAAACAAAATGCAAGAGAAGAAACCTCTTGGGAATAGAAACTTTCAGCCACTGTTCACCAGAAGCATTTCTGAGTTCGGAAACAATGACGGCTCTTGACAAGGGCACAACATTGGAAGAACATGCATATTGACTCAATTAATCAACTTGGCAAAGGTAGCCTCGAAGAACAATTCGTAGACTGTATAAAGGGTAGTTTTTGAGAGCAACATGTCATGGATTCAACCAGAGAACGGTTTACTTCAGTTTTGATATTATGTGACATGGAAGGATTTATGAATGATCTCGCAGTTAAGGATCGTCTTGGACGCAGTGACCGCAACACGCTGTAGTTTCAAACTCAGATTGAATGTATAAGGACAAGAGTCACATATGACCGTTTTAGAGTTGAGCAATGATAATTATATTGGGCTAAGGAAGGAGTTGGCTTGGGTGCACTGGCCAGGAAAAAAACAAAACAAAACTATCAAGGGCAGGACAGATTAAAAAAAAAAGGTAAAGACGAAAGGACCTCTCAATTAAAGTATATTGGTGAGTGGAAGAGGAATTGCATAATGGAGAAAAATCATTCATGATTTGACACGGAAATCAATAATAGCTTGAGGGAAAAGTCTCGGGCAAATCATATTACACAAGTTAGTCACACTCTGGAGAACTGGGCAAGGCAGTGGCTTGGTGGTGTTATCGCTGAACTGTTAAGCGAGACACACAGCTAATGTTCTGATGCCCTGGATTTGAATTCTGCCATGGTAGATGGTGGAGCTTGAATTCAAATGTGTACTTAAGAGACTGATGGTGATCGTGAATCGATTGTAAGGGAAAACTCATGTGGCTCATTAATATCCTTTAAGGAAGGAAACTTCCATCTGTATCATAGATTCATCACTCTCTGGCTGAAGACATTTCTACTTATCTCCGATATAAAAGGTATTCCCTTAACTATGAGCTTATGCCTTTGGGTCCTTTCCCTGCTAACAATAGAAGCATCTTTCTGACATCTACTCTGGACAGCCATTTTGAATGATTCAATTAGATTCCCTCATCCTTCTCAACTTCAGCGAGTTTAATCCCAGAGACCTCATATGTTAGGCTTTTCAGTCCTGATGCCATTCCTGTGAACTGCCTCTGAACACGCTCAAGGGACAGTATATCCTTCCTGAGATATGGGGCCCAAAACATCACACAATAATCGAAATGTGGTCTGATTAGAGCCTTATAAAGTCTCAGAAGTACATCAATGCTTTTGTATTCAAGTCCTCTAAAAAAATTTCATCATTGTATTTGCCTTTGCGACCAATCCTGCCACCTGAAATAATGAACTTATGATTGATAATAACAAATTATCATGGAGTTACAAAAATGAACAATGATTAAAGCATGCTGAGAAATGGATCCCAGCCTTGAGTAAACTGTCTGTGCTAATCCACATGCTGTAGAATCCAGAGAGGCTGCAGCTACCCACAGACAGTTTGTAAACAAACCTGACAGCTACAGACCCTGCAATATAAACCTGGAGTTGAATTTGAATGGGACAATGGAATGCCTCCCTTGGGACATCAATGTGCCAACCCTTGGTTAGGTCTGATTGACCAAAGTTATCCAACATGGTCATTCTGTTGGCAGATCCTCCATATCCTCCCAAAATGATGTGAAGACTCTGAAGAACGAGAATCACCGCAAAACCCCACTTAGCGCAGTAAATTGAGAATAACCACCAAAGCAGAAGATACATCCAAGTCCATCGTAAGAAGGAGAATTCAGCACGTGGAGCCCGGCAATGTTCTGTTTGGGGTGGTATACGATCATACAAAGTTAAGTTAAAGCATTAAGTAGTTTATAATGTGTTTCGTTACGTTATAGTACAATTTATTGTTCTAATGTTAATTGTGTTCAATAAACAGATGTTGATGTTTATGAGTCGACTCACAGTTCTTTTGATGAATATAAGATTTTAAAACACACTGTGCCGTGATAAAAAAAGTTTCCTAACAATTCTCTTTGCACTTCAGACTGAAGAACTTTCCCGCATTTAGAAAATATTCCATGCTGGTATTTTTCTTAGCAAAGTGCATGACCTCACACTTACCCCCATTGTATCCATCTGCAAATTCTTTGCCCACTCTCCTAACTATCTTATCCTTTCTGCAGCCTCTCCACTTCTGCAATGCTTCCTGTCTCTCCACCTATCTTTATATCATCTGAAAGGTTAACCAGAATGCCCTTAGAACATTGATCTAGATCATTAATTTACAAAGTAAAAAGTCATTGTCACAACACTGAGCCTTGTGGAATATCACATGTCACTGGCTACCATACTGACATGATCATTTTTATCCCCACTCGCTTTTTCTGCCTTTTTAACCTTGGTTGTTTCTCAATTACACCCACACAAATTCTACACCATCTGTCCATATTTCAGTGATGGGAACTGAGTGATGGGACTGCAAAACACTTTTGCATTGGCGCTAATTTATAGCTTGGACATGGACGAAAAACATGACATTGTCGATTCCACTGAATTATGGCGACAACCTATGCCTTTGACGAAATATTCTGTTTGCATTATGGAAGAATATAAATATGTGAACCTGCTCGAGAGGACACAGACTATTTCAAATGTTTGTATTCTTCCATAATACAGACAGAATATTTGGTCAAAGACATAGGTTGTCGCCACATTCCAATGGAATCGGCAACGTAATATCTTTACTTTACTTGTTTTTATTTGTATATGAAGAAGACACGAGTTAATAAGGAGATATAAGTTGGTCAAATGAACAACAAATATTGGTGTATGGAGAATAGAATGGAAAATGTGTCTGTGTTCAAATATGTTGGAAGTTTAATGGAAATGTACGAATTATTTAAATGGAGAGATTGGATTGAGGCACAGAGGAATCAGGCACCTTGATCACACAAAAAAGGTCGTGCACATCAAGGTTTTAGAGAGGCCAGACAAATGTTGAAACCTTTTTGAAACAGAATTCATTCAGAAGTAGGAAGAATTTTTTACAGTTTTACAGGGTACTGGTAAGACCACATCGAAAGAGCTATGGCCATAATGACATGCAAAGCAGTCCAGAGAAGATTCACTCAACTGACTCCTGTGAAGAATTGTATTTCAGGAGGAAATATTGACCAGACTGGGCCTGGATCTCCTGGAGTTTAGCTGGACAATATGTGATCTTGTTTAACCTCAGTATATTTCGAATAGTCTTTTTAGGTTGAATTCTGAAATAATATTTCAGTTTGTATGAGAGATTACAATAAGTGGATGGAAAGTAAAACTAAAGAATATCTCACGTCACAAGATGTGGGTTGTTTCAGCCCTCTCAAAGTGTTGTGTATTTGTGAAACTCTCTTCCCAGAGAGCGATGAATGCTAGGACATTGAATATTCCTAAGGCAGAAGCAGGCAGATTCTTGACTAAGAATGACACACTAACGTTGTCAGGGCAAGGAAGGAACACTTACGCCTGATGCTCGTTCCCACTTTTTTGTTGTCTTCAGCTATCGCAAAATTAGGAGACCATTCTCATGAACCTGAAGACGTTTCCTTTCAGATGGTTGGACACAACTTTCTAAATGTGCTTTTTTAAACAAGTGAAAAACTCCTTTGAAACTGCTTTAGAAATTAGATAATGTCGAATAGATGTCTTCATAGTGCAGCTTCCTTTCAGTTGTTGTTATGAGGTGAGTTTCGTTAGCAAAGCCACCGATCCCGTTGCCTATGTTTAATTTCCACTCATAATGTGTTAGTGAACCCCAGTGGCCCTCGTGGTGCTGGAACACTAACATTTTTGATTCAGAGAGAGTTACAGTATTCTGAACAAGTGACAGTGAAGAGACAATAGTTTCGATTCAAGTTAGGATGAAATGTGACCTTGGAGACTATATTATTCACCAATTGATGCTCACAAGCTATGGAAATGCTGAGACTATTTTCTGTTTTCAAGAATTAAAGTGATAGAGTCTTATGGCACACAAACAGGCCATTCAGCGCAACATGTCTACACCAATCAAAAAACACCAAACTGCATCAATGGAAGTTACCTCAAGGCGCATGGCTGACTCTGCTCTGGCATTTTGTGCTCATTCAGCTGCTGATTAAATGCTGCATTAAGTTGTGTTATTCGTTGCCTGGGCTGTCAGTTGGCCTTTAATTTAAATGTATTCATGAAATGGTTTCTGCAAATGCATCACACTAATTCAAAGTCCGTAACAAGCTCATCAGATCAATAAACACGGTTACATTGTTCAATTATTATTAGGAAATTGGATTTTTCAAAAATTCATTTGGGATTTCAATGGAGCTAGTCTAATATTAATTGCCGTTGAGAAGTTCCAGCCCAGTTGGTCTTGGTCCATCCAAGTGGCTATTGGGAGGGAGTACCAGCTGTGCATCTCATGTGCCAGTTTAGCTGGGAGTAAGTATTACTGCTGGTGGACGTAGTGTTGAACAAGCCGCTGAACAGTGATGAACAGGTGGCAGAAAAACGCAGGAAAACTGACTCTTTGTTAAAGCGAATATGTGGCAAGGAATTTATTATTCTGCAGAGAAATAAAAACTTCAGTTTAGAAGTCTACATAACAACGAAGGAAAGATTGTTTGTATGTCATTGGTGTCCTTAAACTAATGTTATCAACCAGCTGGAATAATGTTGGTGGGCATATTGAAGGAAACTTACACTGAGCATGTGAATTAGCTTGGATATTTTCAGAGATGGATGGGCTGTCCTCGGTTTAGTAACTGCTGATGCTCCATGGGATGATGCTGATTTGTACTCTCCCCACTTACTGAGCACAGTTCGATTAAAAAAAAAAAATACCATTGGGTGGTGCTTCACAATATATCAATGAATCGTATTATAAAGAAGATGCCGATCAAATCTGGCACCATCAAGTGCTGACACAAGTGTTTTGCCAAGGTTGTACGATTTCCTTCATCAACCACCCTCACAGGCAATGCATTCCAGAAGTGTGTCATCTCCCGGGTTCAAAACAGATTTCACAAATCCTCACTCAATCTCTTATCTTTCACTTTAAACGTGTATCCCCTTGTATTTAACCGTTTGACTAAGGGGAACAGCTGCTGTCCTTTCACTCTGTCTATACCTCGCATGCTGTTATACACCTCTGTCAGGTTCACACCATAACATTCTCTGCTCCAAAGTAAAGCAAAAGCAAATCTACCCTATCTTCTTGGTTTGAGTACTCTCTTGTGTTGTTATTCTTTCAAAGTGCAGCATCTCACATATTGCAGGTCATTGATCTGGCCATCTGAACAATCCGGTTGTACCCTCCTGTAAACTACCACTTTTGTCCTCACTGTGAACGACCGGAATAATAGCTGTGTTATCCACAACATTGTTTATCATTGTCTAACCCCCACCCCCATCTCCCACATTCTTATCATCAATATGTATGAATATCATAATCAAAACTTGATTTTCTACCTGTTCTACAGTCGTTGTTGCAGAGGAAGAATTGATAATTCCAGTCAATAGTTTTCCCTCTTTAGGTGAATTTGCAACATGATGCAGGAGAGGGCTTTTATTAGGGAGCCACAAATAGTATTTTGGACATGGAACTGAATTCTGCTTTTATACTCCGCCCTCTGTGTGTATTCTTCATAAGGCTTGTACATCATTATTCTTGGACTCGCTTTTGGCACTGTGCACTGCAACATTTCCATTTTATGTGGGCCTGCAGCTCATTCTTTATATCATTCACTGCAATCGCGTCAGAGCACAGATAACATTTTTTTAATCTGCAGGATGGACGCAGGCTCATTCATGAAGTTTGTTTGAAAGAAGTAAGGTGATGAGGATAAAGATTAAATTAAATTCTACATTATAAGCATGCAGTAGAAGATCAAATCACATTCTCATTTCTACGTTGAATTAGATGCAAATTCATAGAAAAAACATCCACCGTTCTGGATATTGTTTAGTGACATAAAATGACATAATGGTGAGATAATGAATTGGAGAGAAAAGAAAATGTCTGCACTTGATGGAGAGACAGAAATGTAAAGTGGATGTACAATATGAACAAGAATCATGTTCATAAAAGAAGTATGAGAAACATTTTCCTAATATTCAAAGGAAACCAGACACCAATTTTCCTTAACAGTGATGATTGGTTGTCCATCAATCTCAGTTTTCCAACTGCATGGTATTGCCTGCCACAGATGATCCTTCTGACACACCACCTCCCCTTCCTACTCTTTTCTTACCCAACTACTTCCCTTGCATTGCCCCTTCTGCTGTGACATATCCTTCCACTGACCATCTCCCTTTACACTTCTCGCACTGTATATCATACCATTTCTCTATCACTCCCACTTTCCCTGACTCACCCTTTCGTTTTTTGCTCTCTCGCGATATGCTGGAAATTGCTGACTTCTCTGCGACTACATGTCATCAGTGAATGGTGCGTTTGAAATGATCACTGTCCAACAGCAACAGAAAACAGCATGATGCGCCGTGAACTGGATGGCTTTGTTAACTATTAGTACAGAGAGGAGTTTCTTCCTGCCCCTCTATCACAACACTTAACCAAACAGCCTCATCACCAACAGGACAAACATCCTAGGACAGAATTGAAAGACAATGTATCAATTTTCTTTTGTATATTGTGAGGATATTGTTCAAACAAACAGTATTCTTGCCTTTTGCTCCTTGTTCTTGCAACTGATCTTCCAATATAATTTGAGGTGAGATCAGAGAGACTTCCCTTTCAATCGAAGCAGGACTTGACTAAGCGTGGAATCAAGGACCCTGAGCAAGACTGTGATTAACGGGAATTAGAGAACATTCTGCACTGGGAATGGGAACAATGGGAAAACAATCTCTACAAGTTATCTTCCAACTTGCATGCCATACTGACCAGGAACTAATTTGCTGTTCCTTCACAACCAGTTGTTAAAACATCGTGGAATGTGCCTACAAGCAGCTCTGTCTGTATGTGTGTCACTTGGACAGAAGAGATTCAAATAGGCCGCTCTATGTCGCCTTTTCCATAGTGATTGTGTTTGACACGTAAAATCTGCCCATGCTAGTTCCATCCAAAGCCTATGGATGACAATGCCCTGTATCAATGTATCTTATGTTTCCACAGTTTCATCCAAAGTTTCAGAAATGTAAGACCTTGCTGAATTAGTATGACCCTTGTGATACCAGGAGCATGACATGACATTAAGATTATGATTGGGATCCTTACTTCAATTGGCTACTTAAAGAGGATTGATCATGTGATTCATGGTCACTGAATTCAACATTTTCATGGTGATTTATGACACCGAAAATATTTAGGGCTCTGTCAAATAAAAAGCTTTTAATTTTTCATTCAATAACCATAACCAAATACATGAGAGTTGACTGAAATGGCAGCTTCACTGCTCCCTTTCATATCAGAAAAATATTCACACTCCAAAACAAAAAGAGAAGTTGGCAGTGCTGGAAAACTTTAACAAGTCCAGCAGCATCTGAGCAGAAAGAGAATTAACGTTCTGAGACCATTGTGACTTTTTCAGAACAGGGTCATTTTCGTCTCAATGTGTTAATTCTCTTTCACTCTCAAGATATTGACTCATCAGCTGTGTTTCACCACTTGTATTTGAGATTTCAAAGTTCCATCGTATACGCTAGCACGGTGACATATTTGAGTGTGTGGCACGGTGGCTCAGTTGCTCTCTTGAAACACCTGGGAACCTGCGCTCAATTCCACCCTTGGGCCACCGTCTGTAATGAGCTTTCGTATTCTTCCCGTGTCTGCAAGTGTTTCGTCCAGGTGTTTCTGATTCCTCCCAATTGACCATGAAAATTTGTTCATCTGCAACTACTTGCTTTAATATGGGACATAGAGGAATCGTGTAGGAGGTGGATCTGGGTGCAATGTTCTTCAGAGGTTCAGCGTCAGCTGATGGGCCGAATGTTTTATTTTAACAATTTAAAATTTTATATCATTATTATAACAAAGGCGGTGGTTACTGGGCCAACATCTCTGTATCAGCAAATGAGCTATATTTCTACTGATGCTGTTCCGTATTCTTTCCATGGACCTGCACATTGTGTTATCCATGTCGTGATTTTTAATTCTGAATATTCTGTGCATCGAAGAGCCAGGAGGGGACATGAAAAGTTGTTGCTAGATTGGGTCAAGGAAAACCCGAAGGCTTTCGATAACTATATCAAGAATAAAACAATGACTAAGTAAGACCTGGGCCTATCAAGCATAGTAGTGTTAAGTTGTGCTTAGACTCAGAGGAGATATGGAAAGCACTCAGTGATTTTTTTCATCAGTATTCACACTAGAAAATAGCCAATGTTGTCGAGGAGAATCCTGAGATACAGATCAGTAGATTTGATAGGATAAAGGTTCACAAGGAAGAGGTTCTGGCAATTCTGGAAAGTGTAAAAATAAATAACTCCTCTGTGCTGGATGGGATTTATTCTAGGATTCTCTGGGAAGCCAGGGAGGAGATTGCAGAGCCTTTAGCTTTGGTCTTTATGTTGTCATTGTCTACAGGAATAGTGCAGAAGGCTGGAGGATAGCAAATGTTGTTAAATAAGGGGAGTAAAGTCTAATTATAGACCAGTGAGCGTTACTTTGGTTGTGGGTAAAGTGTTGAAATTGTGAAAGAGATAGTGTTAGTACTCATCTGGAAAGGAATAATTTGACTAACTATAGTCAACACGGTTTGAAGAAGGGTAGGCCGTGCCTCACAAACCTTATTGAATTTTTTGAGAAGGTGATCAAACAGGTGGATGTGGGTAAAACGGTTGATGTAGTGTATATGACATTCAGTAAAGCATTCGGGTAAGGTTCCCATGATAGGCTATTGCAAAAAAATACGGAGGCATGGGTATTGAGGGTAATTTAACGGTTTGGATCAGGAAGTGGCTAACTGAAAGAAGACAGAGGGTGGTAGCTGGTGGGAAATGTTCATCCTGAAGTTCAGTTACTAGTGGTGTACCGCAAGGATCTGTTTTGGGCCCACTGCTGTTTGTCATTTTTATAAACGATCTGGATGATGGCGTAGAAGGATGAGTCCGTAAATTTGCAGATGACACTAAGGTCGCTAGAGATGTGGATAGTGCCAAACGATGTTGTGGGTTACAGCAGGACACGGATAATTTGGAGGATGGGCTGTGAGGTGGCAAATGGAATGCCATGCGGAACAATGTCAGGTGATTCACTTTGGATGGAACAACAGGAATGCAGAGTATTGGGCTCTTGGTAAGACTCATGGTAGTGTAGATGAGTAGAGATTCCTCAGTTTCCATGTTCATAGATCCCTGAAAGTTGCAACCCATTTTGATAGAGTTGTTCAGAAGACATATGGTGTGTTTGCTTTTATTGGTATAGGGATTGAGTTTCGGAACCATTGGGTCATGTACAGCTGTAAAAAAAAAACCCTGGTGCAGCCGCACTTGGACTATTGAATACAGTTCTGGTCACCTCAGTCATGGAAGGATGTGGAATCTTTGGAAAGGGTTCAGAGGCGCTTTACTAGGTTGTTGCCTAGTATGGAGGTAAGGTCTTACGAGGAAAGGCTGAGGGACTTGAGGCTGTTTTATTTGAGAGAACGTTGAGAGGTGACTTAATTCAGACATATAATATAATCAGAGATTAGATCGGCTGGATAGCGAGAGCTTTTATTCTTGGACGGTAATAGCTAGCACGAGGATACATAGCTTTAAATTGAGATGGAGCGGAAACAAGTCAGATGTCAGAGGTCGTTTATTTCTCAAAGAGTAGCGGGGTATGGAACGCACTGCCTGCAACAGAAGTTGACTCGCCAACTTTAAGGCCATTTAAGTGGTCATTGGATAGGCATATGGATGAAGCATGAGTAGTGTAGGTCAGATGGGCTTCAGACTGGTTTCATAGGTTGGCGCAACATTGAGGGCAGAAGGGTCAATATTGCGCTGTAATGTACTATGTTCTATATGTGCACAACCCTGTCGAACTGTATATCCACTGATTAAATACTTATGTAGCATACTATTCTTTCCGTTTGATATTGTCCTGTTCACATTCATCGAATGCATGTCGTGTGGAAACAGGTCCTTGGAAGAGTAACCTACACAGACCCATTCTTCTCCCTCCGATATTGACCGCTCAATAATGTGCCTTACCTACACATCAGTGAACACAATGAGAAGATTAGCTTGGCCAATTCACCTAATCTGCACATCATTGAACTGTGGGATGAAATGCACACAGACCTGGAGAAAATATGCAAAGTCCACACAGAGAATCACCTGAGGTTGGAATCGAACCAGACCACGAGCACTGTGAAAGTGTAGCGCTACTCCCTGACCCACAGAGCCACATCAGCAATCAGCATTCTATCTCAGTTTCATTGCTCTGCATTGCATTTAATTCTGTCTGCCAGAAAGCGTGATGGTGATTGGGGAATTATCGTTATATTCCCCTCAAATCTCCACAACATCTGCTCCCGTTCCTTTCCGTCTCCTAACTAATGTTATTTTCATTCGTCCGTGGCTCATTAATTCATGGGTTTTAACGAACAAGGTCTTTGTACATAGCATTTTTTTTTCTTGGACTGAAGTAAAAAAAAATGTAAATCTCACTGTTTTAAAGCGAATAAAACAGCAATAAGATTGTTGTTCATGTACAAGATATTGTACATGAACAACACAGCAAAATCATCTAACCTGCGAAAAGAAAACATCCATCAGTTTCCCCCCACCCCCACCTCGGCACTGACTTCACTCGTGATTGGAAATTAGACCAATACCTAGTGATGTCGACATCCAATCCACTCCCGTTGTTATTGTGAGCTGAAAATGTTGTAGTGAAAGGTGTTAACTGGAACTGTTTGTTCAGTAACTGTGATTGATGTCAGTCTCCATGGACTCTAACTGTATCAATAGAGGATTTCTCTCTCCTATTAGTAAGGGACCTCTTTCGGTGCTTTATCCCATGGTCGCAGCAGAGACATCACCTCCAACACTGACGGAGTCAGTAGCTACAGAGACAGGGAGAGGAGATATCAGAATCTGAGAACAACAGACTGAAATGTTCCAGTAATGGATCATAACCTGAGAACATTAGACTGGAATGTTACAACAATGGATCAGAATCTAAGAATGTTAGACTGGAATATTCCAATAATCGATCAGAAGCTGAGAACAATAGACTGGAATGTTACAACAATACACAGGGTTTATCCGATGGTCTTTTCTTGTTTTCCTGGTCTGGGTCACATTATCATTGCAAATATTCGGTGTACTAATGATTATTCAGGCAGGTTATTATCCCACCCTCGCTACCTTTGGTGTTCCTGAGAAGTTTTTAAAATCTCTATCTACTTATTAATTACATAAACCATGTTGAACTTCATTGCTTTTTTGTTGTTGTCTATATCTGGTAAAGACAGAAATTATTGCATTTAGTTCAATTGTAAATTCCATTCATTATCCACAAATTCCAGACCCCTCCCTCACAAATGTCTGAAACAAAACTGTGAGGAACTTTTTGCGTTGAACTAATGTATGTCTTGGTTTTGTCTCCATCACCAAACCTGCCCACGACCAGCTTCATAATACACTGAGTCTCTACCACTGTGTCAGTGCCGTTGCTCAATAAACCATTACCTATGCCTTGATAAAGGTCATATTTTACAGTTACAGTTGTCTTCTGGCCACTGCTCCAGTTACGAATAAATCGATCACAAACTAGTAATGTCTCTAAAGTAAGTTCATGATAGGGACACCGTGCCAGAGTAGTAAAATCGCTGGATGGGTAATTCAGAGGCACAGGTTAGAATACTAAAGATATTGTCTCAAATCCTACCATAGCTGATCGCAGAAATTAATTTCAATGATAAGAATCGAAATAAAAACAAATGCACGAACTGTAATCATAAAATGAGGAGAATTTTGTCTAAAAATTTATCTGTTTCTCAGATGTCCTTTGGTAAAGAAATCTAACATCGTTATTTGGTCTGGATTGAGAATGACTTCAGACCCACAACAATGTGCTTGGCTCTGCACTGCCTTGTGGAATGGTCACAATTAAGGGCAATTAGTGATGGTCATCAAATGCTGCCCTTCACAGTGATGCTGATATCCCATGAAATACCAAAAACAAACATTAAATCAAACAAAGAAAGCTACTGATGATCCGAAACAAAAAGAAACAAAGTGCTGGGGAAACGAAACTGATTTGGCAGCTTCTGTTGAGAGAAAATCAGAGTTAATGTTTTCAATCCACTCAGCAGGCATCAAATCTGAAAGCACCTGGGAAATAGTGTACTTTGCTTTGGTGGAGTGAGTTGAATATATTAAGGAATAGAGAGATAGAGAAAAAAAGATTTTAAAAAATCAGTTGTTGATAACCAGCTAGGATGGAAATAAAATGTGATATTAATCTCGTTGATTTTTCATTTTTCCCCCATATTCCTGAGTATCATGTCCATGTAGATATCTATCCAAACCCCTTTTAAAAATGAGGTATGTCTCCTCTGACTCTCTTCCCTGAGTGTGGTAATTTTCTTTAATTCATTAAAGCGACATGAATGTGACTGGCTGGGCCAGTATATATTTCCCTTTCCGGGTTGCCCACGAGAAGGTGTTGGTGAGCTGCCTACTTGAACAATAGCAGTTCACATGCTGTTGGCTGCCACTGCTTAGATCTATTTAGTTTCATTTCTTTGAAACCTTGTAGTGATATAACTGAATGCTGCCTTGGTCATTTCAAAGGGCAGTTGAGAGTCAATCACATTGCTTTGGGTCTGTTGTCACATGTATGCCTGACCACATGAAGATAACAGAAATCCTTCCACGAAGGACACAACTAGTTAGGTGTTTGTTTTTATTTGACAATTGACAAACGTTCATTAGATTGTTAATCCAAATACTCAATTGAATTCAAATTCCACCATCTGATGAGGCGGGACTCAAGTCCAGGTCTGAGTCATTAGCTGGGTCCCTGGATTAATAGACTGGAGAGAATAGCACTAGACCATCGAATCCCCAGCATCTACACTGATAATGGTAGTGTTGCTGTTATTGTGACTGAGGTGCAGAAAATTGTTAAGATACATTGTCAACTACTTCCATGGAGAACAGAACTGGTAATATTTTAGGTCACAGGGACTGTGTAGAGCTGCAATGGTTTTTCAGCCAGGAGTAGAAACTGAGGCGAGAAAGCCATTTGTTAACTCTGAGTGGGTGTGATATATATATACAGAGACTTGACTTGTTCTCATCACTGGAAAGTCAGAGGAGGTTCCCTGGATGGTTTTCTTGGGTGTGTGTTATCAGCTACTGCAATGATTTAGGGAAACCTGAGGGTCTGGTGTCCCCACTCTGGACAATGTTTGGACACTGCATTTTGGAGAGAGTCTGGGTCTTCAGAGACTTCATAGGAAGGAGCAGGACACTGCACTATCCTTTCTGAGATTTCCACAAATATTTCTCAATGTTGAACCTTTTCCGTGTGCAAAGTGTGAAGCTAGTTAATTTCAACAATGACGTCACAGAGCTGTGAAACCTCCATCAGCACAAAATTTGTCTCACACCAGGGAGAGGACTATACTCAAAATTCCCATCAACTGTTTTGATTCTGGAACTTTCCAGGCAGGAGTGGGTGAAGTATCCAGTTTTCCAGAGTGTGATCCTCTCATGTACTCACAAGGTGACAGAGACCATCTCCGTCCAGTGAGGTTAATATGTTGGTTCTGTCTCCACAGAGGAAAGAACAGAAAAATCTTCCCGAAATGTTAGGGAATATGGTAACTGGCGAAAATGTGGAACTGCAAGAAGTTAGAATTATTAAAGAGGAAGTACTGGGGATAAAAAAAAACAAAGCTCATTGTTGCGAATATTGGTAAGGTTCTGGACTAATTGAGTTATGAATTTTGTGGGCTGCAGACTTAGGGCTGGAGAGTTGTGCTTGCTGGGTAGCTCTTTCGGGAGCAGGTACAGTCACGATGGGTCAATGGCCTAAATCTGTACTGTCAGTTCCTTAACTCTATGAGGGAGGGCAAAGTATGTCAAAGCTTTTTATGTTATGGAAAGGATCCTGCAGACTTGGACGTAGCTATTGTGACCACAAACATTTAAAATAGGAGCGAGATGGAAAACAGCATGCCAAGTGATGAATAAATCTATGTCAGTTGTGTGGGAAAATTTTAGAATTTTTTAGTACTTCGTAATAACTAGATCTTTGGAGAATAATGATATGATATGCGGAGTCAGCCTATATTTTAGAAAGGGAAATCGTTATTGATAAACCACTTGGAGTTTATGGAGGATGTTGATTGTGACATCGACAAATGAGAACCAATGGGAACAGTGTATTTGAATTTTTAGGAGGCTTTTGACAGGTGAGTGAAGAACATTAGAGTCCTTGTGTAAGAGGTGAATATACTACATGTAAATGAGAATTTGTTAATGGGGAGAATACAGAGAGTAAGATTCTGCTCTGGAATAAAGGTCGTTGCACATAGGGTTTCCCATGTATCAGTGCTTGGAGCACAGCTGTCCACAAGACAATGAAATGATTTGAAATGAGTAGCAAATACAGTTCTTTTCATTTTGTATTTATTAGAAGATGAGAGATTGGGAAGTTCAGTCATCACTTATACAATTCACATGAGCCAGCAAGTCATCAGGACAGTAAATGGTACGTTGTCCTTCATTATAAAATGATTCAAGTGTTGGAGTAAATTCATCTTCCTGCACTTGTAGTGTGTTGCTTGGGCAGTATTTCTGCCACTGATTACAGATCCTCTCTCCTTTATAAGGAATGATTACATTGTGACTGAGATCGTGCAATATACTTGCACCAAACTTATTCCTGGGATGATGGTATCATGAAGAAAGTGTGAGGAAAATGAATGTTTAATACATGGCGCTGAGAGAAAATAACAGGCTTTTACATTTAGACTTGAAGATTTGAGACTAAGTCACACTCTTTGTCAAGAAAAAGACAGTGATCATGTGAAAAACTACATTCTTTCCATTATATTTGATTCCCAATAGTTCACATACCTGCCCGGAGCCCCCATGTTGGTTGAGAGGCAGCTCCAGGCTCTGACTGAACTCTAACTGTCTCAATATGCAGTTGGGGTGTGAACCTGCACTGTTCACATATCTGTCAGCAGCCACAACATCTTATTCCTGAAAGAGTTAGCCAGTCTCACCAGGTTGTAACCTCCATCAAATTACCAGTCTGTCTTCTCGGAGACAGAAGCATTTTCTTTGAGAGTTGGCACAAACCGCCACTTTCCCTTCATACCTTCAGTCAACCAAGTTAAAGTAACACGTGAACCACTGGCAATGGACCCAGGAGGAACGACATAGAGCAGTTTATCTGTGTAGTCTCTGCTTCGCTGTTTGTCATGTTGGGGCATAAATGACATCTTCCTATGTCTGCATAATTGACTTGACAGGTTGAATGGCCTCTTCCTGGTCTCATGGAAGAGGCTCAAAGACCTGACTTGGCAACTCCTGGTTCCTGTTTAACACCTCGATGTGCTGACTACACGACTTCCCTCCTCGTGTAATAGGCAGTAGGGACTGAATGGGCAATCCCTGTTCATATTCAATAATTTCAGTGGGTTGAATATATTCAGTTGAAACCAGCTTGAGGTGCTGCATGAGCTCCTCTTATTTAACTGTGGAACACTAGAAAGAGAAATTTCTAGTAAGACTGTTACATGAATGTTACCTTTACTTTAACAACACAGTTTGGATGCTTTTCAGGCCCTGATGCACATGGACACGGACTGCCTCAGCAGTGGACACGTGACAAATTATTCTTAATATTGTGTGATTTTCAGAGAGCATCTCCACTTCTGACCATAAGATGTGGGAAAGAAGTTGAAACAGCTGAGGAGAGCTACCTTGAGGATGTAGGCAGAGATATCCTGTGACCAATCACAAATATCTTCCCTTCTCCTCTGAATGTCTTTAACCAATGGGGAGTTTACAATTCATTCCCATTACATTCCATTGTATTCGGGTTCCTTGATACCATCCACAGTTAAATCCTGCCTTGATATCAGGGTCAGGCACTCTTACCACGTGTTCATATCTTTTATTCATGTGAATAGGTCACGGTGTGTTTGTGAAGAGTGTTATCTTCTCACAGAGGGTAGTGACTGTCGGGAGTTCTGTATTCCAGAGAGGTAGGGGAGGTAGATTACTAAGATATTTGGAAGGGGCACAATGGATATATGAGGTATCAGAATGTTGAGGACTGCAGGGATGGAGCAGAAGAGAGGCGTTGTGGCTTTTGCAGATCAGCTATGATCATATTGAAGGGAAAGACAGGCCAGGAGGGCTGAATGACGTATTTACGTATCTGATGTTCTCTCATTCTGTTATTGGGAAGTTATTTTCCTGGAAATTCTGTTATTGGATGTTGCAGTCAGGGAGACCAGATGATTTTGTGGACTATTTCTGGGTGAGGTATGGGCGCTGTATTTACGGTGAATCTGGATCGGCAACATGACCAACAAATGAAGACAGTTCTGTAAAGACAGAGGAGTGAGATGTTTCACACCGTCACCTACCCTTTCTTTTCCCAAGAATATTTTCAAACGCCATGTCAAACTATGTGTGACAGTCTTCATCCGCTGAATGGTCTCCGCTGTTTCTGTGCACCAGGTTACTGGGATAAATGGCCTCTGGCTGTTCCTGTCCATCAAGTTTGAGAGGTTCAGTGGAACATTGGAACATGAGACATGAGCAGAAGGGTTGGTCATTAGACACTTTGTGCATTCTCCACCAGGCAATATGATTGTGGCTGATCATGTTATGGTCTCAGCCTCACTTTCCTGACTGTAGTTCGTTGTCCTTTATCATCCAATGTCTAAGTAGCACGGCTTTGAATAAATGCAAACGCACAGCCACCATAAACTTCTGGGCAAGAGCATTCCCACTCAAACAGCTATGAATTTCTCGTCATCCATGTTCAGACTGGGTTTGGAGAGGTTTCTGTTTCATTTTCTACTCCAGCTCCTCCATTGGTCATGACACATTTTAAATGTAACTACGTTGGTGATATGGCCAATGATGTAGTTCTCGGTCTAGGTCAGGTTCTTTGCTAGGCACAAGTCAGGTAGATATCTTTAATTTGGCAAAGTAATTTACCAAAGCAAACTTACTCAAGCTATGATGGAAAGATACGTGGCAAGCAGTGTGGACAAACATGTACATTATATATATATATTTCAATCTATCCTGAGATGCAGTTTGTATACACAGAGACATACACATACACTGACTCATACAAAAAGACACTCACAGTGACCTGTGGTAACTGATGATCAAAATTATCAGCCAGGGCCCCCGCAAATTCTTCTCTAGCCCCTTACAGTGTTCTTGGATATATCTGGTAAAGCATGAGATTTCTCCAACTTCAAACATTCTAGTATACCCAATACATCCACTACTATGATATGGACTGTCCCCAAGATATCACCACTAATTTCCTCAAATTCCCATGTATTCATGTCTTTCCCCACTGTAAACATAGAGGAGAAATATTTGTTGAGGGCATCGCCTATCTCTTACGGTACAGCACATACATGTCCACTTTGGTCTTTGAGAGGTCCTCTTCTCTCTCTAGTTAATGCTTTTCCTTTAATATATTTAAAGCGCCGCTTTGGATTCACCCTGATCTTCTCAGTCAAGCTTATCTTATAACCCCTATTGGCCCTCCTGATTTCCTCCTTCAGTAAACTCCTATATCCCCTGTGTACCTCCAGGGATTTCCTTCATTCCAACTGCATCTACCTGAGCCACGCCTCCTCATTTTGTTTGTTCAAAGCCTAAACATTTCTTGTCAATCAGGGTTCCTCATTCCTGTCAACTTTCCTTTTACTCTCACAGGAAATATCGATCTTAAACTCCCATTTGTTGGAGGTCCTTTTGCTTGCAAGCAGACTACTCTAATCAACTCCTGCAAAATCCTGTCTAAGTCCATCAAAATTAACCTTTCCCTAATTTAGAACTTGAATCTGTGGACCAATTTTTTCCCCCACTCCATAACTATTTTAAAATTAATAGAATTATGGTCACTGGTCCCAAAGTGCACATCTACTGTCACCTCACTCACCTGTCCTGACCTAGTTCTTAAGAGTAAGTCAAATTTTGCCCCTTCCCGATTAGGACCCTCGATATACTGCTTGACGAAAGTTTCCTGACGCACTTACTTGATTCCATCCCATCAAATCTCTTCATGCTCTGGCAGTTCTAGTCTGTGTTATCAAAAATAAAACCGCTGTTATGACAACCCGGATGTTCCTGCAAGTCTCCCCAATCTCTGCATATATTGTTGAACCTGTAATTCCTATTAACTATTTAGGGGCCGATAGTACAACCTCATTAATGTCACCATCCCCTTCTTTTGTCTTAGTTCCACCTACAAAGCCTCACTGGATGATTCATCAGTTGTTTTATCTCTGATCACTGCTGTGATACTCCCCTTTATCAGAAATGAAACTCCCCTCCACTCTTTCCACTATCTCTGTACCTCCTCATGCACTTTACCTGGTACATTAAGCTGTCAGTCCTATCCATCCCTCAGCCATGTTTCTGTAATAGCTACTCTATCCAGCGCCGATTACGTATCCACAACCTGAGTACATTGGTCTTACTTGTTAGTCCTTTTGCATTTAAATAAATGCAATTTAATCCATAGGCATTCCTTGCTCCCTATCGTATTCCAAGCTGATCTATCTCTTCAACGTACTATTCTGAATACTGTATCACCTTCCAGCCTCACATTTGCCTCCCTGCTCTTGAGGATACCACCTCCTGCCAATCTTCCTTAAACACTCCCTTGTAAGACTAGCTAAACTGGCTTCGAAGATATTGGTTCCCCCCTCCAGTGCATATGCCACCAGTCCCTCTTGAAAAGGTCAACTCTGTCACAGAAAAGCTCCAAATTATCTAAAATTATGAATCCCTCCTCTTGTACCAATTCTTTAGTTACATCTTTATCTGCCATATCAACCAATTCCTACCTTCACTAGCTCATGACACTGGAAGTAATCAGGTGATTACCACTGTCAAGGTCCTGGTTTTTAACTTTTCTCCTAGATGCCAGTAATCATTCTGTAGAACCACATTCCTTTGTCTACCTGGGCCATTTGTGCCAACGTGCACAATGACTTCTGTTTGCTCCCCCTTCCCCTTGAGAACATTTTGCAGCCACTCAGAAACATCTTGGACCCTGACACCTGAGAGGTAACGCACCATCCTGGATTCCCGTTTGAGGCCACGGAATCTCTGATCTATCCCCCTAAGAATCGACTCTTCAATCCCTAAGACCCTGTTTACCTTTATCTTTTCCTGCTACTCCCCAGAGCCAGTCATAATGCAACCAACCTGGTTACTGCTGATTTCCTGACACCCATTCCCCCATCTGCCAATACACACACAAAATCAGAATCCAAAATGGTATACTTGTTTTCGAGAGTAATGGCCACAGGAGATTTCTGCGCTCCATGCCTACTCCCTTCGCCATTCCCGGTGGTCGCCCAGCTATTTTTTTCCCCAAAAAATGACAGATTTTGTTTTAGTAATTGGAATGCAAATTTTGAAATATTCATGTTCTGAGTAATAATTAGACTTCACAATGAAGCTGGCCTTGCAATACTTGCATTTTAAATGTTTCTGCTGCACCAAATAATCAGGTATTTGCGAGCATTTACAATGGGAAATAATGGGATACTGACTTTTATTCGCATCAGACACACGACAGAATACAAAACTTTGAAGTATGGGAGCAGGCCATTGGCCACTGTGTGTGCACCAGCTCAAGTAATGTCTCCCAAGCGCCTCCCATTTGCCAGCCCTATCTGCAGCCTGTTAAATTCATATTTCCAAATACATAACCAGTTCTCTTTTTAATCTGCATCCACAACTCTCCCAGGCAGTCCATTCCGAATTCTAACAACTCTCTCAATAAAGACGTTTTTTCTTATCTCACTCCTGGATCTTTTGTTAAAAATCTTGAAATTAGAAATCAATGATGCTGTAATGCCAACTAACGGAAACAGAGTATTCCTGTTTTACTCTGCAACATTTTTTTCATAATTTTAAGCATCGCAATAAGTTCACATCATTGTCTGTTCTGCTCCAGGAAGAATAAGCCTTGCAAGAACTGTAACAAACACTACATTGGACAAACAGGCAGAAAACTAGCCACCTGGTACATGAACAACAACTAGCCAGAAAGAAAGACATGACCCACTATTACTAGTATCCCTACATATGGATGAGGAAGTATACCATTTTGACTGGGTCTGCACACCCATCGAGGACAAGGCAAACAGAGACACGAACGAGAATTCCTAGAAGTATGGCATTCCAATCGGAACTCCATCAAGTAATACATCGATTTTGATTCCAACTGACGTTCTCTGAGAAAAAGAACCGGACATGAAATCACCAATATGGAAGTTTCATCACTTACTCAAGGAAACCTAAACACTTAAATATAAATTCGGAAAAAAACGCTAGCTCTTGACCGGAGGCTCACTGATAATGTTCCCAAGTATAGTGATGAACCGTCTGAAAATGAACTCTCCAACTCAGCGAGCAAACTGACATACAGAAGAAACGCAATTTCTCTCATCCTTTCTTTAACTAAATCCTTTATTCCAGTTATCATTCTGATTATTTATAAGGTTATTGGTATTCTTCTGCAAAGCAATGTGGCATCTGTCTGTCTGTCTGTGTGTGTGAGAGAGAGACCGAACAATCCTCTTCAATCTCTGAATTACCCCCCGTGCCATATGGAAAAGAGGCAAAGATTAGGAAGGCAGTATAGCTTAACATGTTAAAAAGCTATTTCAGGGTTGATGGTTTCAGATTTTTGGATCATTAGGATTTCTTTCAGGACAGGAAGGACCTGTGCAAAAAAGACAGGTTGCATCTTAACTGGAGGAGCAGCACCGTCCTTGTGGGGAGGTTTGCGAGTGCAAGTCGAATGGATTTAAACTAATTAAGCAGGAGTATGGGAACCAAAGCAGCAGGTCAGAAACTGAAGGTCAAGGTGAACAGGACATCAGGCACGGCCAGTCTAATGACCACGCTGAGGGAAGGAATCATATCAGTTCACATTGTGAGATGTAAGTTTGAATAAATGATAGAGAAGAGGGGCAGGTTTATCAGGGATTCACAAATAAGGATGGGGAGTGTGGGGGCTGTGAGGGATTGAGACGTGTGAAATCAGGAAGACTGTGCACAAGAAAATATTAAAGGGGAAAGAGATCGGGGTGTAGTGGGGTGGGGAATTCTGTGATAAACAACTGGCTCCAAAAAACAGGAAAGCTTGCTTTTTGTCAAAGTGAATAACTGGGAAGGAATTTATTATGCTTCAGAGAACTAGAATCCTCATAGCTAAAAGTCTGCATTATATTAAAGGAGAAGCTATGTCCATGATATTGCTGTAGCTATACTAATGGTGGGCAAAGTGCTCGTTCTGTTGTTGGACAATGCTTGAGAGCATGTGAATTATCATGGATGTTCCCAGAGATGTCCTAGGTTAAGTAAGTGCATTGTGAGAACTTGCATGAGATGATGTTGGTTTGTAATCTCACCACTTACTGAGTCCAGTCAAAGGAACAAACCAGCAACTGCCATTGTTTATTGCCTCAGAATATATCAGAGTCTTCATGGCTGCCACCGCACAGAATCATGCAACAAAGAAAAGGCCTGTCACGTCAGCACCAGCAAGTGCACATCCAAAGACTTTTTAAACGTTTGTGAGGTTAGCTCCCTCAAGGACCCTCCTAGACAATGCATTCTAGATTCATACGACCGTCTCAGTGCGAAAAACATTCCACAAATCCTCTCTCAATTCCTGCCTTTCACTTCAAAAATGCGTCCCTTGGTTATTGCCCCTTTGACTAAGGGAAACAGCTCCATATACCTTATGCACTTGTACACCTGTACCATATTCCCTCCTCAACCTTCCCTGCTGCAAAGGAAAAACGAGGAAAATTTCGCCCTCCCCATTCATAGTTTGAGTACTCACTTGTCTTATTACTTCTGATATGCGTCATCCCACATTTATCAGTGTTAAATTTCATCGGCCATTTATCTGGTTATCTGAATAATCTGTTTCTATCCTCCTGTAGCTTAACCCTTTCCTCCTGACTGTGAGCCACCCAGCTCAGCATTGTGTCATCCACAACTTTGTTTATCATTCCACTGCCACCGGCCACCCACATCTTCCACATTCTCACCATCATCATTTATGAATATCACAAATCAACCATGATTTCCTTCCTATTCTCCAGATCTTAGTCAGGGGAAGATTTGAGAATTCCAGTCTCTGGCTTTTCTTATTTTGGTCAATTTACAGAGTGATGTGGCTAACATTCGTTATGAGGAAACCACAAATAACATTTTCGACACAGAGTTTTATTCACCTTTTACACTTTGCCCCTCTGCATGTTTTAGTCATAAAGCATGTAAATAATTTAGGATGAACTAGTTTTTGGCACCTTGCACTGGAACATTAGCATTTTGGAGGCACTGTTCTTTGTTACATTCACTGCAATAGCCAGAAAAGAAGAAACGTTTCATCTGCAGGATGGACACAGACTAATTCATTGTTTCTTTAAATCAGCTAGTGTGAGGAGGATAAATATGCAATTAAATTCTATGTTATGGACAAACTGCACAAGATCAACTCATATTGTCATGTCTACCTTGAATTGGAAGCAAATACATACTGCAAAATAATTCAAAAACACCACACTAGAGGAGAAAAAAGAAACATGTCGTCTGCACCTGATGGAGATACAGAAATATAGTGTACATGTACAATCTGAACAAGAATCAAGTGATAGAAAAGAAAGTACATGAAATCTTCTGTTAATTTTGAGTGGAAACTAGATCTCTATTTTCCTGAACAGTGATGTTTTTGCACACAATCCCGCTTCCTCAAAAACAAGTTTTTCTCTGTCACTAAAACATCATCTGCCATTCTTCGTCCTCCGTCCTACTCTTTCCTTACACTCCTACTTTCCTTGCACTACCCCTTCTGCTGCTACATACTCTTCCACCGATGATCTCCCTTATACCTTTCTTCTGCCACTCCCACCGTAAGTTACACTAATTCCCCACTTACTCCCACTTCATCTGACCATCGCGTTCACTTTTTGCTTTCCAACTGGGATGATGGGAGCTGTTGGCTTCTGTGCTGCTATTGATCATTAGCAAATGATGAGATTGGGATGATCAATGTCCAAGCGCAACAGACAAGAGTGTGTTTCTGTCACTGCCTGATGGACCGTGAACAGGATGGTTTTGTTCCCCACGGTACAGAGTGGAGTGTTTTTCTGTCTCTGTGTCACAGCGCTTAATCAAACAGCCTCATCACAAATAGAATTAATCTCTCCTCAGAATCAGAAGTCCATGTATCAGCTTTCCTTTAAATTTTGTGAGGACAGTGAACACAAAGTTCAAACAAGCCATGTTCTATCCTTTTGCTTTTTTATTATTTTAAGGATTTTCCAATGTGATTTGAGGTGAGATCAGTGTCACTTCCCTTGAATCAAAGTGGTATTTGACTCATGTGGCATACGGGACCCTGATGAAACTGTGGTCAATGGGAATCAGAGGAAATTCTGTGCTGGCAATTTCCTCACTGAGCAATGACACCTTCCCCAGAGCTTTTGGGAATGACAAATACACTATGCCCTCTAGTACCTTCCAAAAACATGGATGACTTTGTCCTGTTAATAATATCAACATATATTATGTTTTCACAGTTTAGTCTAAAATGTCAGAAAAGTAAGGCCTTGCTGGTTGAGTGTCAACCCAATGAAATCAGGGCATTACAATAAGGTTACGATTCAGATTATTTTCAACAAGTTACTTTTTGAGGACTGATCGTGTGATGTCACTGCCAGTGGTATCAACATTTTATCTGTCCAAAAGCATCACATCCCATTGGCTCAAGGCTGCAGAACTCCCCAGTTCTATTTCTTTCTCCGGCTCATTCGCCATGCTCATCAGATATATGAGGCCCACAAGATACAGTAATACAGAGATGCCTATGACCCTTTGAAACCTGCCTCCCCACCCATGCCCTGCACTCTGACTGCATCCCCTCCTCCAAATGCTCCTGCTGTCGTATCTGATGTTGAATGTTCTGTACTTAGAAAAGGTCTCAACTTTATCCCGCTCTGTCCCAATTTTAATGAATTTCGGGCACGGCATGATGCTGAACTATTCTTCCACCGTCTTCTCCTTGGTGCACATTTCTTTGGGCAAAGATTCCACTCTCTGTCCAACAGACTCTTTGCTAAGCTCCAATACTCTTCCTCCACCTGAACCTCTCACTCTGGCATTTGCTTGAACTCAATCTGTTCATTGAGAATGCTCGATGTGACATTGGTTGTTTTAGTTTCTCTGCACCCCTCACCCAATCCACAAGTTACATTCTGAACAGGCTGTACGCCGTGTGCTTTGGTACAACCCTGACTTTGTTATTCAGCCTATGCTGGTAAGGGTGGTGCTGCTGTGGGCCATAACCAGCCTTGCAAATCACTCCATGTTTATTGAGGTCAGAGCCACTGGGCGGTAGTCATTAAGGCATGTTACATGAGCTTTCTCACTTACGAGGATTATGGTGATCTTCTCGATGCAGGTTGGCACTTCGGCTTGTAAGAGGGCGAAGCTGAAGTTGTATGTGAATACCTCTACCAGTTGGTCCTCACAGGATCTGAGTACACAACCGCGAACATCGTCCAGGTCCGTCACTTCCCTTGCCTTGACTCAGGAAAACCGATCATGTCTGCAGCGGTGACAGCGGGCACAGATACATCCGAGGCTGTCGGGGCAGGTTTTAGCCTGGCAGTCACACAGTTATTCATTATAGACATTCCTTTCCCCAACTCCCTCCATCGTTATCAACACACAGTGACATTAGTTGGTGTAGACACCACACAGTTAGTGGCCAGACAGAATGCCATCAATAGACTGGGATTGTGTGCCATAATGAAGTAAACTCACAACAAAACGGGGCAGGTTGTGCTTCTACTGAGAGTCAGTGGGGCAGGGAGTGAAGACTTTGCAGGTGTAATTCCACTTAAGCCACTGCTTCAACATGAATAGAGTCAAGCACCTTGAGTGTTGTGCCTTGTAGATGGTGACAGTCCATAGGCAGCCAGGAAATGTATTATACATGGACAAACTGGACAAAGGATCTGAGAAAAGTTTTGCTAATTTTGAAGATGATGCAGTGATGGTTTGGTGCGCAGATGATATTGAGGAAATGGGGAGGCTACAGAAAGACTTGGACAGTTTTGGACTGTGGGAAAGCATGTGGCTGATGGAACACAATATGGAATCGTGTGAGAATATGCACTTTGATAGGCGGAATAGAGACAGACACTATGTTCTAATAGGATCCATTCAATCTGAAGCACAAAAGGATTTTGAAGCACTCGTCCTCCCTTATGGTTAATGTGCAGGTTCAGTTGGCAGTTACGAAAGCAAATGCAATGTTCGCGTTCATTTCATGAGAACAAGAATACAAGAGAGGAGATATACTGTTGAGAATGTAATGGGCAATGGTCAGACGGCATTTGGCATATAGTGAACTGCTGAGGGATGACGGCTTGTCATATGAGCGGCTGTGTGTACTCGATGGAACTTCGAAGAATGGCGGGGGGCATCTGATTGAAACTGATCGATTACTGCAAAGATTGATACAGTCAGTGTGTAGAACATATTTCCACAAGACAAAGAGACAATGCTAAAACAGCACAGTGCATAATTGTAAGTCTCTGATCTGCTCTTGTATTTGTAAGTTGATTTGACTTCACGTTCTGGTCAATGGTAACCCCTGTGAAATAGACGGTGGGAGGATTCAGTGTCGCCAGTAGTCCATTAATCTGTTGAATGTAAGCTACTATCTGTGAGTCTCACCGGGATGGAGTACATTGTCTCTACGATGATTGTCATTTGCAATCTGGTCATTTCGAAGGATTGAGCCTGTTACACCAGTATTGTTGATTTTAACTAAAAAGTTAAATTTATCACAGCACTAATCAACAATATGTCATCGAATATGGAACACTCTTCGAATAACAGAAAAAGTCTAAAATGTTCAATATTAGAAACACTGCTTTCCTGTTCGTGTTCAAACCAGATAACCTGACCCATCGAGATGCTCAACTTGGAACTACTTTTTTTTAAAAAAAATCTTATTTGGATGTGGGCATCACTGGATGAGCCCAGTATTTCTTTCCCTTCCGAGTTGCCCTTGAGAAGGTGGTGGTGAGCTACATTCTCGAACTGGTGCAATCTACGTGCTGTGCGTTGACCCACTAGTGATTAAGGAGGGAATTCTAGTGTTTTGAACCAGCAAAAGGGAAGGAACGTCGATATATTTCCAAATCAGGATGTTGACTGGATTGCAGGGGAATGTGAAGTTGGTGGTGTTCTCAAAAGTCTACTGCCCTTGTCATTCTACATGGAAGTGTTCGTGAAATTGGAAGGAGCTCTCTGAGGATCTTTGTGGAATTTCTGCATTGTGTTTAGTAGATAGTAAACACTGCTGTTCCTGAGCGATCGTGGTGAAAGGGAGTGAATGCTTGTGGATGTGGTGCAAATCAAATGGGCTGCTTTGTCCTGGATGGTGTCAAGCTTCTTTAGTGTTGTTGGGGCTGCACTCAGTCAGGCAAGTGAGGATTATTCCATCTGATTCCTGACTTGTGCCGTGTAAATGTTGGACCGGCTTTGGGAAGTCAGGAGGTGAGATATTTGCAGTATTCCTAGCCTCTGATCTGCACTTATCTGTGGCGAGTCCAGTTGCGTTTATGGTCAATGATACCCCCCAGGATTTTGATAGTGGGGAAACTTAGTTACCATAATGCTGCTGAATAACAAGTGGTTATATTGTTTCTTATTGGTGATGGTCATTGTCTGGATTTGTGTGGCACGAGTGTTACTTGCCACTTGTCAGCCCAAGCCTGGATAATCCCCACTTCCGACCTTATGATGGAAGGAAGGTGCTGAAGACGTTTGGACCTAGAACATTATCCTAAGGAACTACAGCAGAGATGTTCTGGAGCTGAGATGACTGACCTCCAACAACAATGACCATCTTCCTATCTGTCAGGTATAACTCACATAATGGAGTGTTGGCCCGTGATACCCTTTTTGTTTCGGGTCCTTGATGTCATATTTGTCAGAATGCAGCCTTGATGTCAAGGGATGGAATTCAGTTCCTTTTTCTATGTTTGAACCAAGGCTGTGATGAAGTCAGGAGCTGAGTGACCCTGTTGGAACACAAAATGGGCGTCACTGAGCAGGTTATATTTGAGCAGGTGCTGTTTGATAACACTGTTGATGAGCCCTTCCATCACTTGACTGATGATGGAGAGTACACGTATGAGGCGGTGTTTGGATGTGTTGACTTTGTCCTGCGATTTATGTACAGAACATACTTGAGCAGTTTTCCCCATTGTCGGTTTTTAACAGTACTGGAACAGCTTGTCTAGGGAAGCGGGAATTTTTGGAGTACAAATCTTCAGGACTATTGCTGGCATGTTATCAGGGTTATAGCCTTTGCAGTATCCAGTGCCTTCAACTGTTTCTTGATATCAGTCAATCGAATTGACGGGTGACTGCTATCTGTAATGATGGGGACCAGGAGAGGAGGCCGAAATGGATCATCCACTCAAAATTTCTGACTGAAGATTTCTGCGAAAGCTTCAGCCTTATCTTTTGCACTGATGTTCTGGGCTTTTCCATCGTTGAGGTTGGGGATATTTGTGGAGACTCCTACTCTAGGTAGTTGTTTGATCGTCCACCACCATCCATGATCAGGTTAGGAGGACTGCAGAGCTTAAATCTGATGCATTCGTTGTGGGATAGCTCAGTTCTGTCTGTCCCTTGCTGTTTATGTTATTTGGCACGCAAGTATTTCTGTTTGGAAGCTTCAGCAGATTAACATTTTATCTTTGTATATTCCTGTTTCTGCTCCTGGCATGCCCTCCTGCACTCTCCATTGAACCAGAGTTGATGGTAATGGTTGAGTGGGGGGATATGATGGGCCGTGACATTACAGTTTGTGCTTGAGTGCAGTTCTGCTGATATTAATGATCCACAGTGTCTTATGGACGCTCAGTCTTGAGTTGCTAGATCTCTTCGAAATCTGTGCCATTTAGCATGTTGTTAGTGCCACACAACACAATAGAGTTTATTCAGAACGTCACACGATACTTTTACCGATACTGACATGGACAGATACATCTGCAGTTGGTAGATTGGTAAGGATGAGGTCATGTATGATTTCTTTCCCTCTTGTTCTTTCCATCACCACGTGCTGCAGACCCAATCTAGAATCTATGTCCTTTAGGACATGACCAGCGTGATCAGTAGTACTGCTGCCAAACTATTCTTGGTGATCGACTTTGAAATCTCCCAGAATATGCATTGTGCCCTTGCCACAGTCAGTGCTTTCTCCAAGTGTTGTTTAACATATAGGAGCACTGATTCAGATGAGGAACGACGTTACATAGTAATCAGTAAGAGAATTCTTTGTCCATGTTTAATATGAAGCCATGGGACTTCATTAGGTCTGGAGTCAATTCTGGAGGCTACCAGACCAACTACCTCCCGACTCTCTCTCACTGAGCTGCCCCCTCTGCTGGATCAGTCCTGCCTTTGGGGCAGGACATATCCAGGCATGGTAATGGTGGTGGCTGGGTTAATTTTGTAAATTATGATTCCGTGAGTATGACTATGTCAGGCTGTTGCTTGACTAGTCTGTAAGGCAGTTGTCCCAATTTTGGCACTACACCTTAGATGATAGTAAGGAAGACTTTGGAGGTTCTACAGTGATGTTTCTAATGCTGAATTTTGCAGTACACAGTTTGATGCCAGGTGGTCCAGCTGGTTTCATTTCTTTGAAACTTTGTAAAGATTGGTACAACTGAATGACTCACTAGACCATTTCAGGGGGCGATTGAGAGTCAATGACATTGCTATGCGTCTGGAGTTGCATGTCAGCCAGACCAGGTGAGGATGGAAAATTCCTTCATTGAAGGATATTAGTGATCCAGATGGATTTTTCTGAAAATCGGCAATGGTTCTATTCTCATAGGTAGATTCTTAATTCTAGGGATATTTTAAAATTATTGAATTGATTTGCCACCATCTGCAGTGGCGGGATTTGAACCTGGGTCCAAAGAACAAGAGCTGACTGTCTGGATTGATAACCTATCGGTTATATCAGGAGACCTACTTGGAACCACATGTCGTACTCAGCTGCTATTTCTTGTGTTACCTTGTTTTTCATTCATTGCTTATGTTATTCTGGAATCTCATCCTTCATTAAATCCTTATTGAACTACACAGTCATGAACGTCCTCTCGACTGTTTGAATTTCATTCAATCCGTTTCATTTGAACAGACATTTCAAGGCAGCTGCACATCAGAAAAGAACAGGAAGTAAGAATGGCTGACTGTGCACTGTTCGTGTCACCGGACCAGCATGTCTGGGTATGTCAGTTAGTCTGATCTTCGAGTAGGATAAAAGATCGGCAGGACGTCAAGGATCGAAGAGTCTGCAATGTGCTGTACTGTTCTGTGTTTTATATGTCACCCAGCTTGTGTATTCTTATCAATTGTTGAATGTGTGAGGGGGTGATGTGTGTGAGATCAGGAAGCTGGGGAGGGGCGTTAGCCCAAAACTTCCAGTTAGGTTGTTCATTGTTCCATTCACCTGAATGCCATTACACTATGTGTGATGTCCTACACCAGGTAGGCTCCGCCACGTTCAGTTATTAACGTGATTCTTGACTTGTAATTTGCTGCTGTTTTCTTCAGATACAATCTGTTGGGTGACCCATCTATTAATCAGATGTTTGCTAAGTTGCGTGAATTGGGCAAAAATAAGACGTCAACTATGATTATTCGACTGTACTATTATCTCTGAAAAACATTAGCTTGATTCTATATTTATGGGTCTAAAATATAAATTCCTGTCAAGATTTTCTGACACAGAAATAAAGAATGTATATTTTATTTTCTATCGAACAACCAACATGGATCTAACTTTTTTGGCGATCAGAATTACATACACAATGTCAGGATTCAAAACAATGCATTGTCACTCCAACATTTTGAAAGCGGTTGGCTTCTGAATGATTAAATGTTCAGGGTGAGCAAACAATTGAACAATCAAATAGAATTAGCGTTCTTATACATTTATACACAATCAATCAGTTTAATTTCTCACTGAAATGTAAAAGCTGCAGCTATTTGCCAGCGAATTAGAAATGGCTATAATTCAACATGCACTGTGAATATTAAACTAAATAAATGATTTGTGTTATCAAATGTCAGTGAACAATAATTTGAAAACGTTTAATTTTAGAAAAAAAAGTTATTTAATTTGAAATGCAGGCAGTGAACAAAAACGATACACATTTTATTGTGTGAGTGAAAAGTCAAACCTGTTCAAAGAGACTTGTGCCAAAGCAATGACAGATTTGTTTTCGTAATTGGAATACAACGTTTAAAATATTCATGTTCTGAGCAATAATTAGACTATATAATGAAGATGGTCTTGCAATACTTGCATTTTAAATGCTTATGCTGCACTGAATGATCAGATATGCGCGAGCATTTACAATGGGAAATAATCGGATACTGACTTTTATTCACATCAGACACATGATAGAGTGCAAAACTTTAAAGTACAGGAGGAGGCCATTGGCCACTGTGTGTGCATCGGCTCCAGGAATGTCTCCAAAGCCCTTCCCATTTGCTAGCCTTATCTTTGCAGCCTGTTAAATTCATATTTCCAAATACACATCCAGATCTCTTTTTAATCTTCATCCACAACTCTCCCAGGCAGTCCATTCCAAATCCTAACAACTCTCTCAATAAAGAAGTTTTTCCTTATCTCAAACCTGGGTCTTTTGCTAAAAATATTGAAACTAGAAATCAATGATGCTGTCATGCCAACTATCATTCCGATTATTTTAAGGTTATTTGTATTCTTCTGCAAAGTAATTTGGTGTCTGTCTTTCTGTTTTCTGAATGTGTTTGTGTTGGGGGGTGTTGGTGCGAGAGAGAGAGAGAGAGAGTGAGAGAGGGGGGGAGAGAGAGGGAAAGAAAACAATCCTCTGTAATCTCTGGATTACTCCCCGTGCCATGTGGAAAAGAGGGAAGGATGTGGAAGACAGTAAAGCTTAACATATTGTTAACAAGCTAGTTCAAGGGTGGGGGTTTCAGATTTTTGGAACAATGGGACCTCTTGCAAGGCAACGAGCACCTGTACAAAAAAGACAGGTTGTATCTTAACTGGACGAGCACCAACATCCTTGTTGTGAGGTTTGTTAGTGCAAGTCAGATGGATTTGAATAAACCAGGAGAGTGAGAACCAAAGCAGCAGATCAGGAACTGAGTAGAAGATCGAGATGAGTAGGACATCAGACACGACCAGTCTAATGACCATGCCGAGAGAAGGAATCAAATCAGTCCAAAATGTGAGTTGGTAGTTGTAATAAATTATCGAGAACAGGCGCAGATTTATCAGGGATTAAAAAATAAGGATGGAGAGTGTGGGAGATGTGAGGGAGTGAGGTGTGTGAGATCAGGGAGACAGTGCACAAGAAAATGATAAAGTGGAAAGAGGTTGGGGTGGGGAATTCTGTGAGAAACAACTGGCAGAAGAAAACACAGGAAAACTTGCTGTTTGTCAAAGGGAATACCTGGGAAATAATTTATTATGTTTCAGAGAAATAACATCCTTATTGCTAAAGATCTGTATTATAATGGAGGAAAAGCTGTGTTCAAATTATGGCTGTAACTATAATAATGGTCGCAAACAGTTGGAATATTATCAGTGCTGTTGTTGGATAATGCTTGCACAGAGCATGTAAATTACCCTGGATGTTCCCAGAGATGGCTGGGCTGACTTTGGTTGAGTAAGTGCTGAAGCTGCATGAGATGCTGCTGCTTTGTAATATAGCTACTGACTGAGTACAGTCAAAGGAACAAAGCAGCAACTGCCATTGCTTATTGTTTCAGAATATACCAGAGTGTTCATGGGGGTCACTGCAAAGAATCATGCAGTGAAAAACAGGCCTATCACGTCTGTGCCAGCAAGTGCATATCCAATGGCTTTTTAAACGTTTGAGAGGTTACCTGCCTTAACCACCCTCCTGGACAATGCATTCCAGATTCATACTATCCTCTCAGTTCGAAACACATTCCCAAATCCTCTCTCAAACCCCTCGCTTTCTCTTTAAAAGTGAGTGCCTTTATTTTTGACCCGTTGACTAAGGAAAACAGCTGCTGTATGTCCATCCTCTCCATACCCCTTATGCTCTTGTCCACCTGTACCATATTCCCTCCTCAACCTTTCCTGCTGCAAAGAAAAACAAGCAAATTTATCCGTCCTCTTTCATACTCACTTTTGAGTACTCACTTGTCTTGTTACTTCTGACTTGCATCTTTCAAATTTATCGGTGTTAAATTTCATCAGGCCATTGTTCTGGCTATTTGAATAATTTGGTTATATCCTCCTGTAGCCTAACACTTTCCTCCTGACTGTGATCCACCCAGCACATCTTTGTGTCATCCACAACATTGATCATCATTCCACTGATCCCCACCTCCACATTCTCACAATCGTCATTTCTGAATATCACAAACAACCCGTGATTTCCTTCCTGTCCTTCAGATGTTATTCAGAGGATGATTTGACAATTCCAGTTTCTTGCTTTCCCTATTTTGGTGAATTTATAAGTGATGTAATTAACACATTTTATGAGGGAGCCACAAATAGCATTTTCGACACCTTTGTTGAATTCACCTTTTACACTCTGCCTCTCCGCATGTTTTATTTATAAACCTTGTAATAATTTGGGATAAGCCAGTGCATTTTGCGTGGCGCTGTTCTTTGTAACATTCCCTGCAATAGCCAGAGCTGAAGAAATTTTTCATCTGCAGGATGGACGTGGACTCATTCATTGTTTGTTTAAATCAGCGAGTGTGATGGGGATAAATATTCAATTAAATTCGATGTTATAGGCAAACTGCAGACGATCAAACCATATTCTCATATCCACCTTGAATTGGAAGCAAATACATGCTAGAAAATAATCAAAAATGTTGAAACACCACAGTAGAGGAGAAAAAAAAAACATGTCGTCTGCACTTGATGGAGATATAGAAATATATAGTACATGTACAACCTGAACAAGAATCAAGCGATAGAAGAGAGAGTACAAGAAATCTTTTCTTAATTTTGAATGGAATCCAGATCCCTATTTTCTTGAACAGGGATGGTTTCTCATCCAATCTCACCATCCAGTCCCTTCTGCATATAAACCAACATTTTCGGTATAACCATCAGTTCTGAGGAAGGGGCACTGGATATGCAACGTTAACTCTGATTTCTCTGCACAGATGCTGCCAGACCTGCTGAGCATTTACAGCAACTTTTGTTTTGTTTCAACATTTTCATCACAAGTTCTCACAATAAAATACATTATCGATATTTAGAGCCCTGTCAAACAGAGGAATTTGGACAATGTGGTCCTTTCTTGTTTCTATTACAGTTGGTGTGTCTGTGACACCAGAATTACAGCCGAAATCCGTTTCTTTTTTAAGATAGAAAGTAAAAAAAAATCTGAACATCTTGTAAATCTCTGGAAATCTATTTTTTTAAAATGCATTTTAGAGGCAGCTGAACTCCATGAAATAATCGGGATAGATTTTTGATGATGGAACACTCTATGTCCTTCATTGAACAAGCTTGTCTCCCCACTCTCCAAAAGCTTTCAATGCATAACATAGAATTATTACAGCAAAGGTGGTGAAAACTCAGCCCATTCTCTCTTCCAGTTTGGAATGAGCGATATCTCTACTATTATTCTCCTGTATTGTCCCCATAGCCCTGCACATTTTGTTATTAGTATCTGTTTTTAATTGTAAGCATCCTGCAAGATATGAACAATATGATCAATTTCAAACAAAAACAGACTTTGTAGGGAAAATTCAGCAGGTCTGGCAGTATCTGTGAAGAGAAATCAACATTTATGCTTCAGATGCGGTGACCCTACTCAATCTGTATTCCCAATGATTAAATGGTGTGTACATAAAATATAAATTATGAAATATCCTTGTTGTGAACTATATTTAATTCTATCTGACGTTAAGAGTGATGATGACTGGGGAATACCATTGTACTCCCCTGCAGTCTCCACAGCCACTGCCCCCATTCTGTCCTATCTCCCAGCCAAACGTGACTCATTAATTCACAAGTCTTAAAGAATAAGCTCACTTTTGGTTTTGGACTGAGGGAAAAAGTGTAAAAATCGTTGCTTTATAGCAAATAACACTGCATTAAGATGTGTGTCAATTTGTATAAATTAATTACTGAAACATATTATGAATGGAAGGTCCAACGTTTCTTTATTAGAGCAGGGGGAGGAACATTCAGGTAAGTCCACACTTCCTGTCTATGTGAAGAGCAACTGTGCCCAGTGACAATGTGTTGGCTGGCGTGTGTTCCCGTGGAGAAGAGATCAGCACAGTAACAAGTCCTGATTGTGTTTTTTTGTGGAGGGGTGGAAATTCGGGGTAAGATGGTTACAGCATTGCAAACGTACAACAGAGCAGAGTCATCTAGCCTGGGATAAGAAAGCATCCATCATTTTCCCTCACAATTGACTTCACTAGAGCAATTAGTAACGGGAGATGTGACCAATAGCCAGTGATGTCAACATCCAGTCCAGTCCACTTATATTGTGAACTGAAAGTGCTGTATTGAAAGCTAGAACTGTTTTCTCAGTGACTGTGATTGGTATCAGACTCCATGCATTGTAACTGTGTCACTGGAGCGTTCTCCTCTCCTATTGGTGAAGGGCTTTACTCAGTGCGCTATCCCAGTGTCTGAGCAGATGTATCACCTCCAACAATAACAAAGATCAGCAGCTGCACAGACGTGGAGAGGACAGATCTGAATCTGAGAATAATGGACTGGATAATTACACCAGTGGAGAGGAGGTTTTCCTTGGGCCTTTTCAACATTTCCCTCTATTGGGAATTTCTACCATATCGGATATCAGCAGTACTGATTATTATTCTGGGCGGGGTGGAGGGTGTGTTACTAACCTATTCTCGCTATTGTTGGTGTTCTCTACCTCTGTCCATTCATTAATCCCATAAACAATTTTGAACTTCATTGCAATTTCTCTTACCTATATTTGTCAGAGAAAGAAACTATTGTCTTCAATTCAAATTGCAGTCTCCATTCATCTGAATTGCAGACCACTCCCTTACAAACATCTGAGAACAAAACTGTGGACAACCTCAAGATCCCTTTTGGCCCTGAATTGATTTATGTCTCGTGCTCTCTCTGTCACCAACCCTGTCCACTACCAGATCATGATATCCCCAATCTCCATCTCTTCGTCAGTGCTGTGTCTGAACAAACCATTATCTGCACGTTGGTAAAATTCAGACTTTATATTTCAAGCTCTCTTCTGGCCACTTTTCCAGTTGCAAGTATTTCAATCTCAAAATTGTTCTTGTCTCGGATATTACTTCATGATTAGGACAATGTATCAGAGTAGGAATGTCGCTGAATATAATTCAGGATCAAAACTTATTGAACGAAAGACATTGTTTCAAGCGACTTGTTTCAAGTACTACCACAACTGATGGCAGAATTTCAATAAAAATGATAAGAATTTGAATAAAGTGCATTTTACGAAAAACAACCATAACACCCAGATTTTGTCTGAAAATCTTGCTGTTTCACTGATTACCTTAAAGAATTCTAACGTTACTACCCGGTTTTGGTTAAGTGTGACTTCAGACCCATATCAATGTGCTTGATTTTATATTGACTTTTGGAATGGCCTCACATTAAGGGCAATTAGTGATGAGTAACAAATGCTTCCCTGGCAGAGATGCCGATTTCCCATGGAATGACAAATTTGAAGTTTAAACCAAATAAAAGAAAATGCTGGGGATCTGAAATTGCATAAAAAATGCAAAGCAAAGAACAGAAAGTGCTCGGAGCTTTCCTGAACTGAAAACAGTTGGAAAATCGTGTGAATAATGCTGGTGAAAGGGAAGTCTGCTTTGAAAGGGAGAAGGAGTGAGCTAAATCGATAGAGAAAGAGAGATATAGAAGAAAAAGAGCAAACAACAGGAATGATGATCAGCTGGGATGGAAATAAAATGTGAGATTCACCTCATTTATTTTTGGCTTTTCCCATCTTCCTGAATGTCTTGCCCATGCCAGTACATGTATACCCCGCTTTTCAAAAAATCGCTTTTTGCCACTTCCCTTTCCGAAAAACCTCAATTACGTCCTGTTTTCGCTAACTAAAAGAAATCCGAAGAGGATTTTCACTTTTACCAAGAAAGATGATTTTTTTCCCACATAAATTAGTGCTACTTCACTTTACGCCAAATCAGCTTATGAAAGGTTTTGTAGGAACACTCTACTTTCAGATACTCAGGGAAACTATATATATCTAAGATCATTTTTAAAGCGATTTGATCCCAACTGTCTGTCTTCCGTGAGTGTCGTCATCTTCTTAAATTTATTAATGGGATATAGGTATCGCTGGCTGGGCCTGCATTAGTTCACTTATTTGATTGCCCTTGAAAAGACCTTGAGCCTCAATGCCACTTAGACAGAGTGAGGCATACAAGGTGACAGCTGCACAGGAGGTGTGCAAAGCAAGAGCGACTTTCGCAAGATTAATATTATTTGGAAAGTTAGAGACTTCAATTCGCCAGGGTAATTACGGTGGGGAAGAACTTGTTCCTGAGCATGCTGGTCCATGTTTTCAAGCCTTTGTATCTCCTCCCTTTTGGAAGAGGTTGTAGGAGATCATTATCAGTTTTGGAGAGATATTTGATGCCAGCAAAAGGCTGGCAATGAGAAGTCTAAATGGATGGAAGATTGTCTTCCATGATAGTCTAGGCTGTGCACACAACCGTCTGTAGTTTCTTATGGTCATGGGAAGAGCTGTTACCGTCACACTATTATGCACGTGAATAGAATGCTTTCAGTTGCCAGTATGCAGAGCACTGGGAGGAGGTAGTTCCAAATTATTTAGATGTAAGAATTGGTTGTTAAATGGATATCCAAGTTCTGCTTGCTGTTTTGACAGCAATTGAAATTTAACCAATAAATTTAAATTATGTCCAAGATACCAAAATTGAGTTTATTTTATTGCCAACATCCAACCAAAGAGCCATCACATGCTTCAAGAGAATAGAGACGCCATCACCATCACAACGAGGGAGAAATAGACAGATACGTATAAGGAGAGAGAGAAAACAGCGAGGGAAACAGAAGGACAGTCAGTAAAACAGAGAAAGAAAACAAAACAAGAAACAAACAGTCACATGGACAGGGAGAAGGGGAGATAGTAAGTTCAGGGAAAGAAACAGAAGATAGAGAAAAGGAAAATACAAGGAAGCAGACAGTGTGAGAGAAATAGTTAGATACAAAGCACATAGTGAGCTGAGGATGGGAATGGAAGGTGCTGGGGATGAGAACCAGAGAGAGCTCGGAGTGAGCTGGGGAGAGGAAGATGAAGATTTACTATGACATGTACCAAGGTGTACAGGCAGATCATAGGAAGCAAGGATGTGCAGAACGATTGCTATAAAACATGTCTGAGAGGCATTCAGGTTACGTTGTACAGGGCGTGCGCGATGCGAGATCAACATGAACAAGATCGTCATTATCTGAGATTAGAAAGTACATTCATCAGTCTAATAACAGTGAGGAAGCAATTTTTAATTAACCAGCTGCTCTGTGTTTTCAAGCTTCCATATCTTTTAGCCTGATGAAGTGGTTGTGGGAGACCATTACTGGGGTGTGATTGGTCTTTGATAATGTTAGAACAAAACATTCTAGCACAGAAACAGGCCATTCGATGGTCCAAGCCTGCGCCGATCCAAATCTTCTATCTGAACCTGTCGCCTATTTTCTAAGGATCTGTATCCATTAGCTCTCTTCTCATTCATGTATCTGTCCAGAAACATCTTAAATGGAACCACTGGTCACAGTTCATCATTTTGAGAAACTCCCTCCCACTACTATTTTCTGTCTTATGTTGCCCAGCCAGTTCTTTATCCACGTAGCTAACCCACCATTTGACTTCAATTTCTCCATAGCCCCACCGTGGGGAAACATACCAAACGCCTTCTTGAAGTCCATGTACATGACATCTATAGTTTCTCCCTGATCAATCAACTTTGTACCTCCTCAAAGAATTCTATTGAGTTGCGAAGACATGACCTTCCCTGCACAAAACGATGTTGTCTATCACTGATAAGACTATTTTCATCCAAATGAGAGTAGATCCTATCCCTCAGTATCTTCTCTAGCAGGTTACCTACCCCTGACATCAGTCTCACCGGTCTATAATTGACTGGATTATCCCTACTACCTTCCTTAAACAAGGGGATTAACAATTGTCCAGTCTTCCGGGACATCAGCCATGTTCAAGGATGCTCCAAACATATCTGTTAATGCCCCAGCTATTTCCTGACTCCCTTCCCTCAGTAACCTGGGCTAGAAGTTGGCAGCCTTTCTGCGACAACGAGCCATGTAAATGGAATCAATGGTTGGGATGTTAGAGTCCGTGTTGGTCAGAGCTGTGCACCCAACCTTCTATAGTTTCTCACGGTCCTGAGTAGAGCAGTTGCCGTACCAGGCTGTTATGCACCGGGACAATACGCTCTCAAAGGTGCATCTGTAGATGTAGCGCATGCTGAATTTCCTGTATCACCTCAGGAAGGAGAGGCATTGTTGAACCTTCCCGACTGTTGGACCTATGTGAGAAGTTCAGGACAGGTTGTGAGTTATCATCACTCCGATGCACTTGATGCTCTGCACTCACTCAAACGGTTGATGTAGATGGGGTATGTTCCCCTACTTTCTTCTCAAAGTCAGTGATCAGTCCTTTATGTTTACCGGATTAGAGAAAGAGGTCATTATCAACAGATCATGCCACCAAGCTCTCTATCGTCTTTCTAGATTCTGACGCGTTATTGTTTAATATCTGTACTACTATAGTGATGTCATCAGCGAACTTGTAGCTGGCGTTGTTTGGAATTTGGAAACTCAGCCGTGGTTGTACAGGGAGTACGTCGGGGGTTGAGGACACAGCTGTGCTTGCACAGGGAGGACATTAAGGGGCTGAGGACACAGCCGTGTAAGTACAGGGAGAACAGTAGGGGGCTGCAGAAACAACCGTGGGTGTACAGGGAGCACAGTGGTTGGCTGAAGGCACAGCCGTGGGATGTACAGGCAACACACTAAGGGACTGAGGTCACAGCCGTGGGTGTAGCTGGAGTACCGTAAGGGGCTGAGGGCACAGACATGGGTGTACATGGAATACAGTAAGGGGCTGAGGGCACAGACGTGGGTGTGCATGGAGGACACTGGGGTGGGGGGGGGGCTGAGGACACAACCGTGGGTGTACAGGGCGTACAGTAAGGTGCTGAGGGCACAGCCTAGGGTGTACAGGGAGGACAGTAGTGGGCTGAGGGTACAAACGTGGGTGTACAGTGAGTATTGTTGGGTGTTGAGAACACATCCTTCAGCAGTGGTGATTGTTATTGTGGAGGAGGTGTTTTACATATCTTCACGATTGTGTGTCAAAAGCCTGAGGAGCCAGTTGCAGAGGATCGAACCGAGACCAAGGTCGCAGAGTTTTGTGATTAGTCTGTAAGGGATAATGATTTTGAAGGTGGAGCTTTAGTCAATGAGCAGAGTCGTGTGTAGGTGTCCTTGTTGTCCAGATTTCCAGGGATGCGTGCAGGCTCGGGTATGGCATCTGTTGTGAACCCGTTACATGAGTCGGCACGTTATAGGGCAGCAGGTCAGGCTGGGAGACTGGAGTTGGTGTAGGCCATAACCAGCCTCTCAAAGCACTTCATCGTCTATAAGGACACGTTCCATGTGCTTTATCACTTACGCGGATGATGATGGCCTTCTTGAGTCAGATTGGGGCTTCGGCTCCTGGAGAGAGAGTCTGAGGTTGTATATGAATACCTCTGCTAGTTGGTACAAACAGGATCTGAGTGCTCAGCCAGGAACACTCTCCAGGCCCATCACTTTCTTTGATTTGACTCACTGAAAGACTGACCATGCCTGCAGCGGTGACAACAGACACAGGTACATCTGGGACTTTCACGGCAGGGGTCAGCCCTTAGTTACAGTCACACAGTCATTTATGATCGACATCCCCACCCCCCACCTCCCTCTGTCGTCTTCAACACACAATGTCATTGGTTGGTGTGAGCACCACACAGTCAGCATTGAGACAGATTGCCATTAATAGACTGGGATCATGCGCCATCAAGTTCTGCATCACCAGAATGGGGTAAATTCATAATAAAATGGTGGGCAGTGGTGCAAGGAGTGAAGACTTTGCAGGTGTCATTCCAGTCAAGCTACTGCTTAAACCTAAATGGAGTCACGCATCTTGAGTGTTGTGCCTTTTCAATGGTGGGCAGTCCTTAGGTAGTCAGGAGGTGCCATTTATGTGAACCATCTGACCTGATGGCAGTTTTGCAAGGTTTGCAGATGATACAATGATGATTGGATGGGCAGGTGATATTGAGGAAGTGGAGTAGCTGCAGAAAGACTTGGATAGTTTAGGACACTTGGAAAACACACGGCTGTTGGAACACAATATGGAAACATGTGAGATTATGCACTTCAGTAGGCGGAATACAGGCAGACACTATGTTCTAAAAGGCTTCATGAAATCTGAAGCACAAAAGCAGTTTGGAGTCCTCGCCCTCTCTTACGGTTAATGCACAGGTTCAGTTGGCAGTTAGGAAAGCAAATGCAATGTTAGCATTCATTTCAAGAGAGTGAGAATACAAAAGCGGAGACATACTGATCAGAATGTAATGGACTATGGTCAGACGGCATTTGGATTATTGTGAGCTATTCTGGGGAAGGATCTACGGGTGTTGGACACGATTTATCCTGGGAATGACGGCTTGTCAAATGAGCGACAGTCGAGGACTCTGTGTCTGTACTCAATGGGATTTAGAAGAATGGGGGGGGGGGGCGCATCTGATTGAAACTGACTGACTACTGCAAAGATTGATACGGTTAGAGTATAGAAGATATTTCCACTTGTCTTAGAGACTAATACAAAATGGCGCAGTTTCAGACTGAAGAGATAGGCTGAATAGCCGAAATCTATTGCTATATCTCATGCCCTTATGGTCATACAGTCTATTATTCAGTGCAGAGTTGAAAGTCTCAGACCTGCTCTTGGAACCCTTGTATCTGTGCGTTGATTTGACTTCACCTTCTGGTCAATGGTAACCCCTGTAGTCCGGACGGTGGGAGAATTCAGTGCCAGTCAGTAGCGCAGCAATATGTTGGATATAAGCTGCTATCTGTGAGTCTCATCTGGCGGGAGTACGTTGTCTCTACGATGATTGTCATTTTCAGTTTGGTATTTTTGAAGGAGCGATCCTGTTATGCTAGTGTTGTTGAATTTAACAAAACAAGTGCAATTTATCACAGCACTCAGCAACAATATGTCATGGAACACTGAACACGCATCTAATAACAGAAAGGTCTAAAATGTCCAGTATCAGAAACACTGCTTTCCTGTTCATGTTCAAATTAGACAACCTGTCACATTGAGGTGTTCAACTTGGAACTTTTTAAACTTATTTTTTGGTTATGGGAATCGCTGAATGGGCCCACCATTTCTTGTCTGACCCTAGTTGTCCCCTTGAGAAGGTGGTGCTGAGCTGCCTTCTTATACCGCTGCAGTCCACCTGCTGTGCGTTGATCCACAATGCTACGAGGTAAGGAATTCCAAGGTTTTGACCCAACAACAGTGAAAGAATGGTGATATATTTCCAAATCAGGATGTTGACTAGTTTGGAGGGGAGTTTGAAGGTGGTGGTGTTCGCAAAAGCCTGCTGCCCTTGTCATTCAAGACGGAAGTGTTCGTAAGATTGGAAGGTGCTGTCTTGTAGATAGTACACACTGCTGCTACTGAACGTTGGTGGTCAATGGAGTGAATGCTTGTGGATGTGGTGCCAATCAATTGGGCTGTTTTGTCCTGGATGGTGTTAAGCATCTTTAGTGTCGTTGTGGCTGCACTCATTCAGGCAATTGGGGAGTATTCCATCTCACTCCTGACTTGTGCCTTGTAGATGGTGAACATGCTTTGGGAAGACAGGAGGTGAGTTACTGGCACAGTATGCCTAGTCTTTGATCTGCTCTTATATTTATGTGGCGAGTCCAGTTCAGTTTCTGGTCAATGGTAACCCCAAGTGTATTGACAGGGTGAGGGGGAGGGGAATTTAGTGACAAATATGCTGCTGAATACCAAGTGGTTATATTGTTTCTTATTGGTGATTGTCATTGTCTGGAATTTGTGTGGTGCGAGTGTTACTTGTCACTTATTAGCCCAAGCCTGGATATTATCCAGACCTTGTTGCATTTTGGCACGGACTGCTTCCGTACCTGAGCACTTGCTAATGGTGCTGAATATTGTGCCGTCATCGTCGAATATCCCCATTCTGACCTTATGATGGAGAGAAGGCCATTGATGAAGCAACAGAAGATGTTTGGATCTAGGTTTCATCCAGAGGGCAACTGAAGATGTTACCTAGTATGGTGACGAAACGTCTGTAAATGACCATTCCAGCTCATGGAGCAAATCTACGTCCACATTATCCTGATGGACTACGGCAGAGATATTCTGAAAGTGAGATGACTGACCTCCAACAACAATGACCGTTTTCCTATCTGTCAGGTATAACTCCAATAATGAAGTAATTACTCACAATATCTTTTTGCTTGGGTTCCTTGATGCCACAGTTGATAGAATGCAGCCTTGATTTTCAAGTGCTGGGATTCAGTTAATTTGTCTATGTTTGAACAAAAGCTGTGATGAGGTCAGGAGCTGAGTGGCCCTGGTATAACCCAAGCTGGGCGACATTGTGCAGGTTATTGCTGAGCTGGTGCTGCTTGATAGCACTATTGATGAACCCTTCCATCACTTTATTGATGATGGGGAGTAGAGTGATGAGGTGGTATTTGGCTGGGTTTAATTTGTTCTGCGTTTTTTGTACAGAAAATACTTGAGCAGTTTTTTTTTTTCCCATTGTTTCACTCTCTATTGCACTAGGGTAATCCTCTGGCTTGATGGTAATGATCGAGAAGTTTATATGCTGTGACATGACATTACAGATTGTGCTGGAGTATTGTTCTGATATTGATGGATCACAGCGTCTTATGGATGCTCAGTCTTGAGTTGCGAGATCTGTTTGAAGTCTGTGCCATTTAGCATGGTGATAGTGCCACACAACACAATATAATTTATTCTCAATGTGACCGTGAGACTTTGTCTCCTCAACGACAATGCGGTGGTCAGTTTTACTGATGCTGTCATGGACAGATGCATCTGCAGTTGGTAGATTGGTTAGTGAAACGGTCTGAACTGAATTGATGGTCATAATATGTAAACTTTGGAAAGGTGCAAGTCAGTGTTTTCAGTTCCAATCAAAGAATCCATTCCTTACAAATTATAACTAGCAAATTATTATTTACAAATTACGCACCAATATGCGAGGATTAAAAAGACTGTTCTCCTTGATTTATTTTACTCCTGTACAAGTTTACATTTCCATATCCTCTCCAGTCAACAATCCTGTCCAGTACCACCATCGTGACATCCCAGTCTCCGCCTCAGCCTCAGTACAACTCCTGGATAAACCATCGTTTTTGCCTTTGTTCATCTCCACATACAGCTGTTTCAAGTACCTTTTTATCACTTATCCATTGCAAAATAATTGCACTTGAGATGTTTACGTTCTCTGCACAGATATGGAAAGATGGGAAAGATGGGAAGACAGTGTAATCATAATCAAAAGCCACAAAATAATAATCTGTTGATATCGGCTTGCCTCATGTCCATTAAAGAAGGCAATGAGTCATTCTTCCCTGGTCAACTCTCCGTGTGACTGCAAACCTACAGCACAGTGATTTACTCTTTACTGTCCTGTAGAACAGCTGAACCAGCCACTAAGTTCAAGTTCGGCATAACATGCTGGCCTGACCAGGGCTGCACACATCCCGTGAGGGCAGATCAAAAGGAAAGATAATTCCCTCCCTCTGCGTGTATCCCATATTCCTGCAGCTGAATTCCTTTCAGGTAGGTGGCCATTCACTATTTTAGATGTATTCTTTGTGACTGAGTCTCTCCCCAAGAGGGATGTCTATCTCGATAGGCACCTCTGGTGCTGGCTTTATTGTTGCTAACCTACAGATGTAAGGATGTTTTAAATTCCACATCAGTGGCAGTGCATTGTAAATGAATGGTTTCCTGTGTCACATGAAGGAAATGGAGCCAGCTAAGCGAGGGAAAGAATTATTGTGATCAACTCCGAAAGCGTTGTTGAGGCAGTGTTTGGGGTATTGTGGACAGATTTTATCTTCTTTATAAGGAGTGATCTCCTTACCACAGAGACAATGAACAGGAGTTCCACCGGATTAATCCCTGGGATGTGGCACCATGAGGAGTGAATAAAGGTTGATCTGTAGCGCTGTGAGATAATAAGAGATGATTGCTTTGAACCTCGAGGGGGATGGACATTTACTTATATTCTAAACATACAATGAGAATGTGATAGGTTCCATGACTGTATTTCACTCAGGATGCATGATGCTGGATAGTTTAAGTGCCTCTGTGGACGTTACGCCTACCCACAAAAACCCCCCACTCCCTACGGCGATTGAGAGAGATAGAGAGGTCCAGCTTTTGAATAAACTCTCCCCACATTAATACAGTGCAGTTGGTGTGTGATCTTGCACTGAATGTCATATTATCCACCACCCCGGCAGCAGCCACAATACCTTCATTCTATAACAGTCAATTATTTCCACCAGCTTCTGACCTTCATGAAGAGCATGAATCCATATCATCAGAGATGTAAGGTGCATCCTTAAGGTATAGACCACACGACTATAAGACATACGAGCAGAAATTAGGCAAGTTTGCCTATTGACTCTACTCAACCATTCATTCATCGCTGATAAGTTTCTCAAACCCATTCTACGACCTTCTGCCCGTAATCCTTCATCCCCTGGATAATCAAAAAAACTCCGTCTCAAATATATTCAATGACCTGGCCCCACAGCCTTCTCTGGCAATAAATTGCAAAGGTTCACCATTCGCTGGTTAAAGAAGTCTCTTTATCAACGTTCTAAAAGATGTTCTCTTTAAGCCAAGGCTGTGTCCTTTCGTCTTAGTCTCTCCTACCAAATGGAAACATCTTATGAACATCCACTCGGTTCAGGTCATTCAGTATTCTGTATGTTTCAATTACATTTCCTCTCTTCCTTATAAACTTTATCAAGTATAGACCCAAGACTCAAACATTCCTCATACAATAAACCTTTTCACTCCTATGATTATTCCCGTGAAAATCTTCTGAACATGCTCCAGGGACAGTGCATCCTTCCTGAGATATGGAACTCAACAGTAAGCGCAACACTGCAAATGTAGTCTGACCAAAGCTGTACACAGCCTGTTCTTTCATTCAATTTCTCTCGTAATAAGTGCCATCAATAATGACTGCAGTTGCCCTCCTAACTACTACCTCAGCCTGCAAACTTATCTTAAGAGAACCCTGCACTAGAACTCCCAAGTCCCTTTGCACTTCAGATTTCTGAATTTTCTCCCCATTTAGGAAATAGACCATGCCTCTATTCTTCATGCCATTTTCAGACATTTTCAGACATTGGAATGCATCTGCCAACCCCTTTACTTGGCCAATTCTTTCTTCAGCCTCTCTTCCTCCTCTCTCCGACCTGACCCTCTACGTATCTTAGTTTCGTCTGCAAACTTAGCCAGAGTGCCGTCAGTTCCATCATTTAGATTGTTAACGTATAAGGTAAAAAGTTATGGTACCAATACTGTGCCTTGCTGACCACCACTTGTCACCTACTGCCATCCTGAGAAGGACCATTTTATCCCCACTCTCTGCTTTCTGTCAGACAGGCAAGCTTCTATTCACGCCTCTACCTTGCCTCTAACACTACGGACCCTTATCATAATCAATAATCCCCTGTGTGACATCTTGCCAAAGGCCTTCTTGACGTCCAGGTAGATAACATCCATTGGCTGTACCTGATCGAGCCTGCTCATTTTTTCTTCAAAGATTTCCAACAAATTTGTCAGGCATGACCTTCCCTTGATGGAACCATGCTAACTTTGCCCTATTTTGCCAAATACTTCCAAGTATTCAGAAACCTCATCCTTCACAAGGGATCCCAGGATCTTACCCACGACAAAGTTTAAGCATTTGTTTTTGTCTTTTCTTCCTTACTCCCTGGGTAAAAACAGATGTCACATTAGGGGGTTTCCAATGCTCTGGGATCGTTCTTTTCTCGAGTGATTCCTGAAAAATCACCACCATCACCTCAACTAACTCTTCAGCTATCTCCCTTATAACACAGGCATTTAATCCCTCTGGTTCAGGTTATTTAACCAACTTTAAGCCATTCAGCTTTTTCCTATCATGTTCTCCATTGTGGTGGTCACCATACTCAGCTCGAGCCACTCACTCACCTGAATGTTTGAGATATTATTCGTGTCTTCCACCATGATACTTATGCACGGTAATTATCCAATTCCTCGGCCATTTTCTTTGTCCCCACTACTATCTCTCCAGTGTCATTTTCCAGCAATCCAATGCCATATTTTGACTCTCTTTTGTACTTTATATATCGAAAGAAACTCTTTCATTTCTTGCTTTATATTACTGGCTGGCTTACCCCGATATTTAATAATCTCCCTCCTTATTCTATTTTGTTTGCCCTCTGTTTTGTCTTTGTAAGTTTCCCAACCCTCTGGTTTCTCACTGCACTTTGTCACATTATGTCCTTTCTTTTTTTCTTTAATGCTATACCTGACTTCCTTCGTCAGTCATGGTTACCTCATTCTCCATGTATCATGCCTCTTTTTACTAGGGGTAAATCTCTGTTGCATCCTGAATTACTCCAAAAATCTCCTGCCATTGCTGCTCCACTGTCTTTCCTGCTGGGCCCTTCTATCAGTCAATTCTACCCAGCTCCTCTCTCATGCCTCTGTAATTGCCTTTATTCAGCTCTAATACCGTTACCTCTGATTCTAACTTTGCCATCTGAAATTGCCGAGTAAATTCAATCATATTATGATCATTGCCTCCTATGATTTCCTTCTCCTTAAGCTCCCTTATCTAAAATGCCTGCACAAGCTGCTCCAAAAAAACAACTTATCGACATTCCACAAATTTATTTTCCTGCAAACCACTACCTACCTGAATTCCCAGCCCACCTCCGTAATGTAATCCCACATGATCACTGTAACTTTGTCTTTCCTACACTTCTTTCTAGCTCCTGGTATATCTTGCACCTCAGCTCCTGACTACTGTTTGGAGGCTTGAACAGAGCTCCAACTATATTTTCTTAACCTTTTTGATTCCTCAAGTCTACCGATACAGATTCCACACCACTTGACCTTACTTGATTTCGTATTATTGATTTAATTTCATTTCTTTCCAATAAGACAGCCCCATCCCTTCTATCCAACTGCCTATCTTTTGATAAGATGCATATCCTTGAATATTCAGCTGCCAATTCTGATCCTCTTGCAGCTACGTCTCCGTGATGGCGACCTGCCAATTTGTGTATAAGTCACAAGCATTTTTATTTTATTCATTATACTGCATGCATTCCGATATAACTGTTCAACCCTGGATTAGCCATTCCTCTTCTCATTGTCATTTGTTTGTCCTGTGTGTTTGAAGTTTGATGGCTCACACTTTCCATACTCCCTGTGTATGGTGCTGCGTCTGTGCTGGAGATTTGAATAACTTGGAGTCATAGAATCATAGAGATGTATAGCATGGAAACAGATCCTTCGGTCAAACCTGTCCATGCCGACCAGATATCCCAACCCAATCTAGTCCCACCTGCCAGCACCCGGCACATACCCCTCCAAACCCTTCTTATTCATATACCCATTCAAATGCCTCTTAAATGTTGCAATTGTACCAGCCTCCACCACTTCCTCTGGCAGCTCACTCCATATACTACCACCTTCTGCGTGAAAAAGTTGTCCCTTAGGTCTCTTTTATATCTTTTCCCTCACACCCAAAACCTGTGCTCTCTAGTTCAGGACTCCCCGACCCAAGGGAAAATACTTTGCCTGTTTACCCTATCCATGCCCCTCATAATTTAGTAAACATCTATAAGGTCACCCATCAGCCTCTGACGCTCCAGGGAAAACAGCACCAGCCTGTTCAGCCTCTCCCTGGAGCTCAAATTCTCCAACCCTGGCAACATCCTTGTAAATCTTTTCTGAACCCTTTCAAGTTTCCCAACATCTTTCCAATAGGAAGGAGACCAGAATTGCATGCAATATTCTGACAGTGGCCTAACCAATGTCCTGTACAGCTGCAACATGACCCCCTAACTCGTGTACTCGGTACTCTGACCAATAAAGGAAAGCATACCAAACGCCTTCTTCTTGAGTTCTGCAGTCTTAACCCCTCCTTTAATTCGGGTTTTCTAATTTTCTCTATAACTGACACCACCCCACCCTCACTTAGCTTAAAGCCAAGTCTGCCGCCCGAGTTATGTGATTTGCCAGGACTCTGGCCCCAATACGGTTCAGATGAAGACCGTCCGATCAGCACAGTGCCCCCCTTCGCCAGTACTGGTGTCAATGTCCCATGATACAAACCCATTTCTCCCACACCAAACTTTGAGCCACGCATTTTCCTGCTGACCCTGTGCTAATTAGCTCATGGCTCAGGCCATAATCCAGAGATTATTACCTTTTTGATTCTATTTTCTAATTTAGCTCCGAGATCTTCGTATCCCTTAGTAGAACCTCTGCCCTAGTTTTATCTCTGTCGTTGGTACCTACACAGACCACGACCAATGGATCTTTACCCTCCCACTCCAAGTTCCTCTGCAGCCCAGATGAGACATCCCTTACCCAAACACCAGTAGGTGACGCCGCTTTCATGACTCTCCATCCCGGTCACAGAGAACAGTGTCTAACTATACTATCTCCAATTACAATAATATTTCTCTTCTCTTGTCCCGCTTGAAAGTTTCCCTCAACTCGGTGCTGAGGCTAATCAACTCACCCTCCCTGCAGTCTCCATTCTCATCCACACAGGGAACAAGATTCTTGAACCTGTTAGACATGGACAGGTGCTGAGACTCCTGCAACTCTACCTCCTGGATCCCTCTACCTGCCTCACTCATAGCCAAACCCTCCGCTTTCAACCACTGGCTGACTTTGAGTCAGTTGATCTAAGGAGTGTAACTGTCTCTTGAATTACAGCATCCAGGGAACTCTCCCTCTCCCTGATGCCTCGCAATGTTTGAAGCTCAAACTCCAGTTCATCGACTCTAAGCCAGAGTTCTTCTAGCATGCAACATTTATTCCAGACATGGTCACTGGGAACCACAGTGGGCTCCACCACTCCCACATCATGTAGAAACAACACATCACCCGACCCTCCATCCTTACTTTATTTAACTACTATTGAATTGTTCCTTTACAATTTTTAGTTGTTTTGGTACATCTGCTTATACAAGTTACAACCAATAAATTGACATGATTCAATTTAACACAGATTCAAATTTAACACACTCCCTGTTAGCAAATCATATCACATCTTCCCTTTGTCAAATCTGCTCATTATCTTCTGAAAGAATTCTGACAGACTTGTCAGCGGGACCATTCCCTGATGAAGCCATGCTGACTCAGTCCTATTTTACCATGCACCTCCAGGTACTCTGCAATCTCATTGCTAGCAGTGCATTCTAAATCCCTAATAATGGCCGATGCCAGGCTATACTGCCCTATGATTTCCTGTATTTTGCCTTTCTTCCTTCTTACACAGAGATTTTAAATCGTCTATTTTCCAGTTCTCTGGGACTTTGTTTGATGATAGTTTTTCCTGAACAGTCGCGACCAATGGTTTCACAATCTCCTCCGCTAATTCCTTCAGAACATTGGTTGTTATCGTTCCAGTCTGTGTGATTTATCCATTTTCAAACAATGCAGCTTCTCTAGTACCTTCTCCTCAGCGCTGATCACTACATCCATTCCTCACCCTTGACTCGCTTGAAGTTCTCGAACGTTCATAGTATCTACCATTGAGAGGATTGACAGAAAGTACCTATTCAGGTCATTCTCCAATTCTTTGTTTTCCATTTCTCTGCAGCCAGCCTCAATTTCTGGTAGTCCAATGTTCACTCTCCCCTTTTATGTATCTTAACAAAACTCCTGCAATCTCCTTTTCTAAGGCAAGCTAGCTTACATGCTTCGTGTTCATCACTTTATTGCTTCTTGAATTGTCCTCTGCTGCTGTATAAAGGCTTCCCAATCTTAGACAGGCTGCGTAAGAGCATTCCTGTTAACTAACTGTCGAAAATATACTAATGTAACTGTCCTAATCCTATTATCCATCATTAGATAGCGTGGTGACACAACATTGCTGCCTCACAGGGCCAGGGACTCGGGTTCAATTCCAATCTCTGGACCCTGTCTTTCTGGAGATTTTGCAATCTCTGCATTTGGAGAATTTCCTCTTTTCTCTCTCCACAGTATGTTTCTGTGTTTGTTTCAGGTTTCTGCCATCTACAGTATATTTGCTTGTGTTTGATGGAGAATTGCTGCAAATATGACGGGTTTATTGTAAAAGTAGCTCTGGTCCTCAGGCTTCCTGAGTGCTTGGGAATCTTGCCCAGCCACTTATGTGAGTGCATGTCCCTGATTACCTACTCTGTCTCTCTCAATCCCTGAGTCCATCCGTCACTGCATGCAGCCTTTCATCGAGCCACCCCTGGATTCCCCACACCCCATTGCCTGGCACTGGATGCTCCCTCCGCAGTGAGCGCACAAAGACACTGGGCACTTTCTGACGCGCTAGGGATCCGGGTAAAGACCCAGCCATTAAAAGGAACAGAATAGCTACAATCCAATTGAACAGCAACCCAGAGTAAACAGGCTGACTGGCACCCATCTGTTGTGACATTTTCAGGTCTTTTGGACTAATTTCTGTTTATCCTCGTCCATGTACAAATAGATGCTCCATAAGTATATCTTGTCACATAGGTTTGGTGGAGGTGACAGATATCAGATCCTATGGTCATTACGACTGATTCGTTGGGCTCCACTTTCCTAGTTAATGAGATCACATTTAAGTTTTGATTGTCAAGTCTATCAATTTTAAAGTAAAGGTCTTGCTGGAGTTGTGCTGAAAGCGTATTTGAATGTTGGGGAGACTATATTATGCCACGTGCCAGTGAGGTTAGGAATAGGAAGGCAGTATAGTTAAAAAACATGACCAAAGAGCTGGTAGGGTAGGCAGCACTTCCAATATGTGGATCATTGGGATTCCCGGGTCGGTAGGATAAACGCAAGAAGGACGAGATGCAGCTGAACTGGCAGCAATCTCAGATACGTGGGTCATTGGGAATCCTGGGTCAGTATGAAATAAAAAAGAAGGACGGGATGGACGTGAACTGGCAGCAATCACCTGGCAGGCAGGTTTGCTATTGTCACTCAGGAGGGTTTAAACTAGTGTGGCGGTGGGGGAGGGACGGTGGAGCCAGAGCAGTACGTCCACAAGCACAGTGACTGAAGAGCAGTTGGAGACTAATTCCAGTACAACTAAGACCAGCAACAAACTGGCAGAGGGGAGTGAAAACAATGGGGATGGCAGTCCGATGTATGCTGATTTTAATGTGAGCAGTGTGACAGGCAAGGCAGATGAGTATATATAACCATGATACAAATATTAGAGATTTGGTTGAGAGAGGGATCAGAAAACTGTCAATCCAATGGGTCAAGAGCGAGTTGAAGAATGTGCAGTGAGAGGCTGGAGACGATTGTTTGAAGCAAAATAATTACCCAGCAGTTTATTGGAATTGGACAGTGTGGGATGCAATGTACAGATTAAAGGGACAAGGGAGGAAACTGAAATTGTCTGTTTACAATATTTTCCGCTTTACTGACAGTCCTTTGTAATCTCCTGTTACCAGAGAATAGACGAGGAGGATGTACATCAGGGAAACTCAAACCAAATATCAGGTCAGGATCTGATGGGGTTTGGCTAAAGTGTATTTATTTCAATGGAAGAATATAGGTAAGGACGATGAACTGGGAGTCTGAATCCATACATGGGTCTATGATGTTGTGGCATTACAGAGACTTGCTTGAACGAGGGAAAGGACTGACCGTTCAAAGTATCCAGGGTTTCATTGGTTTAGGCGAGACAGAGAAGAAGCTAAAAGATGTGGACGAGTTATTTTACTGATCAGGGAGAATGCTACATCTGCACGTGAACAGGGCATACAGGAGGGACCATCCAGTGCAGCAATATGGGTCAAGCTCAAAAATAAGATGGATGCAAGCACTGCGTTACTATAATCTCTCCAACAGCCACGGAGGGATTGAGGAACAGATATGTATGTCGATTAAGGAAAGGTGTATTAAAAAAAAGAGTGGTCATAGTGAGTGGCTTTAATATCCCCAATAATGAATGGAAGTCCATTAGAGCAAGGGGCTTAGACAGGGCAGAATTTGTTAACTGCAGCAGTATATGGATAGTCCAACGAGAGGAAGAACCATACTGGACCTTGTATTGGCTAATGAGCCTGGCCAGGTGACTGACCTTTCAGTGGGACATAATTTTAGAAACAGTGGTCACAGTTCCTTCAGATTTAAGATAGCTATGAACACGGATATGTCAGGACCTTGTGGGAATCAACTGAATTGGCGGAAGGCAAATTACGTCAGCATCAGACAGAGCTAGGACGTGTCAATTGAGAGGAGCTGCTATCAGGCAAATCCAATTTTGTATGTGGGAACTGCTTGTAAAATCCTAACAGCAAAATCATCTGGTGAACGTTCTCCCAACTGCTCGAATTTCTATCTATTTTTTGAACTGATATTTCAAGGCCGCTGCATTTCAGACAACAGGAAGAGATAAAGGATGATTCTGCATTGTGTCCTTCGCAGGATCAGCTTGTCTGTCCAGGCTCCTTAAATCTTTATTGTTGGTCAGAGAACTTCAGAATTGATAGAGCACTGAAGGAGGCCATTTAGCCCATTGCACACCGACGAGCTCTCCAACAGCACAATTTGTCAACAGAGAGAACAAAATGTGTGTGCATGTGCGTGTGTGCGTGAGAGAGAGAAAAATTAACAAAGAAAAAAGGAAGTGAAGAGAGATAAAAGGAATGGAGAGAAAACGGAGCCACAGAGTGAGTGAGAGCAAGATCTGTCAGACGAGTCTGAAGTTATATCAGAAGACAGCCTGAGGAGAAATACACAGAAATTTCATTTAGAAACTCCCTCAGACTGCAGGCCCTTTGTCTGGTGTCGTACCCTGTGAGCACTATGCTGTCATCCCAGATCACTTATCTCCAATAATTTCACAGAACCGGGTTGCTGACGCTGAACAGGATCCAAAAGAACAATAGATTAGATCCAGCGAGAAGGTGAATTAATTTAAATATTCTTGGCCAATAGGAACTTGTAGTCCCTCTAGACACGGTGTGAGAGACAGGGCGAGAGATTCTCAGTGAGGGGGATCACTGACAGGTTTTTAAATTCACATTTCAATTCATATAACTCCACATCGTAAGTGTATTTTAACAAACTTGCATCTTTGCAGTTTTCATGTTTTGGTAGGTACAGAAAAGCTTGTTTTTTGTCCCTTTATTTTGTGTTGGGACCACAGTCCAATTGAATCCTAACTAAGGCTGGAGACAGAGGTCGAAACTGATTAGGAGTGTGTGTGTGTTGGCAGGATTGGGGGGGTCCATTATAGGGTTTAATTAGAAAAGAGCAGGTAAATGTACAGAGCTCAGGAGAGGTTATTAAAATCTCCAGCACAGACGCAAATAAGACAGAGTGTATGGGAAGTGGAAGCAATCAGACTTCAAGCACACTGGACAAACAAATGTAAATGAGAAGAGGAACCGTTAATACAAGATTGAAGGGGTTATATCTGAATGCACGCAATATAAGGAATAGAGTAAATGAACTTGTGGCACAGATTGAAATTGGTAGGTATGACGTGATGTGCATCACAGAGAAGTGGTTGCAAGGGGATCAGGATAGTCAAGGACTAATATCCTATCGAAAAGACAGTTAGCAGAGGGAGTGGGTTTACATTATTAACAAATGAAATTAAATCAATAGTAAGAAAGGAAGTAAAGTCAGATGGTGTAGAATCTGCGTGGGTAGAATTGAGGAATCACAAAGATAAGACAATCACAGTTGGAGACTTCACAGGCCTCCAAAGAGTAGTCAGGAGCTGGGGTACAAGATACAGCAGGAGATAGAAAAGATCTGTAGTAAAGACAAAGGTACAGTGAACATAGGGGGATTTCAATATGCAAGTGGAATGGGAACCCATTTTGGGAGTGGATCGCAAGAAAAGGAATTTGAGGAATGTCTATGGGATGGCTTTTTGGAGCATCATATGGTGGAGCCCACTCGGGAACAGATGACACTGGATTTAATGACGCAGGCTAGATAAGGGAGCATAAGGTGAAAGAAAACTTCAGAAGCAGTGATTAGAACATGGTTGAATTTATTCTGCAATTTGAGAGAGAGAAAGTAGAATCAAAGTTAACAGTATTTCAGCTGAATAAAGGCAACTGGAGAGGCACAAGGGAGAAGCTGGGTAGAATTGACCGGGACAGGGGTCTAGCAGGAAAGACAGGGAACAGAAATGGCAGGAAATTCCAAGATTAATTCACGAGACACTGCAGAGAGACATGCTGAGCAATAAAGGCATGGTACAGGGAGAATGAGGCAACCAGGGCTGACGAGGGAAGTCAGTGATTTCATATAAGTAAAAGCGCAAGCAATGTGAAGGGCAAAGGGAAACTGGAGAATGGGGCCAACAGAAGGCAAGGAAAAATAAATAAGGTGGGAGAAGGTTAAATATGGGGGTAAGCTAACCAGTAATATAAAGGAAACTTTAAGAGATTCTTTAGATATATAAAGTGCAACAGAGATATAAAAGTGAATATGGACCACTGGAAAATGATGCTGGAGAGACAGTAGTGGGAAACAAAGAAATGGCTGAGGAACTTTGCATCAGCCTTCACAGTGGAAGACACGAGTAATTTCTCAAGAATTGAAGAGACTGAGTGGGCAGTCCTGAATATGGTGGTCATCGCCAAGAAGAGCATGTTAGAAAACGGAATGGCCTGAATGTGGATAGCTCACCTGGACCAGTTGGACTACACCCCAGCCTTGTAAGGGAGATAACTGAAGAGTTAGTGCAAGCGTAAGTGGAAATCCTTCAGGAATTACTAAAATCAGGAAACGGAAAAGTGGATGTATAATTGCTAACCTGACACCACATTTAATAAGGGAGTTAGGTAGAAGATGGAAAACTGCAGACTGATTAGCCTTGGTTGTGGGTAACATCCTGGAATCCATCGTGAAGGATGGGATTTCTGATACTTGGAGGTGTTTGGTAAAAGAGGACAGAGTCAGCATGGTTTCATCAAGGGGAGATCAGTCCTGCCAAACCGGCTAGAAAACAGTGAGGGAGTTATGAGCAGATTGGATCAAGGAGAACCAATAGATGTTATCCTTCTGCACTCAAGAATCCTTTGACAAAGTGCCATGCATGCGGCTATTGAGAAAGGTATGGGCCCATGGTATTAGAGACAAGGTGCTAGCATGGATAGAAGTTTGGCTGCCTGAGAGAAAGCATAGAGTGGAGATAAAAGTGTTTTTCTCAGGATGGCAACCAGTAACAGGTGGTGTTCCACAAAACTCAGTGTTGGGACCACAACTTTTCACTTTGTGCATTCATTATCTATATGAAGGAACTGAGGGCATTCTGGCTAAGCTTTTAAACAGTGCAAAGAAGGATATGGGGACAGGTAGCATTGAAGAGGTGGTTCGGCTGCAGGAAGGTGCTCTCGTGCATCTCCTCAACTTCCCACACCTCCGCCCTTGCACTCCACCCTTCCAACAACAAGAAATTAGAACCTCTCTGGTGTTCGCCTTCCATCCCACCAACCTCAGGATACAACGCATCATCCTCCGCCATTTCTGTCACCAACAGTCAGACCCCAACACCAGAGATATACTTCGCTCCCCACCCCTATCATCATACTGCTGAGACCATTCCCTCACAACTCCCTCGTTAGGTCCACACGCCCCCACCAAGCCACCTTCCACTCCCAACACCATCCCTTGACACTGCAAGAGATATGAAACCTGTGCCAACACCTCCCTCCTCACCTCCACCCAAGGCCCCAAAGGATCCTACCACACCAAACAGTGAACATCCTGTGCATCCAAACACCTCTTCTAGTCAGTCCATTGCTCCTGCCTCCTATACATTGGCGAGACAGGATGTCAACTTACAGATAGGTTCAGGGAACACTCTTGGACCCATAAACCCAACAACCCCACTTCCCTTTGGCCGAATATTTCAACTCCCCCTCCCACTCCGCCAAAGCCCTAAAAGCTTTTGGCCTCCTCCACTGCCAAATTCTAGCCACCTGACCTCTGGAGGAAGAACGCATCATCTTCTGCCTTGGGACCCTCCAAACACACGGTATCAAGGACAATTTCACCAGTTTTCTTATCTCCCCTCCCTCCACCTTATCCCAGATCTAACCCTCCAACTCAGCACCGCCCTCTTGAATATCCTACCTGTCCATCTACCTTCCCAAGTATCAAATCCACCTTCCACTCTGACCTATCACTATCATCACCCACCTTCATCTAGCTGACGCCTTCCAAGCTACCTTCCTCCCAGCGCCACCCCCCTTCCCTCATTTATCTCTCTGCCCCCTTCAGCCCACCTCACATTCCTGATGATGGCTGCATGCCTGAAACGTCGATTCTCCTGCTCATCGGATGCTGCCTGACAGGCTGTTTATCTATGACCACACTTTTTGACTCTGATCTCCAGCCTCTGCGGTCCTCACTTTTACCTGCTGAAGGACTTTCACAGGTTTGGAGAGTGAGCAAAGAAGTGGCAGTACAATGTAGGAAGGTGTGGGAAAGCATTTTGCCAGGATGAATAGAGGCATGGCATATTCTCTAAATAGCGAGCAAATTCAGAAGTCTGAAGGGCAAAAAGACTAGGGAGTTTAGTCCAGGAGTCTTGAAAGGTAAACTTGCAGTTTGTTAGTAGTTAGGCAGGCAAATACAATGAAGGTACTTATTTCAAGAAGGCTTAAATGTAAAAGCAGGGATGTACTTCTAAGGCTCTACAAGACTTTGGTCATGCCACATTTGGATTATTGTGCGCAGTTTTGCTTTCCATATCTCAGGAAGGATGCATTGGTCCTGGAGCGTTTTCCAAAGAGATTCACGAGAATGGTGCCAGGAAATAAAAGCTTAACATATAAAAAAATATTTGAGGGCTCTGGGTCTGTATTTGGTAGAATTCAAAAGGATGTTAGGAGGTCTAATTGATACTTACAGAATACTAAATGACCTGGGAGAGAGGGGATTTTGGGAAGATGTATCCAATGTCGGAGAGACTAGTACCCGAGGGGACAGTGGAAAGAGAAGATCTTTTCGAACAAAGATAAGGAGAAACCTCTTCAGCCAGACAGCGGTGAATCTATGGAATCCACTGCGACAGAGGGCTGTAGAGTCCAGGTCATTGAGTATATTTAGGAGTGAGACAGATAGATTCTTGACTGGAAAGGGGATCAAGGGTTACAGGTAGAAAGTGTGAGAATGGGGTTGAGAAGCTTAACAGCCATCATGGAATGGTGGAGCAGGCTCAATGGGTCTAATGGCCAAATTTCTGTTCCAATGTCTTCTGGTTCTGTGGTTAATATTGGCTCTCCTCATTCCATATTGGAGATGTACCCTTGAATTTGATCTTCATATGATTTATGAAGAATACAATTCCAATACTGATGGCTGGTAAATATCATGTTCCCTCCCTCCACTCTCAGCAGCCATGCCCCGATATCATAATCACACTGCAATTGAAATCCAGTGAAAGTTACTTCAATAAAGTTGATTGACATCGATAACATTAACAGCATGACCCTTACCTGCCCTCTCTGATCCTTGAATAACCATCTGAATTGTGTGTCACATCATATTCTCTGTTAACATACCATGCCATTTGTCTGTTATCACTCATGTTGTCATAAGCAATTTTCTGTCAGATTATGGACTAAAAGGTTCTCTATATATTTTACGGACATTATAATCACTGATCAGTAGTTACAGACTATATGTTTCGATTTATAAGCCAAGAAACTTGTTTAAGTTCTGACAATCCTTTGACATTACTGCCATATCTAAGGCAGATTGAGTGATTACATTCAATCAAACGACCATCTCAAATATTTCTTCCTGTTCACCCCCCACACATATCCCACGCCAAATGTGTAAAGTTTAAAAGTTCTTTTGAATTTTAATAAAATCATTATTGTATTCAAAGGGGTGAACTGGAGTTATTTGTTCAGTGACTGTGATTAATATCAATCTCAGTGGATCCTAATTATGGCAGTGGAGAGTTTCCATGGTTGAAATATAAATGGGCTTTGTTCAATTTGATATCACATAGTGTGAGTAGGAGCATCACTGACAGCACTAACAGGGATCAGCAGCACGAGAGAGAGCGCGGGAGGAGAGATCAGAATCTGAGAACATTAGACTGGAACGTTACAATAATGATTCATAATCTGAGGACCATGGATTAGAATGTTCCAACAATGGATCAGAATCTGAGAACATCAGGCTGGAATGTTTCAACAATGGACAGAAGTTTATCCTTGGGTCTTTACTGGCTTTCTCGGCCTTGGATATCATTAGCATCACGGATCCAGCATATCCTTTGGATTATTCAAGGTGGTTACTATCCCATCCTTACGATAGTTGGTGTTCCTGGTAAGTCATTATATTTGTCTACTAAACCGGGTTGAACTCAATTTCTGCTCATGATATACAAATTTTGGAAAGTGCAAGTCAATGTCTTCAGTTCCAAACAAAAAATCCTTTCCTTATTACTGCATTGGATAAATCTTTTCTGTGTTGCTGGTTTTAATTAAGCAGGAGAATTTATCCTGAATTGTAAGACTACAAACCCCCAGCAATGTGTTGTACTCTTTACTGTCCTGTGGAACAACTGAACCAGCCACTCAGTTTAAGATGCTGCCCTGACCAGGGCTGCATACGTCCTGTGAGAGAAGAACAAAAGTAAAGATAGCTCCCTTCCTCTACCTGTTTACCGTATTTGTACAGCTCATTTCTATTCAGGTAGGTGATCATTACATCTTTTAGGTGTATTCGATCTCATTGAAATTCTCCCCGAGTGTGATGCACATCTCCATAGGCAACTCTGGTGCTGACTTTATTGTTGCTGACGTAGAGATATAAGGAACTTATAAATTCCATGTCAGTCGTAGTGCATAGATAAATAGTGGTGTTTCATAACACAGGAAGGAAACGACGATGACTAAGTGAGAGAAAAGGATTATTGTGATCATCCATGAGTGTGTTGAGGCAGTATTTGGGGTACTGTGGATAGACTTTCTCTCAAGTCTCACCAGACTAATTCCTGGGATCATGGCAACATGAACAGTGAGTGAAGCTCAGTGAGAGAATAAGGTGATTGCATTGAACATTAAGGGGGATGTACAATCACTTATGATGTTCTAAACAGACACTGTTACGGTGATAAATTCCATGGCTTTTTTTCACTCGGGTTACATGATTCTCAATAGTTTAAGAGCCTCTGAGAACGTTCCACCCAACCACCCTCACTCCCTATTTCGGTTCAGAGAGAGAGAGAGGTTCAGGCTTTTGAAAAACAAACTCTCCCAATGTTAATACAGATCAATTGGTGCGTGATACTGCAATGAACGTCATGCTATCCATAATCCCGACAGCAGCAACAGTACCTTCATTATAAAAGAGTTAACTCTTCTCAGCAGCTTCTGACCTACACAGAGCACATGGGAGTGTCTTCTCGGAGATAGAAGATGCCTCCTTGAGACTTTACACAAAATATTTGGTTTCCCTTATCACTGCCAGCAAACCATGTTAAGGTAGCACACGTTCTACACACAATGGAAACATGATTAACACCATGGAGCCCCCTATCAATGCAGTCTCGGTTTCATTGGTTTGTCATGTTAGAGTATCAATGACGCCCTCCTGTTTCTGTATAACTATCTCGTGGGGCTGAATAGCCTCCTCCTGGTCTCATGGAACAGGTTTAAGGGTCTGATTAGGCTCTGCCTGTTCCTGTTTAACAGCTCGATGTACTGACCAGACACTTTCTCTTCCTGTGGAATAGGCAGGTGGATTGAATGTCCCTCTTCTTGTTCAGTAGTTTCCATGGGCTCAATGGCTTCCACATATCAGTGTGCAACCAGCCTGGGATGCTGATTGAGCTCCTCTATTAACTGTGGAAATGTGCAGTGTCTGGCAGCGCTGTTACATGAATGTTACCGACACTTTAACAGCACAAACTGAATGCTGCCCAGGTCTTGCTGCACATGGACACAGGATGATTCAGGAGCTGAGGGGGCACAAAATCTCTGAATATTGTGTGATCTTCAGTCATCATCCTTACTTCAGATCTTATGATGGGGAAAGACATTGATATAGCAGTTGAAGATGTTTGTGCTGAGGAGGCTAAGCTGAGGATCTCCTGCAGAGATATCCCGCAACTGTTCGGGCTGTTCGCCACCGACCACAAGCATCTTTCTTTGTGCTCGGAAAGACCCAGACAAGTGGGAGGATACACCTTATTTCCATTCAGCTCAAATAAGTGGGTGGTCCTGATCCCATCCTCAGTCAAATATTCACTTGATATCAAAGCCATTCACTGTTTGCTGAGCCCCTGTGTTCACCTCTCGTTCCTATCAATTAGTTGACGATGTATGTGTAGGGAATGTTTTCCTCTCACAGCGGGTAATCTATGTCAGGAATTATCTGGGCTAGCGAGTTATGGGACCTACATCACTGAAAGTATTTAAGGAGGAGGTAGATGGATTTTTGACCTGTCAGACAGCTAAGGGATGTGAAGAATTGGGCATTAAAAAGGGGTTAATGCCAATAATAGATCAGCCATGATGGTAGACAATGGCTTGATCGTACGACTTAGCTGATCCGGATCCTTACGTCCTCATATTCTGTAATTACAAAGTTAATGGTTGTAATTTTCCTGAACGTTCTGTTATTGAATGTTGCAATCAGACAGAGCAAAGTATTTTGTGAGTCATCTCTGGATGAGATATGAGGGTTGTACTCACAGTGAATCTGGGCTTGTATTATGACCAACAAATAAAGCACAAGTTGCAGAGAGGAGACACTCTGCAAAGAGACCAGAGGCGTCTTTCGAACCCAGCCTGGATTTCCAAATAGCATTTTCCAACCCATGGAAAACCGTGTGTGTGTGACACTCTTGAGGGACTGAATGAGATGCTGTGTTACTGTGGATCAGGTATTTGGAGCAAGTGGCCTCCAAATACTCCTTGCAGGAGCTGTGAGTGGTTGGATGGAACATAGGAACATAAGACTGAGCAGCAGGAGTGTACCATTAGACACTTTGTCACCGCTCCACCATGCACAAAGATAATGGGTCATTTTATTGTGGTCTCCCCAGCACTTTTCTGTCTGTATACCATTTTCTACATTCTCTTTTCTGTCAAATGTCAACACATCCAACTTTGAATAAGTGTAAACATCCAGGCACCACAAACTTCTGGGGAGGGAATTTCCACTTGGACAGCCCTTTGAAAATTTCTCATTTGTGTTCCAGCCAATGTTGGAGGGTCACTGTTTCCTTTTCCGTCCCACTCCTCCACTGGTTACACCAATCTTAAATGTAACCATTTTAATGAGGTGGCCAATGATATCGGTCTCAGAGTAGGTCATTTTCTAGAAAAAAAGTGTAAGACACAGAACGTTGAACTCATATCAAATGGTAAAATGACAGAGTGCTCCAAATATTACTCTACCTTTGAGGTTATTCTGTTCAAATAAGCTACTGGTTGTGGGATTTCTTTCTGGAACAGTTGTATTTGGATGAATTCCCTTTGTTTCGGGCATATGAGATTTCCAATGAATCCTCACCAGGAATCCATCACAAGTGGCAAAGATAACTCAGGGAGTTTATAGACTGACACTTTGCTATCTGGTGGAACAAGGTAAGAGAAAGGGATCAATATATATGTATATGTGTGTGTGTGTGTGTGTGTGTGTATGTGTGTGTGTGTGTGTGTGTGTGTGTGTGTGTGTGTGTGTGTGTGTGTGTGTGTGTGTGTGTGTGTCCGTATGTGTGTGTCCATGTGCTTCTTTTCTGTGTATTTGTGTGTCTACATCTGTGTACCTATGTATCAGCCTCTGTGTATCTATCTGTGTTTGTGTCTATTTGTGTGCAACTGTATATGTCTTTGTGTGTTGCAATGTGTGTGTATGCCTATCTCCTTATATGTGTTGTGCATGTTCGTATGCTGGGTGTTTACCAATACGTCTGTGCATTTCAGTCTCTGCATCTCTGTGCAGTGAGGGATCTGTTTTTGTTTGGGAGTGAATGGACTGACGTTGGAACTGACAGTGGGTTTAAAGTGAGAACTGAATGTTACTCTTTACTCAGTTAATGGGAAGTGGATGTTTCCGAAGCTCCGCATGAGCCATCTTGTTTCTGTCCGGCTCATGCCAGGCTCCTCCCCACATGGTGGGGGAGAAGGGGGTGTGAGGGAACAGATATCAGGCACAGCACCACCCGGCTTGGCGCTTTCTGTCCCATTCCAGACAGTTTCTCCTGGAATAGAAGAAAGGGAGAGAGGGAGGAAGAATGGAAATGGGTAATCCTGCTGTTAGTGCTGGTGGATGTGGGGCTGGGGGGAATGGTGAGGTGTTCGGAATGAGTCAGTCGACAGTTGTCAATCAATTTAGTATTATTAGTGTGGGGGGTAGTGTGTAGTTGACAGAGAAAGTGAGGAAGAAAGTTGCTAAATTCAATAGTGAGTTTCGAAATGCCTGAGCCTTATTTGGTAATAGAGTGTGAGCCTTGTTCGGGGTCCGTGCTCGAACGGGGACTCAGGGAGTGTGAAGGAGCAGATAGAATATGGTGACCCTTATTGATGCTTGTCCTGCATCACAGCGTCAAGGTGACCCTTCCAGAATGTCTTGTCCAAGTCTATCACCAATAACGCCACAGACAATGTCCCTCAGATTCAGTTTAAAGGGAGCTTACAAATAACAAGGAGAAGCAAACATTGGTGCATTATATATCGAAACTAAAACTGTCGCAGAAATTCTGAGCGTCATATGCTCTGAAAATTAGACATGCAAATATCATGGATACTGCAGTCTTATTGGATGGTCTCATGTTGCATCTCAACTGCGTTAACTAAGTGACTGCTCATGCTGTGAAAAATAAATTCCCTAAATGTATATCAGGTGGGTTGAAGAGTATGTATTGAACCAAACTAGAGATCAAGTTTTTTCGGATTTGGTGTTGTGTGGTCAGGAGGACTGATCAATGTCCTTGCTCTGAAGCAGCTTTGGAGGAGTAGTGTCATTAATATGTTGTATTTTACATGGTGTCTGCATACAATATAGAATGTTTGTACATTTTAGTCAAACATGATGGAAGCATGGAGCCGAGAGGGTCAAGTTTGTTCCAGTGAATTGGGAAAATACAAAATAACATTCAGTGGGAGGTAAGCAATGGTTGTTAGAGTCATAGAGTCCTATAGGCCCTTCGGCTCAAACTGATCCATTCCGACCAAAATGTCAATTCACACTAACCCCATTTCCCAGCCACTGCCCCGTATCCTTCTAATCCTTTCCTATCCTGTATTTGTCAAAATGCATTCGAAATGTTGTGAATGTACCCACCTTAACGACTTCTGCTGGCAGCTCATTCCATATGCGTATCACCCTTTGTGTAAAAAAGTTGCTCCTCAGGTTCCCTTTTATTCTTCCCCTCTGACCTTAAACTGATGCCCTCTAGCCCGCGATTGTCCAATCTAGGAAGTAAAGGCTGAGCGCATTCACTCTATCCATGCCTGTTATGATCTTATACCCTTCAATAAGATCCTCTCCCCAGTCTCATACACGCAAACTTAAAAAGTCCTAGCTTTTCCAACCTCTCCCTATAACTCAGAGCCTTGAGTCCTTGGCAACATCCTTGTAAATTTCTTCTGCACTCATCCTCGTTTAATAACATCATTCCTATAGCTTAGTAAACAAAACTGAACATAACGCTGTAAGTATGGCCTCATCTGTGCCCCGTATTCTGCAGCATAGCTCCCAAAATTCGCTACTTACTGCCCTGACTGATGAATTCCCGTGTGCCAAAAGTATTCTTCAATGCCCTGTCTACCTCTGAATCAACTTTCAGAGAACCATGTACCTGAATTCCAAGGTCCCTCTGTTCCACTACATTCCTTAAGACCCAGCCATTCACCATAAAATTCCGATATTGATTTAAGTTTCTAAAATGCAATAACTTACACTGATCTGCATTAAAATCCATTTACCATTTCTCAGCCCACTTCCCCAGCTGATCGAGGTACTGCTGTACGTTCTGAAATTTCTGATAACCTTTGTCATTCTCCATGTAACTACCTATTTTATTGTCACCTTCAAACTTAAAAATCACGCACGTACATTCTCATCTAAATTATAGATATATGTAATACATTGTGGTGCCAGCATCGCCCTGATGCATTCCATTAGTCCCAGGCCTCCAGTTTGACAAGCATCCTTCAACTATTACTCTTTGCTTCCTACCATCAAGTCAATTTTGTATCCAATTTGGCAGGTCCTCCTCAACTTCATGCGATCTAACCTTCCAGAGCAGCGCACCATGTGGAAGCTTTTTGAAGGCTTTACGTGAATCCATATAGACTATGCATACCACCCTGACCTCCTCAACATTGCTGGTCACTTCGTCAAAGAATTCAAACAAATTTGTGAGCTGTGGTGTCCGATGCACAAAGCCGTGCTGACTTTGATGATAGACTTTTGCCCGAAACGTTGATTTTCCTGTTCCTCGGATGCTGCTTTCTCTGCTGTGCTTTTCTAGCACCACTCTAATCTTGCTCCGAATCACACCCTGTCTTTCCTAATGCACGTATATCTTATCTCTCAGAACCTTTTCAAGTAAGTTACCTACTACAGATTTTAGGTTTAGTGGTCCATAGTTCCCAAGTTTTTCTTTGTAGCCCTTCTTGAGTAAGGGCACAGCATTCGCAACCCTCCAGTCTTCCGGGACCTCACCTGTTGGCCAGCGATGATGCAACAATATCAGCCAGGGCTCCCGCAATTCCTTCTCTGTCCTCCTGCAGTGTTCCTGAATAGATCTGGGCAGGACCAGGAGATTTAGAGAAATAATGCAAAGTCTGAATAATACGTCTATTTATTTCAGGTATAAACATCAAAGAAAGGGAACGTGACACAATGTTGTTTAACATAACAAATTAGAAAACGTGTTAATCATAGGAAGTGGCTTCGGAAGAATTTCAGTCATTGTGGAAACCTGAGAATTCTCAGAAATTCACGATCCAGAATCAAGGGCCATGAAATTTATAAGGAAATCAAAAATAGAATATGAATGCTAACAAACAAGAACAAAAAGACTGCATAAATCTACAATCTATATTTCAAAGGAAACAAAATAAAAGCAAGGTCAAATATGGAAATTGGTAATCGGGAGAGGAGAAAGTTTATTGTGAAAGACAAGGAAATGGCCAAGAAAATAACCAGTTACTATGCATCTGTCTTCATGGAGGTAGATCCACAAAACCACCCAGTAATACCAAGTGATCATGTAGTGCTCGTGGAACTGAAGACATAAAGTCAACTTATATCAGTAACAAGGTGGTATTTGAGAATGTAACTCGATTGAGCATTGCTAAGTCTGGCAAACCTAATGTACTTCATATTAAAATATCTGACATAAATTGGTAATAGAAATATTAATTGCACTGTCGATGACTGTGTTTCATTTTCCTGTGCATTCTGCAGAGGCTGGAAGGCATTGTGGACAAATGGAAGTTAGCAAACGTTGTCCAAGCACTACAGATTAATGAAAGGAATCCAAGCATCTATAAAGGGAAGAGGACATAGTTTGGAGAACTGCCGAACATTTAACTTGACATCTGCAAGTTGGAAACTTTTGGAATCTATTATACAGTATGTGAAATTGGATATTTAGAAATTAACAGCAACAATGGAGAAAATCCATATGTATTTCTTACAGATGTCTAACTCGATGTGCTATTAGTTTTTAGACCCCATCAACCACCCTCTGAGAACAGGAACAGGAAGTGACTTCGCCACAGGAAATAGCATCACCAATACAAAGAAATCCAAACATATAAATGGAAAGCAGGAATTTTAAGCATTGTTTTGCCTGAGGTCCACTGAAGATGTTACCTAGTAAGATAACGAAACGTCTGGAAATGTAGCGAGCAAACCTACATCCATTGTGTAAAGTGTTGGTGACCCAATCTGAGAAAGAATATACTGACCACAAAAAAGTGCAATGGACATTGTCCAGATTAATCCCTCAGATGGCGAGATTGCCTGATGAGGAAACTTGGCCTGTGTTCTTTAGAGTTTGAAAGAATGAGAGGAGGGTCACAATGAAACTTGGAAACTTCATAAAACATATGCCAAGTTGGAAATCAACAGGACGTTTTCCTTGGCTGTCAGTTCCACATTCAAGGCAAATAATTGCAGTTTCAGGGACAGACCATTTAAGACCGCAATAATGAGGAAATTCTTCACTTGGTGAGAACTGACTAAAACAGGGACATAGAAACCTGCTGGTAGGGCAAGATTAGGGAGAATCCCCAGATATTCTGCAAGTGTGTCAAGTGGAGAAAAATAACAAAGGAACAGGTCAGAGTCATTTGTGACTTGCCAAGTTGCATCCAAATCACCTTACTGTTAGGAGTCAGAGGGTAGTGGTTGAAAGCTGTTCGTGTGTCTGGAGACCGGTGTCCAATGGTGTATCACAGGGATCAGTATTGTGTCCCTTATTATTTGTGATACGGAGGTGTTGGTGTTGGACTGGGATGGACAAACTTAAAAATCACATAACACCAGGTGATAGTCCAGCAGGTTTATTCAGAGGCACGAGATTTCAAAGCGTACAACCACCTGATGAAGAAGCAGTTCTTCGAAGCAAGTGCCTCCGAATAAACCTGTTGGACTATAACCTAGTGTTGTGTCATCTTTAAACTGATTATTTGTGGTATTCATAAATGATTCAGCTGTGAATATAGGCGGCGGGGTGGGGGGGCGGGAGTGCGACAACTCAGTTTGTGTTTGATACAAAGATTGGCCGGGTGGTTGGCAGTGAGGAGGAAGGTCTTATGTTACAGGAAGATGCAGATAGAATGGTCAGATGGATGGATCAATGGCAGATGGAATGTAACCCTGATGAATATGAAATGATGCACTTTGGAAGAAGGAACTGGACAGGGGAGAACTCAATGAATGGCAGCACACGAGGAAGGTCAGAGGGTGCTTCTCCACAAATCCCTGAATGTGACTAAACTGGTGAATGCACAATTTGAGAAAGCATAGGGGACCGTAGACATTGCCTTTTTTCATCAAGGCATAGATTATAAGAGCTATGCGGAATTTTGCTTTTGCCAAGATGGAATACTGATTGTAGTTCTGGGAGCCACATTACAGGAAGGATATGATTGTAGTGGAGAGGGCTCAGAGGCGATTCACCAGGACGTTCGCTGGGATGGAGCATATTAGCTATGGAGAGAGGCTTGATAAGCTCGGGTTGTTTAGTTTGGAGCAGAGAAGGCTGAGGGGGCCGTGATTCAGAAGGATAGGATTCCGAGGGACATGGACAGGATGGATAGATAGCAGCTTTTCCTTTTAGTCAAAGGGCCAAGAACAATGGAGCACATTTTAAAGTGAAGGATTTGAGATGTGGAGAGGAATTGAGGATTGTTTTTCACTCAGAGGCTGCTGGGGTCAGGAATGCATTTCCTGAGAGAAGAATTGTCATGGTAACTTCACAACCATTAGAAAATACACGGTTGTGAACTTGAAATGCCATAAGATTCACGGCTACAGTTTTGTGTCGGAAAGTGGGGCTAATGTAGACCGTGCTGTATTGTTGATGGGACAAAGTCGGTGGTTCTGTGTTTGTATGGCTGTGGAAGGTCAATCATTGAGTAGCTTAAGGATAGGAATTGATGGGTTTCTGTAGAGTATATTAACAAGGGTTTTAAGATTGAACTTATAATAACTTCTGAAAATATGTCAATGGCAAAAGTACGGGAAAAAAGGTGCAGCTTTCTTACAGTCTGATACCAGAGAATTGAGGACAGGGAAAAGGCAGAACTGTGGACCAAATATTTCAGTTATGTCTTCACATAAGAAAACGAAGCAAAAAAGAAAACTTCCCATCAAAACTAGTGAACATTAGTCTGTTTAGAAAAAGGGAATAGAATGAAATTAGCAAGTGAACAGTTTTAAAGGAAGTATTGGAACTGAAAGTAATGAGCACAGACAAAGTCAACAGAGATTGATCAAATGGGAATCATATTTGAGAAAGTGCCTTTAGCATAATTATGGAGAAGCAATCAATGAAATATGTGCATTTTCAGAAAGATTTTTGATAAACCCTATTATGCAAATTCAAATCCTATGGGTCTGGGACTAATATGGCTTTAGAATGGGAGAGCTGTCAGGAAGCAGTGAGTAGAAATAAAACAATGTATTTTTTTGAATGGAAGGATATAGCAAGGGTTGGGGTTTGGTCCCCAGTTATTCCCAATACACATCATATATATGATTGAGTGGATCAAATACAATATTTTCAAGTTTGCAGATGGCACTAAACAATATCAGAATGTGAGTGGGTGAGCAGGATGTCAAAATGCTCCAAGGCGATTGAGACAAGTGGAGTGTCTGGGCAAATACGTGGCACATTAGGAGCAATGGGGAGGGGAGGCGTGGGATATGTGATATTGTGACCTTTGATGGGAAAAACAGAACTGGAGCCTATCATTTGAAAAGGGATTGGTTAAAAAATGTTGATCTATAAAGGAACTTAAGCTGCATGTTTGTTTCTTCTGTGCAGCCCTCCAAAGTCAATGTAGGGCAATGAGATCTGAATCATGAAGTCAATACTGGGAATGGCATTGGCACGCTGACACAGACCACAGACCCAACAAGTGGGGAGCTGTAACATTGAAAAAGGATCTGGATCTCCCTGTACACTAGTCACTGAAAGCAATATTGCAGGAGCAGAAAGCAGATAGGCAGATAAATCGTGTATTCACCTTCATTTCAGGGGGATTTGAATACAGGAGTAAGGGTGTTTTACTGCAGCTGTACAGGGCATTGGTGAGACCTCATCTCGAACACTGTGCAGTATTATGTACAGTTTTGGTCTCCTTACCTAATAAAGGACAAACCTGACATTGAGGGAGAGCAGCGAAGATGACCAGACTGATCGTTGTTGTGGGAGCAGAACCTGGGGCGGCTGGGCCTGAATTCGATGGGCTTTAGGAAAATGAGTGGAGATATCAGTGAAATATATAATACTCTGTCAGGACAAGACAGATTGGAAGCAGGGGTGACAATTCCCCTAGCTGGGACATCAGATCAAGGGGCCACAGTATTAGGTAAAGACAGACCACTCTGCATTGAGATGAGAATAAATGTCTGCACTCAGAGACTGGTGAACCTGGGGAATTATCTCCCAGATCAGACTGTGGAAACCAAGGCACTGGATATAAAAATGGATTTCTGGAAACTAAAGGGCTAGGGAGAGAGCAGGGTATGATATGAAGATAGAGGATCAGATATCATTACAGGTTGCTCTCAAATAACGTGGTAGCTGTGTTCCTGTGCATCACTGTGTTGCAGAAAATCATGCAATATTAATAATGTGGTCTATGGGGAAAAGAGAATAATGGGCAAACCGCAAAATATCAGTAAAAACCAAAATTAAAGTTCATCTAACACACATACAATAGGACAGTCTAATTAAACCTTTAAATCATATATGGTAATGAAATAGTGCTATAAATGCAACACTTTCACAATACATTCACTGGCTACATCCCTGTACCTTTCACCTAACTCTTCACCAGAAAGTGCGCAGGACTGACTGACCACGTGATGCCAACATGGAATTCCAGTTCTCCTGAAGATTCTCCCCCGGTTTGAAATAAAGTTCCTTCTAATTGGAGAGTGCAATTCCCCGTTTCAGGCTCAGGTTCAAGGCTTTGGCAGAGTGGATTGAATTCCTGTTTTAGCTGAAGACTCAGTGGGTGCATTTTGCAGACAGAGGATCCTGAAGCTGGGTTTTGTTGTTCAGCTGGTGCCTGGCAAGGAATCACGTCACAGTGAACGGGAGCTCACTTTATAGAAAAAAGGTGCACAATTCAGGAATCGCATTGCAGTCAAATCACGTTTAATAAACCCGGGTTATCAGAGAACTGCTTGTATATTGAATCGAGGAGCAAGATTGATGGACTGAAGGGACTACAACAGTTCTTATTTTATATTTCACAATGTTTAAACATATTAATAGGTATGAACACTTGTCAGGAAAACTGTATTGAGGAGATTTTCTCAATGAACTAGAATGGGGAAGGCTCAATGTGTTGAATGGCCTACTCCTTTCCCGATGTTTCCGTGCAGCCTGTGGGAAAGCTCTGTCAATGTTGTCACAAGCTCTCAGATGTTAGGAAGGTGGACTCTGCAGGATCAACAGGACTGTGGCTCCCGTTCCCTTTTCTGATATCGAGGCTGGTGCTGGGTATTCTTTTTGGTTTTATCCTTTAAGACCTTGGAGCAGTGTGATACAATTGAGTGCCTTGCTTGGTCGTTTCAGGGACCATTGAAGACTTTATCACATGGCTCTGTGTCTGGAGTTATTTTTAGGCCAGACCAGGAAAGCACGGGAGATTCACTTCCTGAAAGTACGTTGGGGAAGGAGATCGATGTTTACAATCAACATTGGATGCAAGGTCACTGCTGCCATCACCAGATTCTAGATTGTGATATTTTTTTTTTTAACTTCCCCCAGCTGCCAAGAGCATTATCCTGTATTGGATTAGCAATCCAGTGACATTCCCACAACAGCACCATGTCCACAAAGGAACCTATCCGAAATCACACTGAGCGGGTTATTTCTGTACTGCTTGACAGCTCTGTCAAAATGAACTCCCACCAATGTGATTATCGTGAAGGAAATGAGGGAGTGTTAAATGGTCAGAATGTAATTATTAATCTATTAGGTGACGAGACATAGTGTGAGTAATTTCCCACATTGCCAGGGAGTTGTCAGAATTGGAGCTGGAATGGAAAAGCTTCCCCAGGGACACGGCTTGTTGTGCAGCACAAGTCTTCAGTACCATTGCGGGAATCGTGTCAGGGCCCATTGCCTTTGTCGTATCTACGTGTCCAACTGTTTCTTCATGTCAAGTGCAGCGAATCGAATTCGTTGAAGCCTGGCATCTGTGATTCTGTGATTCTGTGATTCTGACGAGGGTGATTTGGATAATCGATTCAACACCTCTGGCTGAGGATGGTGCAGATACTACACCCTTGTCTTTTTCATTAATGTGCAGGGCTGTTCCATTACTTAAAATGGGTATATTTCTTGAGTCCTTTCCTCCAGTAAATTGTTTAGTAGTACACCGACATTTATGTCTGGATATGGCAGGACTGCAGACCTTAGATCTGATCTGTTGGTCTTGGGATCATTTCGTCCTCTCAATCAGATGTTAGTTCTGCTGTTTGGAATGAAACCATTCAAGTGCAGTAGCTTTAATGGTTTGTCATCAGATTTAGGTGCTCCTGGTCCTGACATTGGCATGTTCACCCACACACATCATTGAACCATCACTCGGCTTGGTGGTAATTGTAGACTGATGGAATATCCTGGGGAAAATGATATTGATTATGTTTGAGTACAATCCTGCTTCTATTGCTGCTGTTTTCAACAGCATCACGTGATATCCCAGTTTGAGCTGCAATTCCTGCAATTCAATTCTACTGACTGCCCCCCAGTTCACATCGAGACCCATTCACCCATCAGCCGTGAACTCAGTGACATCACCTGGTTTCTGATGCGGAAAGACTTCCATTTTCCTACTCCCATTCTGCTGAGGGTCTCTCCTTGATGTCATGCTTCCAATTTGTTACATTACTCAAACCCTTTAACATATTCATCTGAATCTTCTCCTTTATCTTAATGTCACCTTCTGCGGTTGAATTGAATGTGTTTCTCTCTGGTTTTCTCCCTGACCATGATGAAGAGCTCTGTGGTGTCAGTGATGCCAGCCAGATGCAGTTTCAGAGCCAATGAATGTGTGCACTTTGCATTACCGTTCAGTTCCCAGGGTACGACGCTCCGTTTTGGACAGGGCATTTGAGAAGCTTTCACAAATTGGAACTTGTTCAAAAATTGCTGAAGAAACAAAGCAGGTCTGCGGGCGTCTTTTGTAGTGAATGTAGAGTTAATCTTTTGGGTCCAGTGACCCTTTTAGAAGCTCTCAGTTTCTCCAGCAATTTTTGTGTTTTTAGTTCCAGTGTCCTTCGCTATTTCTTTAATTGAAAATTTGTGCTGTGTCTATTCGTTTCTGGAGAAGCCCTGCAGGTCTGGCAGCATCTGCAGAGACAGAGAAACAGCATTAGCCTTACAAGTCCGTGTGACTTGTTCAGAACTGAAAAAGGTTAGAAACTGGGCTTTCTAATCCCTTGCCAGAGTTGAGGGATGCATGACTTGGAAAATAGGGCATGACATAAGATAAACGGGCTATTAGCAGTTGTGAACGAGAAGATGATGCAAAATGGGTTTAAATTAAGATGTGAATGAGGGAAAGGGGTTCTCTCTATCTGAGTGTAAGATAAAGAAAACACAACCACACAAGGTCACAGAGAGAACAGGTGAGAGAATGTTGACCATGTGGTATTATATAGATCTAGAAAGAGATAGGTTTTCACTCTATAGATCATCACCTCCTTCACCCTTATGACTTCAGGTGATTGACCTCATATTGGCACTAGTAAGAGTTTCAATCTGCCCTAGTTTTGTAACATAGAGCAGAACTGACAGTATGAAGTTTGGACTATTTTCTTTACCTGTCATCTTTATAATTCTTTCAAATTTGAAGTGCTTATTGTTAAACATTTTATCTTGAAATTAGTATCAGATGGAGTGTAGGAGGTTGAGGGGTGACATTCTCGAAGTTTATAATGTCATGGGAGGCATGGATAGGGTGAATAATCAAGGTCTTTTCTGCATGATCGGGTAGTTCAAACGTAGATGCATAGCTTTAAAGTAAAAGAGGGAAAACTTGAAAGGGTCAAAGGGGCAACTTTATTTACACAGAGGGTGATGTTAGTGTGGAATGAGCTGCCAGAGGAGCAGCCGTAGATGCAATAACAGCTACAATATTTCAAAGACATTTGGACAAACATATGAATGGGAAGCGTTTAGAGGCATATGGGCCAAGTGCAAGCAGATGGGATTAGTTTAGTTTAGAAAACCTGGTCAGCATGGACAAGTTGGGCCAAATGGTCTGTTTGTGCACGATATGACTGTATGAATCTTGAAAGCGAGGAAAATGTACGAAAAGATATGATGTAATACATTTGCAAGAAATATAAAAGCAAGCATCGCGAGCTTCTCCGTCTGTGTAAAAAAAAAATGTTTGTGAGATGAGGCAGAAGTACAGTAAGGAAAGTACATTGAGGCCACAGGGAACAGGCAAATAACTTACACCAGTATTTTAAATCGTTCCTCATGGGGAAAGTACTGTAAGCATTTAAATGGTATAAACAAAATGGTAATAGGAGGGAATTTCTTGAACTGTCTGTAACAAAAGTGACAAGGTTTTAAACTAACAGAGAAGAATAAGGATAGCAGGTCAGCATTAATTCATAGTTAATTTTGAAAGAAGTGGTCATAGAGTGACTAGCGGCACTGTGGGAAATATTCCATACCACTCTGGATTACAGGAGTGTTCCAGCGAAAGTGGAGGCCCTCCAATGTGGCGCCTGTCTTCAAGAAACGAATGAGACAGAAAGCAGGAACCATTTTGCCTAACCATTATTGCTGGGAATCTTCTAGAGCCTGTTGGTAAGGAAGGAATTGCAGGGCAGTTAGAAAAGCTAAACTCAGAGTTGGCATGGTTTTGTGAAAGGGAAACTACTTTTGTTCTGTAAAATCACACATTTTTTCTGGAGATCCCTGAGAATGTCAAGATTAGAGTCATGCTGGAAAAGCACAACAGGTCAGGCAGCATCCGAGGAGAAGGAAAGTCAATGTTTCAGGCAAGAGCCCTTCATCAGGAACTCCTAAGAATGTGACAAACAGCCTTGATAAAGGGAACTGATCAACATAAGGCTTTCCAGAGATTTTCCACAAGGTATCACAAAATAAACGTTTTGACACAAGACAGAGACTTTTAGTTTGATGGATAATATATTAGCATGGGATGACGGTGGGTTAACACATAGAAATCGGAGAGTCAGGATTAATGGATCTTCATGATAAAGGTGTATCTACTGGATTACCACAAATATCAGGTCGATGGCATCAGTTATTTAAAATCTACACTGATAGCCTGACGGCGGGAGCTGAGTGCAATATACATCCGAGTTTCAGGATGACACTGAGAACCAAAATTCCGGCTGTTATTTCATGGAGAGGACTCCCAAAAAAGGAGCAGTACAAAGGGATTGGAGTGTTCCTGTGCATGAAACGTAGCGTCAGCATGCTGATGTTGCAAGTAACTAGGTTGGTTCATGAGGCGGGTTCCTGGCATGAAAAGGTTGATTTATTGAGTGCATCGAAAATGGTGAGGCGATTATTCATTGTGGTTGAAATGCATACGGGTGATATTACTAAAATGTACAAGATACAGAGAGGGTTTGACAAGGTAAATGCTGAGAAGGTGTTTCCCCTGAGCCTCGAACTCAAGGAGATAGATACCGAATAAGGAACACCAATTTCAATCTTCTCTCAGAAGGTAGTGAATGTCTGAAATTCCCTATTCCAAAAGAGTTGTGGAGGGATACAACGAATTGCGTGGGAAAGCGGAGTTCAGACCTGGAGCCGATCAGCCATGTTCTTATTAAATGAGCGTTCAGGCTTGAGGGGCCGAATGGCCGAATCCTGGTCCTTTTTCTTGCATTCTTATGTTATGTTTTTGGAAAGTAACGGGTTATTTTCCTGGAAATCGTATTGTACGATGTTGCATTCAGGGAGAGCAGAAGATTTGTTTGAGTTAACCCTTGGTGGGGTATGGTGACTTTATTCACTGTGAATCTGGTTCTGGAACATGACTCACATATGGAGTAAAAGTTACAGACAGGGGAAGCCTGCAAAGAAGGATTGAGGTTGGTGGTCACTTTCTGGCCCAGCCTGGATTTTCTAAGTACATTTCTGAAACTGCACCTAACCATTGGAGTGGTCTCGATCTGCCCCTGTGTAGCAGGTCCCAAGGGCTGAATGGAACATCAGAACACAGGGCTGAGGGACACAAGGGGGTCATTTGGACCTTTGACACTACTCCACACGTAAATAAGGTCGTGGCTCATCTCATTGTGTTCCCAGCTGCACTTTTCTCTCCATGCACCATTATCCCTGATTCACCTGACTATAAACAATAAAACGAGGCCAGCCTTGCTTTAATATAAAGATTCAACCATCCCAAACTTCACTTCTGAGAAAGTGAATTCACACTTTAATGAAATCCAACTTTGAGAATTACTCCTGAATCCGGTTGTGACTGAAGTTGGAGGGTGTCAACAGTTTCCTTTTCTCGTCCCACAGCTCATAACACATTTTAAAAGTAACCAGGTTGGTGATATGACCGATTATAAAGGTTTCAGACTGGGCCAGATTCAGTGACAGGAACAAGTCAGGCAGATTTCTTTCATCAACGGCAGGTAACTAATAGGGCTAATGGAGCAGTATGGTGGATTTGTGGTTAGCACTGCTACCTCATATCAGCAATGAGTTGAGGTCAATTCCAACCTCATCCGACCCTCTATGTCAAGTTTGAACATTCTTCCCGTGTCTGTGTGGGTTTCTACCCAGTTCTCCAGTTTCCTCTCATATTCCAAAGATGTGCAGCTTAGATTGATAGGCCATGCTAAATTACTCAGAGTGACCAGGAATGTGTCGCTTAAGTGGGTTAGTCATGGGAAATGCAAGGTTACATGGGTAGGGTAGGGGGACAGGTCTGGGGAAGATACTGTTCGGTGGATTTGTGTGGACTCGATGGGCAAAATGCCCTGCTTCCACACTGTAGGGGTTCTATGACAATGACTTCAAGTTTGGACTATGCAAACACCCAGTGGGCATCTAGTTGATCCATTCACCTCAAGGCATTGTATATTTCAAGAAGATCAGCTCTCATTCCAAGGGTAACCTGTTAAAGTCTGCATATTGTCAGCCCTTCATCCATGGAATAAGTGAAGGGAAGCACATATGAACTGCTTCCAATATTACTATATCCTTTCTTAGATAAGGATACATAAATAAAACTAATCTCAAACATCGATGAGTTGGTTTATGTTCATTTTCTCAGGGTGTAGTGAGTCTTTGGAACTTTCTTGCCTGCAGACTATTCGAGGCAGAGATATTGAATATTTTTGAGGCAGGTTCACGAATCACAAAGAAGTCAAGGATTATCGAGGAGTGGGCAGCAATGTGCCTTGTGGGGAAACTGTAGACAGTGGGACTGAATGGCACGGCTCCAGAATATCCAGGAATTAATCGAAATGATAACATCGATAAGGTTTTAAGGGGGAAACAAGATGGCAGCGATATGAAAAGTCTACTTTGCTGGGCTCTGAATCACAATGGTAATCTAACCTACCCTACCACAGTCATTTACTTAAAATGGAACACACAATGAGCTATAGAATCCTCACTAATTTCGTTTTGTCAAGTGGAAATGACAAAACACGGGAAAGGATCGAGTAACGTCAGAAGCTTTCAGTATGCCTGAGGCTGTAGCTGTAACCCCCTCTGCTCGTTCGATGGACCCAGTTACTCACCAGGCCTTGGTCACCGAGTTCACCAAGTTCCGTGAAATGATTGAAGCTATGATTGAAGAAAAGTTCAGCAGGAAACTAGAACCACTCTCAGCCGTGCTCCAAAAACGTGACGAGCAACTTGAAAGCCTTGGAAACAGAACGGATGAGGTCGAGCACCAAACTGCAGGGGCAGAGACTGTGATCGATTCCTCTAAGGAGCGGATCCTTGCCCTTGGAAAACATATCCGTACCTTAACTGAACAAGGTGACGACCTCGAGAACAGGGCAGAATGAAGAATGTTCATATCATCGGTCTGCTGGAGACATAAGGTGTTCGGCCAGAGATTTTTTTTTCGAGAACTGGCTGCCGTGATTCCTTCACTTCGAAGCTGAAGAGCGGCGGGTGAAGAGTGAGACAGTTCATCAGGTTACCGCGCGTAGGTCAGACTCAGACTAACGCCCTCACCCTGTCCTTGTGTGATTACGTAGTTGGAGGGGCATTCAAAGACTTATGGAAGCTTCCAGAACACAGGGAAAAGATCCAACAAGGGCTCCAGAATTATGTTCTTCCAGGTCTTTTCAGCGGCAGTGATTGTAAAAAGAAAATCTTTTGATGATATCAAGAGAATACAAAGGGAACTTGAGATTCAGTATTCCTTAATGAACCCAGCGGTGCTCCGTATGCTTTCAATAGATCCACGCACTGGTGAATCTTTCAGTAGATCCATTGACTCTCCAGAGGACGCGAAAACTTTGTGGACACTATAAAGCAGGCTGGATGCTTTCATGGATATCGATAATCATGCTTCTCTCGTTTTAAAGGAAGTTTGTTCAATCTTTCTGCTATTAAATTATAGTTGGGGATGGGTAGAGTACACACTTTTAACTTCATTAATATTACTACTCCTTTTTTCTTGCTTAGATTGTGTGTCGGTTTCGGCTCAAGCTGGAGGGAGTTCTGAAGGTGATCGTGATGACTGAATACCTACCTAAGGGCAGTTCAATCCCGATGTTTGTGATTAATTGCCCTGGATGCAGTATTACCAATGGGGTAGAAGATAAAGATTTGTGACGTGCAAATGCCTCCAGTGGGCGGGGGTAAATGCCCCTCCTGAGAGCCATTGGCACTTTCTATCCTTTTTTTTGTTGTTGTCTTTGTATGTATTTAGTTATGGAACATTTTGAGTGCTTGTTAGCTGTAGTAGCTTTAGTTAGTCTTTTTAGGCTCTATGAGTTTTTTTTCATTGATGCTCAGCGATTTGTAATTCGAGTTCTTCCTCTCTGAAGTTCAAATGTTGTTTCAGTGTGTTATAGCCAATGTCATGCTTAAATGGTGTATCTGGAGCATTAAGGGGAGCCAGTTAATAGGAAAAGGGTACGTTCTAGCCTTAAAAAGGAGAGGGTGGTTATTGTCCTACTGCAGGAGATGCATCTTGATGACAAGGAACATTTCACATTACAGCAGGGTGGGTTGATCGGGTTTATTTATCGTCTTTTGATACTAGGAGTAGGGGAGAAGCCATACTGGTGAGGAAGAATCTTCCACTTAAATTACGAGATTGTATGAGACACCCACGGGAGGATCATAATCCTCAAAGATATATGGGGATTGAAAACGTATTTTGAATGTTTAAGGCCCCTGGCACACAGCCTTAAATTCCTGATAGATGCATTTTCAAATTAAGTTATCTTTCTTCGCAGCACATTATTGTAGGAGGAGATTGCAATTGTCATTTGCACCGACGGTGGACAGAATGGCCAAAAGCCCCCAGTACCATCTTAACAATCTAAGCAAATTTTGTGTGGAACTGTGGCTGGTGGATGTTTGGAGGCAGATCCACCTCATGTATAGGGATTTTACTTCCTTCTTTAACCCGCAGAAAGACCACACTAGGGTTGATCTCTTCCTCACCTTGCAGCGATCTTCGATTCGGTGGTGTTCTGTACAATTGGGAATATTACCATTTCTGACCATGCAACAGTATACTTATTGGTTAAGTTTAAGGGCAATATAGCAGGTTCGAGACACTGGCGAATGGATCTCTTTATTCTTCAGGATAGTAAGTTCATTTAGTATTTCTGTAATGAATTCAGATCTTTCTTAGCCATTAATTCAGATTCAAACAGTAACCCATCCATTCTATGGAAAAGGGCTAAGGCTTATGCCAAAGGAATAATTATTTCTTAGGATGCGGCAGATACTGGAGCAGGAACGCTTGCTCCAGGCACAGTTGAAGGCAGCCATGAGGGCATATTGTGATAGACCCTCGGTGGCTAGGCTGCAGAGAATCGCAACACATCGGTCTACAGTGAATTCTATGCTCACACAGACAGCCAAGAAGAAACTTACTTTTGCAAAATAAAGACTGTTTGAGCATGGTGATAAGCCGGGCAAGTATTTAGCATATCTTGCGAGTAAAAAGAGAGCCACAAAGCCATTACCTCAATTCGGGAAGGTACTGGAACCCTTAGCTGCAATCCCATAAAGGTTAAAGCAGCATTTCGGAGATTTTACTCCGAATTATATCAGACTGAGCATTATGAGGATTAAGAAGGAATCTTTCTTCAAGAACTTGGATCTTCCAGGGGTAACCCCCAAGTGAGTGTCTTGCCTTAATGCACCATTGTCAGTGCTGAAGAGTATAAAGCAGCTTCAGGGCGGAAAGGCGCCCGGTCCTGACGGATTTCCAAGTGAATTTTATGTGAAATTTATAAACTTATTGTCAGGGCCGATGCTTACCATGTTAGTCACTCACACGGTCACGATTGACTCCCACCATCCTTAAGAGAGTTTCATGTCTCTCTTATTCTTAAAAAAACGAAGACACTGGAAGATTGTGCTTCTTAGAGGACCAACTCACTTTTAAATGTTGACTTCAAGATCCTGTCTGAGACCCTTACATTACGGCTGGAAAAAGGGTTTCCTTCCATTGTCAAACTGGACCACACCAGCTTATAATGGGCTGCAGATGCTCCAACAACATTAGAAGATTACTCAATATGGTCCAAGCGTGTCCAGAACAAACTATATAGGTATTAGTGATCCCTTTAGACGCAGAGAAGGCATTTGATTGGGTTGAGTGGCTGTATGTCTTCTATAACTTAGAATAGTTTGGTCGAGGCAAAGTTTTTATGAAGTGGGTAAGGGTCCTTGAAAGCGATCCTCTGGCCACGTTTCTCACCAATGGTTTGATATCCTATAACATTAATATTCCAAGAGGCAGTCCAAGGTAGACCCCTTTCACCAGTGTTGATTACGTTGGTCATTGAGCCACTGGTGAAGGCCATCTGCAGGGACCCCAAACTATCTGCCCCAGAAGTGGGAGAGAAGTCACGTTAATACCATTAATTTTACAAAGTCTGAGGCCATGTGTATGGGCAATGTTGGGGAAATACCTGAAGTCGATGGAGAAACCTGATTTATTTTTCAATGATCCCGGGGGTATGGGGATATTCCCTATTTAGGTATATTCATTAATCTTATCTTTGAACTTATATTTAAGTTGGAATTTGTCCATTTGTTTGACAAACTTAAACAAGACCTTCGAAGATGGGAGACACTTCCAATATCCTGGCTAGATCAGAAAGCTCTTATTAAAATGAATTCCCTCCCTTGTTTACTCTCCCTCATGTGAATACCTTATTTGATGTTTCCCGGACAGACACTTAGGAGACTTAATGGATGATTTAGCTCTTTGATTTGTCACCATAAGCGATCCCTTATCAAGTTAACCAAATTACAAAGACCCCACAGTTTGCGGGGAGTAGGTCTCCCAGATATTAAAAGCTATCAATTACGCTCTTCTTTACCCGATGTTAGTGAGGCCTCAGCGTCAAAATGGTTAGATATTGAACCTTCTCAGGCAAAGCGCTCCCTTATTAGTCTGCTATTCATAGACAAAATGAGGACTGTTATGGAGTATTGACATTTCCCAATGAGTATCAATAATTTTAAAACATTGAGGGCAATGTGTCCGATCGAAGGCAATATAGTCAAACCTTATTTCTTATCCCAAAACGTGGTATATCGTGTTTCCGACCGGGGATACTGGATTCCATGTTTAAACTATGGGCAACTCATCGGTGTATCTTGCTTTGATGATTTATCTGAGGGAGAAACAAGGATGTGCTTTGGTCAAATAAGTCGTAACTATAGACGTCCGAGCAGAGATGTCTTCTGTTTTCTTTTTATCAGATCAGAGATGTGATTTAAAAAAGAACCACGCTTTTAACAGACCCGTACAGATCCGATATATAGAAAAGGGTGCTGAGTGATAAGAACACACTCTCTGTCAGTACCATTGTTGGAGAGTGGTCTCTCAGACGAGACTTTGTGCCTTTCTGAGGTCTGCAAAGAGAGTTGGGCGTTCAGATCTCTTTGGACACAGGGGAGGATATTTATGAAAATGCAAGAAGGATTTCAATCTGTAAGAATACTCTTGCCATGTAGTTGAAGATTCTTCGTAGAGTCTATCTGGCCCCCTATCCTCCCTCAAAATTCAAAATGGGAGTATGTCTCAAATACAGAATGACTATGGGCACTCTTACTCATTACTTGTTGACCTTGCACCAGCGCTATATGAGCGGTGTGTTATGGAGAGGATCTTGGGGACAGAATTGGAGATGGATCTGGTTTCCCTTTTTGTGGGCCTGCCCAGTGTACCTGACACCATTGTGCATAGGAAAAAAAATACTTCAATACCCTCGCTCTTTGTGTTCAGAAAAACATTCTGTTGTGTTTGGTGCCTGAAAGCCCCCTTGGTCTGTTGAGTTTTCGCAAGCTCGTCATGGAGCATAGCCCTTTGAACTTTTTCAAAGGTATGGTGCAGCAGAAAATACAGGATTCTTATAAGACATGGCAGCCCTTTTTGAATTACCAAGATACAGGCCGATCGGCTACTCTAATAAGGACTTTTATTATGACAAACTTTACTAATGATGCTAATGTCCAGGCAGGAATAATTACGGGCAAATGAACGTGTATTAGTTAATGCTCCTGTAGGTTGAGAGACAAAGTTTTGTCACACTGAGTTGTATTATTCATTTGTTTTTATTTTTATTTTTTCTTCTGCCCGTTTATTTACCTTTTTGTTTTGTATGTACATGCACAATGGTGTAATTTTGTTCAATTTGCATTTCTTTTGAGTTGGGTACTTATTGGTTCATTGTAGCATTAATAATATTTTCTCTCAATAACAATATTTTTGAAAAAATAACATGTTATCCTGGATAGAATAGAGTCCCAAAGGACCACTTTCTCATTCGTGAGACCACAAATTGTGGTTTATCCTCAGGGTCAATACATCTCGGGTGACAGGGTAAGGTTGGGAGGACGTCTCCTTCATGGTAACCTCCGTCAGTTTGGGGAATTTAACCTGCGCTGTTGGTATTCCTCTGCATCACAAGCCAGCCAGCCAGCCAACAGAGTGGGAGACTGCATAATTACTATAGACAGAAAAAGCCAAACTCAAAGTAAAGTATAAACTTTGATAAGAAGGGAAAAGGTACAATTCAGATGTCGTTCAAGATAATGGCTTAGGAAAGAAAAAAGCCGCTGGAAATTGTATTTTATAACGAGACAGGTGATTAGATGCTTTCTTTGGTTGAATATAATAATGTGACACAAGCGAAATTACCAGAATTACTAATTGTGATTAGATATCGATAACCGTAAATTAAGAGTATATTTTTGATTGGTCTGTGTGAAGAATGCTAAGCATTGCATAAAAGTAAAAAGCTGATGGAGCATATTTTTTGGAGGGTCCATCCCCATGGGAAATGCCTCCCGAACACATGCTTGAAGAAACTCGTGGTAAAAAAAAGTGCCTGAGTGTCATTTGGTCAGTGACAGGAAACCAGGGGGGCGAATGATCGAAAGTTCCTGCAACGTGAAGCTCAGGTGACAGTCAGATCGCCCCCGATCTTATTAAATGATACAGCACATATTAAATGATACAGAAGGGCTGAATGGCCTATTATGGATTTTAATTGCAAGTGATTAAAAAAATACTCTGTTTCTTCCCCTAATGTTTTACACAAAGAGGCACTGCTATTTTCCTAAAACTGGGAATTATTTGGAATATTATCTGGAACATGCCATAATCAGCATTTTCCAGAGCATTCTAAAATCTGTGGGGGTATTACAAAGGTAAGCAATAGAGGGGGAGAGAGAGAGAGGTGGGTATGTGCATGCTTGCAGGAGTGAAAGTGATAGAGCATGAGCCTTGTTCGGGGTCGGTGCTATAACAGATATACAGTGAGTGTAAGGAAGCAGAGAGAATACAGTGACCCTTATGCTGACAAAATGGGGAAGGTTATTGATGCTTGTCGTGTGTTACTGAACATTCTTCAGACCGCAGATACTGCACTGAGCTCGGTGGTGAGCTCAGACCATGCTCGGTGGGTCTGGTGGTGTGGCCCACTCTGGGAAGAGACGTACTAACTCATCCACCAGGATATCCGTGACCCTGTTCACAACCCGTGGTGTAATCGGCCTTATCTGCCTTATTGTACAGGGCAGCTCCAAACTGAGGAAAGTTCAATCGTGTGCCCATTGTCCTTTTATAGGTGGCACCAGTTCCAGGGATCATGGAATATCCAGGGGCATAAGGGTCGATGGTGGGTACCTCCAGCCAAGACGGGTGGGAGAATCGGGATGGTATTGAATGAGAGGGATACCATGGGGTAGGGTGGGTAGTTAATGAGGTGAGTTCGATAAGAAAGCACCAGGGAATTAGCTCGGCCTCTTGCAGACAATACCCCTATCACACTCAATGAAAATCACACAAAGATGAATTATTCTTGGATTCAGCCCAATGAATTGAAGACTCTGCTGAACCACTCCCAGTTACAAATCTGCAGAACAAATCCTCATCCAAAACTCTCCATCATCTGAACTCACACCTATATCCTGTTCACCATCATTCCTGGTAATACTGGCATATTTTGCCGGAGGTGTTGAGATGTCTATATTTCAGCATTCTGAAACCTGTGATTACATCCTTCCGTAACATAATTTCTCAATCTCATCTTCTCTGTCTAAACCCAAAACCATTTTCCTTTGCAGTCATGCACAGAGACAGGCCAAAGTGAGGTCTGCAGATGCTGGAGATCAAAGTTGAAACTTTATTGCTGGAACAGCACAGCAGGTCAGGCAGCATCCAGGGAACAGGAGATTCGACGTCGAATCTCCTGTTCCCTGGATGCTGCCTGACCTGCTGTGCTGTTCCAGCAATAAAGTTTCAACAGAGACAGGCCATTCAACCAAAACTGGTCCTTAATAACCAAAATGTCCGTCCACATTAACCCCATTTCCGTGCACTTGGCACATATCCTTTTCTGCCTTTCAATTCCATATATTGTTCGAACAAAGTGCAGCGAGGTTTTGTGACATCAAGAAAGGCCTCCGGAAAGATCTCACCGAATCTACCATTTATCTCACGCCAGCAATCAGATTACACAGAAACAATTTGACTGGAGGTTATAAACAAGAAGTAGAAACCAACACTGGTGGGAGATATGTATGGAAGTAAAAACTGCAGGGAAAAAAATTGTATATGTTATAAACAGGAAATTAGATACACAAGCGTTTGCAGGAAAAACCCCACGGGTCTGGTACTATTTGAAACATGAAAGTCGAAAGTTTGGCCCTCGAATACAACAGCAGGTCAGGCCACATCCAAGGAGCAGGAAAGTCAATGTTTCGGTCGAAAGCCATTCATCAGGAATTCATTCCAGAATTCACGTTTTCCTAATCCTCTGTAGGAAGAGAGTGAGTCAACATTTTTAATTTGGGGATTCTTCGTCAGAACACTTTTTGTTTCCGATCTCGAGTATATGCAGCTCTTTGTTTTATTTTAGATCAGCAATTATCTTGCATGCTGCAGTATTAATGGACAATTTGATCTGGGAAGAAGGGGAAGGGGTGAGGGCAGAATAGCAGGCAATGTGTCAGTCACAGCTTAAGGCCCTGTCATTCAGAATGTGAAATCTGTGGTGGAGGTAAAGGAAGGCTTGTCGGATTCACCGCACTGGAATTTTACATCATTTGAACAGATGTGACGGATCCAGAGAATGTGGGAGGATGCAGACTCGCTCGCAGCTGGTCATTGAGTGGCACAGTGGCTAGCAATACTGCCTTACAGCATTAATTACCTGGGTTCGATTCCACCCTTTGGTGACTCTCTGTGCAGTGTTTGCACCTTATGCCTGTGTGTGCGTGAGCTTTCTCTGGGTGTCTGGTTTTCCTCTCACAGTCCAAAAATGTCCAGTTTAGGTTTAGTGACCTCACTGAATTGATCCACAGTATCCAGCGATGTGCAGGTTCGGTGGATTGTCTATGGGAAATGTAGAGTTATCGGGGTAACGTTTGGGTTTGTTGATCTGGATGATATCTGGAGGGTCAGTGTGGACTCGGTGCTTCTATAATTTCTATGTAGCTGTCCCAAGATCCTACCTATAAGTGCTAACACAATGTGCCTCAACAAAATGGTACACCTTCCATTTGTCTAACATGAACTCCATCAGCCACTCCTCGGCCCTTCAGCCTATCTGATCAGCGTCCCGTTTTACTCTGAGTTAACCATCTTCACTGTCCACAACCTCACCAATATTGGTGTTATCTGCATAGTCACTAACCATTCCTATTGTATTCACATCCAAATCATTTATATAAAATGACAAAATTCATTAGATACTTGTGGTACACTGCGGATCACAGGCCTCCAGTCCAAAAAAAACAACAGTTCACAAACATTTCCTTCGTCTATTACCTTCGAGCCAATTACCTCCAACTCTCACTCTAATCCATGTGATCTCACCATGCTGACTAGTTTACCATGCAGAACCTTTTTGAATGCCTTGCGAAAGTCTATATTCTATTCCACAGTTACATTTCTGTGTTTTCATCAAACTTTTTCGTCACTTCTTCAAAATGCTAAATTAAATTAGTGGGACACAATTTCCCACACACAAAGTTATGTTGACAATCACTAATCTGAATTTACATTTCCAAACACAAGTAAATGCTGTCCCTCAGAATCCCCTCCAACAACTTAACCATCAATGATGTCAGTCCCACTTGTCTACAGTTTCCTGGCTTTTTCTTACCAACTGTTCTTAAACAATTGCACAACCTTACCTGTGACTATCCATGATACAAATATCTCAGCCGGAGACTGAACAATTACTTCCCGAGCCTCCCAACGGATCTGGGGTACATCTGATTAGTTCATAGATCAGTGCAGCACAGTACAGGCCCTTAAGCTGTTGATGTTGTGCCGGCAGTTTATCCTACTCTAAGGTCAGACTAACCTTCATTGTACTAAAATCCATGTGCCTAGCCAAGATTCTCTTAAAAGGTCAGAGGGTTTTATCCACCTTAATGCATTTTAAAATATCCAGCTCCTCATCTTCTGTAATATGGACAATTTTCATGGTATTACTAATTATTTCCCTAAGTTCTCTACCTTCCATATCCTACTCCCCAGTAAATACTGACGCAAAATATTAGTTTAGTATTTCACGGATATCCTGTAGTTCCACCCATAGGTCACTTTGCTTATCTTTAAGGGGTCCTGTTCTCTCCCTAGTTACTCTTTTGACCTTAAAATATTTGCACAATCTCTTTGGAATGTCCCTTACCCTACTTTCGAAAGATATCTTATGTCCCCATTTTGCCCTCCTGATTTCACTCTTTGGTATTAGCCTACATCCCTGGTACTCCACGATGGATTCACTCGATCCCCACTGTCTGTACCTATCATTCTGCTCACCATTCAGCATTCCCTCCACTTACCAGCCGTACCCTGCTCATAGACAGGAACATGCTTTCGCTAGACTCTGTAACTCATTTGTGAAGGCCTCCCACTTTCCTGCCAATAGCTTCTCTAAAGAAGCTATTCAAAGTGCCAACATAAATCGTTCAAAGTTGGCCTGACTCAATTTAAAACTTTAAAAATTATATCTTCTCCATAAGTATTTTACAACTAATAGTTACTGCATAACAGGCTCAAGAAGCAGAATGGCCTCCTCCTGTCCCTCTGTAACACACTTGAGAGGCTGAATGGCCTTCCCTTTCCCTTTGTAACAGGGGCGTGTGGACAGAATTAATTCCTCCTGTTCCTGCGCAGCAGTCTCGATGCTCTGAATGATATCCCAAGGTTATGTAAGAATTTGTCAACAGTGCACATAAAACCAGGAGCAAAATTACACAAAGTAAATGGACAATAAATATATACACTGGTTTATTGGCTCTGGAAATTACCCCACCAGTCACCTTATGCAGCCGGTCTGTTACTTTTTCACTGTGGCCCTTTATAAACAGTATGTAATATACACAGTCCTGAAGTGTTCTTGCACTACTCCCACATACATGGAAGAAACAATAAGAAGATTGAAAGATTTATGGTCCATCCCTCAGCAACGCCCATCCATTCCACCCATACCGAGAAAATGTTCCCTTTTAATGGGATATGTAAGGTGATGTCAGGAAGGGGTTAACTGGACCTATTTGTTCAGTGACTGTGATTAATGTTAGTCTCCATGGATTGCAATTACCCCAGTGGACGGTTTACATCTTTTAATGATAAGTGGGCTCCATTCAATGTGTTATCCCACATTATTGTGGGAGCATCGCCGACAGTGTTAACAGGAAGCAGCAACTCCAGAGAACAGGGGAGAGATCAGAGACTGAGCACAAGAGTCTGGATTGTTTCAACAATTAATCAAAATCTGAGAACATTAGACTGGAATGTTACTGCAATGGATCACACTCTGAGAATATTAGACTGGAATGTCCCAAGAATGGACAGGAGTTTAAACTGGGATGTTTGGTAGCTTTCTACATATTATGATCGAAGGTCATTATCGTGGCGGATCAAATATGTACTTTACATTATGCAATATTTTTATTATCCAATCCTGGCTTTTGTTGGTGTACCTGGTAAGTCGCACTGTTCAGTCATTAATTCTATTAATCATGTTTGACAATAATACTGATCTTTCATTCACTCTACTCTCCTTGCCACTGTTATTGTTCCTGCCATGACTCTGAATCCAGATATTCACCTGACAAACCACTACTAAATTGTTAATTCACTCTCTCCCTCCTTGCTTCTGGCAGTGTTACTCATGGGTTGCTATGTTGACTTGCTCAGTTTCAGCTGTGAACCATGATTCGTTGTATCACTGCATTTGCTATCTAAATATTGAAGACATTGAGGTCACTATCTTCTGTTCTGGTTACAAACTGCATTTCCTTCCTCTGACTCCATCTCATCCCTGGCCAATATTTGAAGTTGAAATAGACAAATGACAACAGTGGTGATCCCTTTGGCCATGAACCAAATCCTGACACTACACCCTGACCATTCCTAATTGAAACTACTGATAAATCCAGCACATACTTCACTGGCTCATCCCATCTGCTATTTGAACCATGAGCTGTGAAATGCGGTCTTAAAGATGGCATTTGTCAGTTGCTGACACTCAGCTGCAAAACTGCAGAAACAAATGTGAGTCAATACTCCACAGCTCATATCTGATATCACACAGAACTCCCCATCCATCCATCATTCCTGTGTGTACTGATCTATAATGCTATTGGGTCTGGCAATGCTTTTACTTTAATATTCTCAAGCACGTCATTAACAGCTGCCCATGAACTATCTCTCTCTGGTCCTTATACCAAACCCTAACAGTTGTTCACATTTAAACTGGTTTCATCCATGTGTGCTCTCTCTTAGACAATGATTTTCACATCTCACACTGCCCCAGAACGACACACACATGCACACATAAAACCCCTTGCCTAGAACTGATGCATGAAGATACAGAGACATTAATTTGTGGGAGCCCATTTACTGTCACTCTCAGTTTGGGCGGCAAATTGTCCCGTATGAGTCAGCTACGTAGTGCAAATGTAGCAGCAATATACTGGCAAAGTTTTGCAATACTCCCCATGCTGGGCAGCTGGTCCAGCTTACTGAGCAATACACTAGCATAGTCTGCACAGCTCCCCATGCTGGTCAGATAGTCCACCTTACCGAGCAATACACTAGCATAGTCTGCACAGCTCCCCATGCTGGTCAGATAGTCAAATTTACTGAGCAATGCACTGTGATAGATTGCACAGCCCCCCATGTTGAGCAAATAGTTCAGTTTATTGATCAATGCACTGGCACAGTCTGCACAGCTCCCCATGCTGGCCAGATAGTACAGCGAACTGAGCAAAACACTGGGATAGTCTGCATAGCTCCCCATGCTGGGCAGATAGTCCGGTTTACTGAGCAATACACTGGCATAAGATGCATAGCTCTCCACGCTGGGTTGTCTACTTGTCACAGTGTATAGTTTCTGCGTTTGTTCTGTGAGGCAAATTCAGAATTTAGTGGAACAAATTTAGTAAGTTGATCTGGCAATGCCATTATTCAATATTCTCATTCTTGTGATTTGAGCCGCCAAGGTCTCACTGCTCCAGTTAGACCCACTCCCTTGTTTGTTCCTCAAATTTCAACAACATGCTCTGTTTCTGCATAAATTGTCCGTTTCTATCTTTAATGTGAATATCTCTGTCCATCTCTATCTTTCTCTGGCCTTGGTTTTTGGTTGTGTATTGTATCGAATACTGGTATCATGAAGTTCAGAAATAATGTGATGGTGTGTGTCAGGCTATTGTTCACTTCCCGCTGTGTCCCATGTGTTACTCCATGGACAGGGGAGTGCGTGACGGGCTGTTGTTCACTTCCTGGTGTGTCCCTTAAGGTGCTTCATGAAGAGGTGTGTGTGTGTTTGTGTGTGTGTGTGTGTGTGTGTGTGTGTGTGTGTGTGTGTGTGTGTGTGTGTGTGTGTGTGTGTGTGTGTGTGTGTGTGTGTGTGTGTGTGTGTGTGTGTGTGTGTGTGTATGTATGTGTGTGTGTAGAACAGTTGTTCACTTCCCGGTGTGTTCCACGTTGTGCTCCATGTTGGACAGCGGTGTGTGTGCTGGACTGTTGCTGGTGTATCCCATGTCGTGATCCATGGACAGGGGGTTGTGTTTCGGGTTGTTGTTCAGTTCCCGGTGTGTCCCAAGTGGTGCTCCATGTTTGACATGGAGTTTCAGCATCTTTGACACATGTTTTTAAAAACTTGGTCTGTGCCTGTCCACTGAACGCCTGTTTTTGTCCCTCACAGCTGATCGCGTGGTCAGAAACATGAGGAGGATTCTGAAGTATAATTATAAAGGAGTAGCTGTCTCCCTTTTAGTGAAGGGAAATCTGACTGTCTCCTGTTATTGAAAAGTTAGTGGAGGGGATGGAGATGGTTTCCTGGAGGTTGTGCTGTGAGCGACCTCAGACATCCAGGGAGCCCAGAGGATTTAGTGAGCCAACTCTGGATGGAGCATGGGCACTGTAGTTACAGCATCAGTGTCTGTAACATGAACAATAAATGGAGCAGAGGCTGCAGAGCATGGAAGCTCTGAAACCACGGACTGGGTGTGTGTGGGGAAAGGGATCTGCCAAATCTGTCTGTGTCTTAACGTGAGCACAGGTTCTCACTCTCATCCTTAAACATACACATACACACACCCTCTTTCGCTCACACACATGGAAACAAACATACACATCCTCTCTCTCTCACTCGCACGCCACCACCCCCCCCCCCCACCAAAACACACACACACACACACACACACTCCACATCTCTCGCACAGACACACCTATAAATCTGAGGGGCGAATTTGCGTTTGCAGATTTATATTTGTGGATAGATTGTATATTGTTCAAAACAACATTCAATTTGTACGCAGACAATCATTGTGGCAATTTATAAAGTCCTGCTTTGGAAATAAAACCAGTATTACTCCAGGGTAAAACAAGTCGGACTCGACACAAGACCTTCCATGATTTGTGCAGAGAAGGTCACATCTTAGCAAACATGATAGAATTCTTTGAGGAATGACAAAGTTGATAGTGGAGAAAGGGCTGTAGATGTCATATACATGGACTTCAGTCAGGCGTTTGATGAGATGGACTGATGGAGAAGGTGAAGTCGCAGGGGTCTATGGTGTACTAGCTAGATGGATTAGAGAACTGGCTGGGCAACATGAGACAGAGATTAGTAATGGAAGGGAGTTTCTCAAAATGGACAACTGTTCTATGTGGTGTTTCATAGGGATCCGTCCTGGGACCACTGTTTGTTGTGATATACTTACATGATCTGAAGGAAGGTATAGGTGGTCTGATGAGCAAGTTTGCAGATTACACTATGATTGGTAGAGTAGCAGAAAGTTTATGGGACTGTCAGAGAACACAGCTGAATGTAGATAGATTGGATAGTTGGGTGGAGAAAGGGCAGATGTGAGGTGATGCATTTTGGAAGATCCAATTCGAGAAGGAAATATACAGTAACTGGAAAAAGCCCTGGGGAATATTGATGTACAAAGAGACCGGATGTTCAGGTCCATTGTTCGCTAAAAGTGGCAGGTCGATTGAATGATCAAGAAGGCATACAGCATACTTTCCTTCCTGCATTATATAAACTGAAGAGTTCAAAGTTTGTGCGAAGATTTGTAGCTCGGGTGCTCGTTGTTGTGGTTCTGTTTGCCGAGCTGGAAGTTTTTGTTGCAAACGTTTCGTCCCCTGGCTAGGCGACATCATCAGTGCTTGGGAGCCTCCTGCGAAGCGCTTCTTTGATGTTTCCCCTGGTGTTTATAGTGGTCTGTCCCTGCCGCTTCCGGTTGTCAGTTTCAGCTGTCCGCTGTAGTGGTTGGTATATTGGCTCCAGGTCGATGTGTTTGTTGATGGAGTTTGTGGATGAATGCCATGCCTCTACGAATTCCCTGGCTGTTCTCTGTCTGGCTTGCCCTATGATAGTAGTGTTGTCCCAGTCGAATTCATGTTGCTTGTTGTCTGCGTGTGTGGCTACTAAGGATAGCTGGTCGTGTCGTTTCGTGGCTAGTTGATGTTCATGTATGCGGATTGTTAGCTGTCTTCCTGTTTGTCCTATATAGTGTTTTGTGCAGTCCTTGCATGGTATTTTATACACTATATTCGTCTTGCTCATGTTGGGTATCGGGTCCTTCGTTCTGGTGAGTTGTTGTCTGAGCGTGGCTGTTGGTTTGTGTGCCGTTATGAGTCCTAGGGGTCGCAGTAGTCTGGCTGTCAGTTCCGAGATGCTCCTGATGTATGGTAGTGTGGCTAGTCCTTTTGGTTGTGGTATGTCCTCGTTCCATGGTCTTTCTCTTAGGCATCTGTTGATGAAGTTGCGTGGGTATCCGTTTTTGGCGAATACCTTGTATAGGTGTTCCTCTTCTTCTTTTTGCAGTTCTGGTGTACTGCAGTGTGTTGTGGCCCTTTTGAATAGTGTCCTGTTGCAGCTTCGTTTGTGTGTGTTGGGGTGGTTACTTTCATAGTTTAGGACTTGGTCTGTGTGTGTGGCTTTCCTGTATACCCTCGTAGTGAATTCTCCGTTCGGTGTTCTCTGTACCATCACGTCTAGGAATGGGAGTTGGCTATCCTTTTCTTCTTCTCTCGTGAATCGGATTCCTGTGAGTGTGGCGTTGATGATCCGGTGTGTTTTTTCTATTTCCGTGTTTTTGATGATTACAAACGTGTCATCGACATATCTGACCCAGAGTTTGGGTTGAATTTGTGGTAGGACTGTTTGTTCTAACCTTTGCATAACTGCCTCTGCTATGAGTCCCGAGATTGGTGATCCCATGGGTGTTCCGTTGATTTGTTCGTATATCTGGTTGTTGAATGTGAAGTGCGTTGTGAGGCACAAGTCCACTTAAACTACTGGACTTGTGCCAGATATCCTTAGTAGCCACGACACGACCAGATATCCTTAGTAGCCACACACGCAGACAACAAGCAACATGAATTCGACTGGGACAACACTACTATCATAGGGCAAGCCAGACAGAGAACAGCCAGGGAATTCGTAGAGGCATGGCATTCATCCACAAACTCCATCAACAAACACATCGACCTGGAGCCAATATACCAACCACGACAGCGGACAGCTGAAACTGACAACCGGAAGCGGCAGGGACAGACCACTATAAACACCAGAGGAAACATCAAAGAAGCGCTTCGCAGGAGTCTCCCAAGCACTGATGATGTCGCCTTGCCAGGGGACGAAACGTTTGCAACAAAAACTTCCAGCTCGGCGAACAGAACCAGAACAATAAACTTAAGAAGTGGAGAACCACAGACCAGTTAACTCGTCACCCACAGGAGGGAATCTGTTGGAATCTATTGCGTACAAGAGCAGGCAGGCCATATTACAGCTGTATAGTACTTTGGTTCGGTCACATTCGGAATACTGCGGACAGGTCTGGTTGCCACATTACTGAAAGCATCTGGATGATTTGGAAAGAGGGCAAAGGATTTTTACCACAATGTTGCCTAATATGGAGTGAACGACACATAAAGAGAGGTTTGGTAAATTAGGATTAATTTCATTAGAAAGACGGAGGATGAGCGAAGACGTGATTGTTGTCTACAAAATCTTGAGAGGTGTAAACAGGGTGGATAGCAAGAAGCTTATTCCAGAGTGGGGGACTCAGTTACTAGGGGTCAAGAATTCAAGATGAAAGGGGAAAAGTTTATTGGAGATATGCTCGAAAAGTTCTTTGTGCAGAGGGTGGTGGGTGGCAGGAATGCATTGCCAGCTGAGGAAGTAGAGGCGGTGACGATAACGTCATTTAATATGGGGAAGCAGAGGTATACAGATCCTTAGAAAATAGGCAACAGATTTAGATAGACGATCTGGATCGACACAGGCTTGGAGGGCTGAATGGCCTGTTCCTGCGCTGTGATTTTCTTTGTTAATTTTAAATGCTGGCAAAAAGCGTCTGTTAATACTTGAAAGGAAAATGAAATCATGATCAAATATGGCAAAGCGAATGTATGGATACGAGAATTTATTGTAGAGAACAGAAAAATGACAAGGAGACGAAACAGTTACATTGCATCTGCCTTCAAAGAGGAAGATCCAGAAAATCTCCCAAAAATACCAAGTCACCACGGGACCTTTCTAACTAAAGACTAAAATAATTCACATACAGTTACGAGGTAGTATTTGGAAACAGAACTGGGATGAGTATTGATAAGTCTGACAGACCAGATATAATTCAAACTGAAATTTCAGAGAAAACAGCAATACACATATTGATTGCATTTGGGGCCATTGTATTTCTCTGTATTCACTTCGGAAGGTTATAAATGCATTCAAATGAATTACGAAGGGAAGAAGTGGTAGAGTGGAGGACTACAGGCCAGTTAGTTGTTATCCACAGTAGGGAATCTGTTGCAACCTATTGTAACGAAGATCTTATTGGACACTGAGAAAGTAATAGCAAATTTCCAGTGAATTGTTCTGCATTTATGAAAGGGAAGTTATAATTTACAATGTTTTTCTTGAAGATATCTCTTGTATTTGTAAACAATGGCGAATCAGTGAATGTGGTACAGTCAAATATTCAGGAGGAGGCTTAATCAGCACACACAGTAAGTTAGCAGAAAACATTAAAGCAAAGTGTATTGAGAGGAACATATGCAAACAGGGGAATGTAAGCATTAGAGAAATTATTGGAGAACATAGGTGGTGGTAGAAGGTTGTTTGTGTGACTGAAGACCGGTGTACGCTGGTGTGTCGCAGGTTTCAGTGCTGTGTCCCTTTAAACGCCTTCATTTAAAGGGAATCCGAATACAGACGATGAAGAATCAACTCGACTCAAAGTGTTAGCTTGCTTTCTCTTTACGATGCTGTCTGACTAACTGCGATCTCGAGCATGTGATTGTTTCAGTACAGATTATGCTTCTGCAGTAATTTGCTCCTATTAGAAGTAAAAACATTCTGCACGAGTAACACAAAGAGTTGGGGAGACTGTACCTGTACAATTGTGATGTTGTGATCTAAGTAAAATATACTGATCACATATACTGAATGGGCTTTCTCCAGATCAATTCCTCAGATGGCACGATTGTCTGCTGAGGAGACTTGGTCTAGGAAAAAGGCGGAAATTTGTGTGTGAAACTGGAGACGCTGATTGATTGTTATATGACAACTTCACGTCTGTTTTACTTGGGAAAAGGAGGAGGCAGGTACAGAATTCAAGAAGATGGACTGGGAAGCTCTTTTACGATTGATGTAAGATGTGAGCAGGGATTGATGAATTGGCGAATATAAAATTGGACCAATGCCCATGTAGAGATCAGTTACATCTCAGGTTGCTGTTGGAGACAAGGGATGAAAGGCGCTTACGCAAATCTTTAAACAGAATCTGGTCACAGGTGAGGTTTCCGAGGACAGGAGAACACCCTTTATAGGAAGTGTTGTATAGATAGAGCAGGGAACTATACACCAGTGTGTTTCAGATCAGTGTTAAAGAAATTTTTGCACAAAATAGGCGGTGTTAGAAGGCTGTTTGTGTGACTGGAGACAAGTGTCCCCTGGTATACCACAGTGATAAGTGCTGTGTCCCTTATTACTTGTGGTATTCATAAATGGTGCAGGTGTGAATGTAGAGGGGGAGTGGGAGTGTGATACGTAAGTCTGTGTTTGATACAAAGATTGACCGGGTGGTTGGCAGTGAGGAGGAAAGTCTTATGTTACAGTAAAATGCAGATGCAATGGTCAGATGGGTGGATCAATGGCAGATGGAATGTAAGTCTGATAACTGAGGTGATGCACTTTGGAAGAAGGAACTAAATGGGGAATACGCAATGAATTGTAACACAAGGAAGCTCATAGGGAGCTTTTCCACACATTCTCGAATGCGACGCGGGAGGATAAAAGGTTACGTAAGAAGTCAATGGAAGCAGTAGGCATAACATTTACTCATCGAGGCATAGATTACAAGATCTATGTAGCACTTTGGTGAGGCCAATATGGAATACTGTGTGGAGTTCTGGGAGCCACATTACAGGAAATATGTGATTATTCTGCAAGGGGGTGCAGAGATTCACCTGAATGTTTCCAGTGATGGAGCATATCAGCTATGGAGAGAGGCTGGATAAGATCGGGTTGTTTAGTTTGAATGAGAGAAGGCTGAGGGGGACGTGATTCAGAAGTATAAGATTACGAGGGATATGGACAGGATCGATAGACAGCAGCGGCCAAGAACAGGGGAGCAGACTTTTAAAGGGAAGGATTTGAGGTTTAGAGATGATTCAAGGATTGTTTTTCACCCAGAGTGTCATGGGATTTGGAATGCACTCCTAAGGGGGCAGTTATCACACGTCACCCCGTAGTGTTAGGTAAGGGGTAAATGTAGGGGTATGGGTGGGTTGCGCTTCGGCGGGGTGGTGTGGACTCGTTGGGCCAAAGGGTCTATTTCCAGACTGTAAGTAATCTAATCTAATCTAATCTAATCACAACCATTAAAAATTATTTGGACGAGCACTTGAAGTGTCATACCATTCATGGCTACGGGACCGATGTAGGGAATTTGGAATAATATAGATCGTGCTGTATTTTTGATGGTACAGAGTCTATCCTTCTGTGATTGTATGGCTGTGGAACGTCAATCATTGAACAGCTTAAGACAAGAAGTAATGGGTTTTGGAAGAGTACATTAACAAGCATGAAATGTAAAATCTTCTCAATGTACAATATACCAAGGTGAAATGTTGGAGAAGATAATTGTAGTTTCCTTACAGTCCAAAACTAACGAATGGAGAACAGGAAAATGGCAGACTATGAAGCATCTACTTCAGTTCTGCCTTCCTGATAGGATTTTTAAAAAATGCTTCCAAACAATTCTAGGTCTACTGAGAAAGAAAGGAAATACAATCAAATCACTAAATAAGCAATATTGGAGATATTATGTGTACTGAAATCTGATAAATCCCCATGCAATGTTAATCTATATCTCTGATTCCTAAAGGAGGTGGCCATGGGAATAATGGATACTTTGCTTGCCGTCTTCCAAATTCCAGATGATTGAATTGACAGATTTGAGAGCAGCAAATATAACCCCAGTGTTTCTAAAGGAGGCAGGGAGACAGCACCAAAGAAGCAGTCAGGACAATACAAGAATCTATGAGAAAGAATGCTTTGACAGGGAACTTTGAGAATTATGTTAATTTGAAAGTAATGAACGTGGATCAAGTCAATATCAAATTATTAATAGCGAATCATATTTAAGAATCCGACTGCGAAATAAATTATGGCGAAGCAATATATGCAGTGAATTTGAATTTTCAGAAACATTTTTGATGACGTCCCAATTGTAGTGTTGTGACGATACTACTCCTTTAACATGGTTATGCTGTCCTTGTTTTTCTTTCCTAGCAGTCTTAAAAGTAGCGAATCCGAAGAGTCTGGGTTTGACTACTTGGGAATACTTTGAAGTCTAAAATTAAAACACGTACAATGAGGAGTGAGCTATGCTAGGTCCGGTCCTGTGTAATGAGACAGGAATAATTAATGACCTCATTCTTAGGAATCAACTTGGAAGGAATGATCCCAGTATGGTTGAATTTAAAACACAGATGAAGAGTGAAGATAAAATTCAATACCAGGGTCCTGTGCTTAAACGAAGGAGACGACAACAGAATGGAGGGAGGACTTGGCAAAAGTCGACTGGAAACAAATACTTTATGGTGAGAGTTGACGAGCAGTGGAGGATTTTCAAAGTAGTTTTTCAAAGTCCTAAGCAAAAGCATATTCAGTGAAAAGGAAAGCCTCTAAGAAAAGGGGATATCTGTCGTGGGTGGGCAAATACGCAAGGTTATCAAATTGAAAGAGATGGAATGCAAAGTGGCCAAGAACAGCAGGAACCTAGAAGATTGGGAAAAGATTGAAGGCCAACAGAAAGCCACGAAAAGAGCTATAAAGAAAAGTAGGATAGCACACGAGAGAAAAAAAAAACTAGCACAGTATATGAAGACAGATAGCAGATGATTCCCTAAATATATAAAATGAAAATGAGTGGCTAACTTAAATGTTGGTCCGTGAGAGAATAAGAAGGATATGATGAAATGGCTGAGGCATTGAAAAGGTATTTTGTATCAGTCTTCATAGTGAACGACACTAATAACATGCCTGTGATCGATGAAGCGATGAAGATTCTAGATTAGATTGGTGTTGGTAAAGCACAGCAGTTCAGGCAACATCTGAGGAGCAGAAACATCGACGTTTCGAGCAAAAGCCTTTCATCAGGAATGCTCTGAATTGTTGTGCTTTACCAGCACCACTCTATTCTAGAATCTGGTTTCCAGCATCTGCAGTCCTTGTTTTTACCAAAGAGATGAGGGTAGGTGAGGACGTGTGAATAATTATTATTACAGAGGAGGTAGCGTTGGGCAAGTTAATGGAGCTAAGGGTAGACGAATCCCGTGGCCCTGATGGAATGTATGCCAGGGTACTAAAACGATAGTGGGAGAAATAACAAGTGCACATGTGGTAATTTTCAAAAATTTGCTGAACTCTGGGGCAGTCCCAGCAGATTGAAAAACAGCAAATGCGATGCCATTGTTTAAAAAAGGCAGGTGGATAAAAGTTGGGGAATTATACTCCAGTTAACTTAATCTGAGTAGTGGGGAAATGCCTTGACTGTATTATCAAGGAAGAAATAGCAAGGCATTTTGATAGAAAACGGCCCATTGTACAGATGCAGCAAGGATGCATGAAGTGCAGATCATGCTTAATAACTCTTTTGGAAGTCTACAAAGACATTACGAGCAAGATAGTCAACGAGTCCGCAGTGGATGTGGTGTATCTAGGTTTCAAAAAGGCTTTGACAATGTGCCACATAGTAGGCTGCTGCATAAGATAAAGCTGGATGGCGTTACAGCTGAAGTATTTACATGGATAAAAGATTGGGTGACTAACGCGAAGCAAAGTGTGGGTATAAATGAGTGCTATCCTGGCTGGCAATCAGTGCTGTGTGGTGTGCCTCAGGGATCAGTGTTGGGGTTGCAATTAATCATAATTTATAGAGATGATTTGGAGTTGGGAGCATGCGTAGTTTGTCAAAGTTTGCAGATGGCACGAAGATGAGTGGCAGAGCAAAGTGTGCAGAATACTGTGAAACTTTGCAGAGGAAAATAGTTACATTGCATGAATGGGTAAAGGTCTGGCAGATGGAATATAATGTTAATAAAAATGAAGTATCTATTTTTGTTTGGAGTACCAGAAGAAAGGATTATTACTTGATATGTAAAAAGCTGCAGCATGCTGCTGTGCAGAGGGACCTGGGTGTCCGTGTGCATGAATCACAGAAGGTTGATCTGCAAGTACATCAAGTAATTAGGAAGGTAAATGATATTTTGTTCTTCATTGCGAAACGGGTTGAATTTAAAAGCAGGGAGGTTATGTTGCAGCTGTACAGGGTGCTGGTGAGGTCATACCTGGATTATTGTGAGCAGTTTTGGCCTCCTTACTTGCAAAGCGATGTACTGGCAGTGGAGGTGGTGCAGAGGAGATTCACTCTGGTGAATCTGGAGTTGAGGGAGTTGTCTTATGAGGACAGACAGAGTAGATCAGCAATAGATTCGTTGAAATTTAGAAGAATGAGGGGAGGATCTTATAGAAACATATAAAATATTATGAAGGGAAGAGGTAAGAAAAAAGTAGAGAGGATGGTTCCACTGGCAGGTGAAGCTAGGACAAGATGGAATAACCTCAATATTAGAGGGAGCAGATTTATGATTGATTTCTGAAAGAACCTTTTCACCCAGAGGCTTGTAATTCCAAGGAATTCCCTGCCCAGTGAAGTAGTTAACGCTACTTCAGTAAATGTGTTTCAAGCTGAGATAGATATGTTTTGAACAATGAAGTAAATTACGGATATGGTGAGAGCGCGGGTAAGTGGATATGAGTCCACGAGTAGATCAGCCTTGATGTTACAGAATGGTTGAGTAGGTTAGAAGGACCAGATGGCCTACTCCTGCTCCTAGTCCTTCTGTTTTTATGAAGTGGCCAGTTCTCCCAGCGCAGACCCTCTGGTTTGATTTGTTTGGACTGATTTTTCACAGACAGGCTGTTTACTGAAAGCAGGCAGCCAGTTGTGAAGCTATCAGGCCAAAGAAGAAGTCCATGCTGATCCCCCCTCTCTCTGATATCTCTCCTGGAAGAACCTGGGTTTGATTTTTCCACGGGGTATTTATGGGGATTGTTTCAAGTACTTCGAACAACACCTTAGATTATTTAGATACAGATTACTTACAGTGTGTAAACAAGCCATTTGGCCCAACAAGTCCACAACGACCCTTCAAAGAGCAACCCACCCAGATCCATTCGCCTACAATTACCCCTTCACCAAACACTACGTGCAATTTAGCATGGCCAATTCAGCTAACCGGTGCATTTTTGGACAGTGGGATGAAACCGGAGCACCCGGAGGAAACCCATACAGACACGGGGAGAATGTGCAAACTCCACACAGAGAGTTGCCTGAGATGGGAATTGAGCCGGGGTCTCTGGCACTGTGAGGCAGCAGTGCGTACCACTGTGCCATGATACCACCAATGGTTTTCAATCATTTTCAGATTCTCAGCTGAGAAGTGGAGTGCTACTGAAGACGAGAAATCTTCACCTGGAATATTAGTTAAGTAGCCAACTTTTAATATTTTTAACTATTTACTTATAAAACTTTAAAATGACAAAAGCTGGGAATAGTCACTTTAGTTCTACTTACTGTGGAACTAGTAGCATGGACATGGCTTCTAATTGGCTGCCTCTTGGTATTTTCATCCCTAGTCATGTTACACAGTAAGGCCCTACATTTTTGTAGGCTGGATTGAAAGTCAGTTCTTGGTCTTCCCATGTACCCACTCCTTATGAATTTAATTTGCTAACATCATTAAGTTAGGATAATCTGCTGGGTTTTCGGATAGTTTGTTATTCTGCATGCTATTCTCTTCTGTTTGTGTTTCATTCCGTAACCTTAAAAATAAATTTTGTTTTATTTAAAACTAAGTGGCTTGACCAGCTGCGTCACTCCTGGAATATCCGCCTGACACCTGCTTAAGGCAACAAGCAAAGTTTGAGTCTTCACTACTTCCTTGAAATGACTTGAGGTGGTCTGTCCTGGCCCATAACAGTGGGCAACAATGAGATCTAATATACTGGCATGGGTTGAGAATGGTAGAGAGCAGAAAGAAAAAGTGAGTCAGAATAAACAGTTCCTTTTTTTGGAGTGGAAAGCAGTTACCATAAGACCATAAGACATAGGAACGGAAGTAAGGCCATTCGGCCCATCAAGTCCACTCCGCCATTCAATCATGGCTGATGGGCATTTCAACTCCACTTACCCGCATTCTCCTCGTAACCCTTAATTCCTTTTGACATCAAGAATTTATCAATTTCTGCCTTGAAAACATTTAGTGTCCCAGACTCCACTCTGCGGCAATGAATTTCACAGGCCCACTACTCTCTTGCTGAAGAAATGTCTCCGCATTTCTGTTCTGAATTTATCCCCTCTAATTCTAAGGCTGTGTCCACCCGTCCCATTCTCCTTGCCTACGGAAACAATTTCCTAGCGTCCACCCTTTCAAAGCCATGTATTTTCTTGTAAGTTTCTATTAGATCTCCCCTTAATCTTCTAACTCCAATGAATACAATCCCAGTATCCTCAGCCGTTCCTCATATGTTAGACCTACCATTCCAGGTCTTATCCGTGTGAATCTCCGCTGGACACACTCCAGTGCCAGTATGTCCTTCCTGAGGTGTGGGAACCAAAACTGGACACAGTACTCCAAATGGTGCCTAACCAGAGCTTTATAAAGTCTCAGTAGGACAACAGTGCTTTTATATTCCAACCCTCTTGAGATAATTGACAACATTGCATTCGCTTTCTTAATCACGGACTCAACCTGTATGTTTACCTTTAGAGAATCCTCAACTAGCACTCCCAGAACCCTCTGTACTTTGGCTTTAAGTATTTTGTCACCGTTTAGAAAGTAGTACATGCTTGTATTCTTTTTTCCAAAGTGCAAGACCTCGCATTTGCTCACGTAAAATTCCATCAGCCATTTCCTGCATCACTCTTCCAAACTTTCTAGATCCTTCTGCAGCATCCCCACTTCCTCAGTACTACCTGCCTGTCCACCTAACTTTGTATCTTCGGAAAACTTCGCTAGAATGCCCCCAGACCCTTCATCCAGATCATTAATATATAATGTGAACAGCTGCGGCCCCAACACTGAACCTTGCGGGACACCGCTTGTCACCAGCTGCCATTCCGAGAAAGAACCTTTTATCCCAACTCTTTGCCTTCTATCAGACAGCCAATCCTCAATCCATACCAGTAGCTCGCCTCGCACACCATGGGCCCTCACCTTACTCAGTAGCCTCCCGTGTGGCACCTAATCAAAGGCCTTTTGAAAGTCTAGGTAGATAACATCCACTGGATTTCCCTGGTCTAACCTACTTGTCACCTCTTCAAAGAACTCCACCAGTCTTGTCAGGCACGACCCCCCCTTACTAAATCCATGTTGACTTGTTCTAATCCGAACCTGCTCTTCCAAGAATTTAGAAACCTCATCCTTAATGATGGATTCTAGAATTTTACCAAAACCGAGGTTAGGCTGATTGGCCTATAATTTTCCATCTTTTGCCTTGATCCTTTGTTGAACAAGGGGGTTACAACAGCGATCTTCCAATCTTCCGGGACTTTCCCAGACTCCAGTGACTTTTGAAAGATGTCAACCAACGCCTGCGCTATTTCCTCAGTCACCGTCCTCAGAACTCTAGGATGTCGCCCATCAGGGCCAGAAGATTTATGAATTTTAAGACCTTTTAGCTTTTCTAGCACTTTCTCTTTTGTAATGGCAACCATACTCAACTCAAACCCCTGACTCCCTTTCATTGTTGGGATATTACTCATGTCTTCCACTGTGAAGACTGACGCAAAGTACTTATTAAGTTCTCCTGCTATTTCCTTATCTCCCATCACCAGGCTGCCAGCATCAGTTTGAAGTGGTCCAACGTCTATTCTTGCCTGTCGTTTGTTTCTTATGTATTGAAAGAAACTTTTACTATCATTTCCAATATTACACCAGATTTATCATTGTTCTGGGAATGGGACGGAGGGAGGGCAGAAGCGTGGGAGATGGTATAGTCACAGCTGAAGGCCCTGTCCACCAGAATTAGCGGATTTCTGATTTGAAGGAAAAGGAGGTCATGTCACAAGCAGTGCACTGGAATGTGGCGTCATCAAACAGAAATAACAGAGACAGAGAAACTGGGAGAATGGAGTCAGCCTCCGCTTATCATGTGTACAGCTGCATGCAGAAGTCCCCCTGCATGATTGAAAAGAACCAGAGATCTAAATTGAGGCTTTCTGTCTAACATATGATCTGAAGCGACATGTGGAAGAAGACCCAGAGGAAGGTCAGTGGGTATACCTGGGTAGACATTCAAGCAGGTATCCAATTACGCTCAGAAATTGTTGTTTCTGTTCAAACAGAAGGACTCGATTAGAAGATGTAACACCCATGGTTGACAAGGATACTTGTGTAGGGCCAGATTTAGGATGCTTATTTCACGGATCATAAGCAGATGCTGGACTTTCAGCTGTGCTTCCTGAATTACTCCCAGAAACCCCTGTCATTGCTGTTCCACCCTCTTCCCTGCTCCTCTCCCCTTTCTGATTCCAGGTACTCCATCTCAAATTACAGAGCACATTCTCTCACATTTTGGTCCCTCCCCACTTCACCTGAAGCTCTTTGATCCAGTCTACCTTCCCTGCACTATCATCAATCTACGTTTTGTGCTGCCACCTTGCCTCTGGTCTGAGTGTGGCTCGGCCTCTTCATTCATGTTGCTTTCGACCTCCCACTCACACCTCACTCCGGAAAGTTTCATTCTTGGAGTAAACCGTATTGAAACCACCATTCTCCCTTTGCACTGAATTCACACTGTGATCCCAAATCCAAAAAGTACACCCAGCCTTCATCTCACTCTGCTGAAGGTGCATGCTGACCGTATGGTATAAGAATTCTTTTTTTTTTCACAGAGAACTGGCCAAAGATACGTTTTCCCTGTAGAGATCATCACCCACTTTAGACAAAGGAATGTGTTTGCTTGACGTCTTATTAGCACTAGTAAAAGTTGCAAGCTCCTTAGTATTGTAACATGGAGAAACACAAATCACATTATGAAGTTTGGGCTGAGTGTTGTTTACCTGTCATTTTTAATGTTGTTACAAATTTGCAGTGCTTATCTTTAAATGCTTGCTCTTGAAGCTCGAATCAGATCGAGTGTTGAGGGGTGACATTTTAGAAGTTTTGATATGATGGGAGGCATGGATATGGTGAATAGCCAAGGTCTTTTTCAGAGGATAGGAGAGTCCAAACATAGATGTCGTAGCTTTAAGATAAAAATGAGGAAATTCAAAAGGGACAAATGGACAACGTTTTCACACAGAGGGTAATTTGCTTATGGAATGAGCTGCCAGAAGAAAATGCAAGTCCAGCTACAACATTTCAAAGACATTTGGACAAACATATAAATGGGAAACGTTCAGAAGCATATGGGCCAAATGCAAGCAGATGAGACAAGTTTAGTTTGGAAAATCTGCTCAGCATGGATACGTTGGACCAAAGGGTCTGTTTGTGCGCGATATGACTGTGTGAATCCAGAAAGCAAGGGAAAGTGGAAGAAAAAATATGATGTAAGTAAACTGGCAAGAAATATAAAAGCAAGCAGTGCAAACTTTTCTGTGTATATAAAGAAAGTTCAAGATGAATGTATGCCCTTTGATAGAAAAGAAGTCAGGAAAATATATTGAGTATGTTTGGAGTGTATGCCTAGAGGGAACAGACAGATAATTTTCACCAGAATTTTATAACATTCCTCACATTAGAAGGCACTGTAAGTATTTATATGATATAATCAAAATAGCAATAGGAATTGCCCTAAAAAAGGAACTAGGCTTTTTAATAAACAGATAAGAGTAGGAGTACGCAGGTCAGCAATAATTCACAGTTGGTTTTAAAAGCAGTGGTTACAGAGTGACTGGTGTTACTGTGAGAAATAGTTCATAACTCTTTGGATTGCAGGAATGTTCCAGTGAAACTGGGGACCCGACAATGTGGCCCTACAAACGGCGAGACTGAAAGCAGTAACCATTTAGCCTCAACATTATTGTTGGGAATGTACTAGAGTCTATTATTAAGGAAGGAATTGCAGGGGAAATTAGAAAAGCTTCACGCAAAGTCAACATGGTTTTGTGAAAGGTTATCTATATTTTGCCTGTTAAATCATGCAAAGTTTTTTTCTAGAGATCCCTCAGAATGTAACAAGCAGACATTGTAAACGGGATCTGGTAGACACAAGGCTTTCTCGAGATTTTTTATTAGGTTTCACGAAATAAAACTTGTTACACAAGACAGAAGATCATAATTTGACGGCTAATAAATTAGCATGGGATGACGCTTGGTTAACACATAGAAATCGGTCTGTCGGGGTTTTTGGATCTTCATGGTGAAATATATCTGCTGGTGTATCACAAATATTAGTGCAATTGCAAGATTTAGTAACAATCTATACTGAAAGCTGGAGGTGAGTGCAATATATATCCGAGTTTGAGGATGACGCTGAGTACCAAAAGGCAGGCTGTTACTTAATGGAGAGGACACCCACAAAAGGAACAGTGCAAAGGGATGGGATTGTTTTTGTGTCTGAAACATAACGTCAGCATGCGGATGGAGCAAGTAACTAGGTTGGTTCATTAGGCGGGTTCCTGGAATTCAAGGATTGAATTATTGTGTACATCTAAAATGGTGAGACATTTATTCATTGTAGTTGAAATGAATGTGGACAAGATGCAGAGGGGGTATGATAAGGTAGCTTTCGAGAATGTGGATCAATTCCAGGGCAGAGAGTCCAACTCAGGGTTGTAGATACAGAATAAGGGATATCGATTTCAAACTGAGCTGCAAAGAAACATCTTCTTTCAGAAGGTATTGAATGCCTGGAATTCCCTAACCTAGAAGTTGTGGAGACTGGGTCACTGAATGTATTTACAGACTGGCTGGATTGGGTTTTGACATATCAGCGAGTTGAGGGATACAAGGGGTTAGCAGGAAAATGAAGTTGATCCCTGAAGTAGATCAGCCATGTTCTTATTAAATAACAGTGCAGGATTGAGGGGCTGAATAGCCTGCTCCTGTTTCTATTTCTTACATTCTTACGTTATTCTTCTGGAACGTAACTGGTTATTTTCCTGAAAATGGTGTTATACAATGTTGCATTAAGGGAGAGCAGAGGATTTCTTTGAGCTAACGCTGGATGCCGGTACAGGACTGTATTCACAGCGAATCTGGATGTGTAACATGACTCACATCTGGAGCAGAAGTTACAGAGACGGGAAGCCTGAAAAGAGGGATTGGGGTGCGGGTCAATTCCTGGCTCAGCCTGGATTTTCCAATTACATTTTCCAAACTACATCTAACCATCGGGGTGGCCTCGATCTGCCCGTGTGTAGCAAGTCCGAAGGGCTGAATGGAACATCAGAACATACGGCTGAGGGACACGAATGGGACATTCGGCCCTTTGACACTACTCCACCAGTTAATAAGTTCGTGGCTCATCTCATTGTGATCCCAGCTGCACTTTTCTTTCCAAGCACGATTATCCCTGATTCAACTTTCTATGGACAATCAGATGAAGCCAGCCTCGATATAATATAAAGCTTCAGCCATCCCATACTTCTGGGAAGGAGAATTCCTACGTGAATAAATTTCCACTTCGTGAATTTCTCCTCACGCCGGTTCTGACTGAGTTTGGAGAGTTTAAATGTGACCAGGTTGGTGATATGGCCGATGATAAAAGTCTTAGACTGGGTCAGGTTCAGTGATAAGAACAAGTCAAAAAGATTTCTTTAGTCAGACACAAGTAACTAATATAACTAACGGAGGAGCATGGTGGATCTGTGTTTCACACTGCTGCCTCACATTACCAAGGAGCTGGGTTCAATTCCAACCTCGGGGGTCCTGTATGTGGAGTTTTAACATTCTCCCCATGTCTGTGTGGGTTTCCTCCCAGTGTTCCAGTTTCCTTCCACAGTCCAAAAATGTGCAGCCTAGAGTGGATTGGCCATGCTAATTTGCCCATAGTGCCCAGGGAAGTGTATGGTAGGTGAGTTAGTCATGCGAAATGCAGGGTTACATTGATAGGATGGGGGGGCAGGTCTGGCTGTGATGCTGTTCGCTGGGTCAGTGTGGATTTGATGGGCAGAATGTCCTGCCTCCACACGGTTGAGATTCTATAACAATATCAAGACGTTTGGACTATGCAAATACCCAGTGGGTATCTACCTGATACACGCTGCTGAAGGTCTTGCATGTTTCAGTAAGATCACCTCTCTTTCTGAGTAACCATAATATAAGGCCTTCATCCCTGGAATTCATGAAGTGAAACATCTATGAACTGCTTCCAATGTAATTATATCCAATCTCAGGGAAGTAGACAAAAAATAACCTCACACCCCAGGTGAGGCTTTTTTTTTTTCTCAGTGCTATACGTTTTTTGGAACTCTCTTCCCCGCAGACCATTGGAGGCAGAGATATTGAATATTTTTGAGGCACAGACTGAAGGTTCATAAGTAGCAACAGAGTCAAGGATTATCAAGGAATGGGCTGGAATGTGCAGCATGGGGAAATGTTGATAGTGGTACAAAATGACACTGCTTCAGAACATCCGGCAAAACGAAATGGTAATCTAGAAAACATTTTAAAATGCTACCAGCGATAGAACAGAGTTCCAAAGGACCATAAAGCTGCTCTGTCATTAGAGAGAGACCACTTATGGTCGTTTAAGCTGAGGGCCACCACACCTCGGCTGATGGATTGAGGGTGAGACAGTGTCCCCATCAAGGTAACCTCTCTCAGTGTGGTGAATTGATCTGGGGCTGTTGGCCTCCATCTTCATCGCAAACCAGCCGTCCAGCCAACTGAGTGGAAGACAGTGTAACTCTTACAGACTGAAACAGTCACAGGCAAAGGGCAAGAGAAACATTCTTATCAAGGAAAAAGGTACAATTCAGATAACGTTTAAAATAACGACTGAAAATTCTACCACAGCCGATGACTGAATATAAAGTCGAATGACAAAAATTGGAATAAAATTTCACTGATGGAAAAAAAAACAATCAGGATTCGATGAATATTTCACTGATAGCCCTTGGTAAAGAAAGTTAATATTATTGCCGGGTCTGGACTAAAGGCGACTTCCGTTCCACCATAAAATGGTTGGCTCCATGTCGTCTTGACAAATGGCCTCAGAGTCAAGGGCAATTTGGATGGACAACACATGCTGCCCTTGCCAGTGATGCTGACATACCATGAAACAACAACATTAAAGGTGAAATAAACCAAGGAACTTAGGATAATGGAGATCTGAAATAAAATTCTCCAGTGTCGAGAGAGAGAGAGAGATAAAGAAAACAAAAGGATTGCTGATGATGGAATGGAAAGAAAATAGAATGACAAGTTATTCTAACATTCCTGACTTTCTCATATTCCCGAATATCACGTCCATTTCGGTATGACCCTGATTAAAATGAGTCATGTTCCCTCTGTCTCTCTTCTCTGAGTGTGATAATCTATTCCATTGGCAATACTGGTGCTGTCCTTACAGTTGCTGAGATACAGAAGAAGGAAATGTTACAGAGTCTGCTGCTTCTTTGGAGAGAGGAACTGTTACTGTGGGTCTTTACAGAGATGGTAATCTAGAAAACATTTTAAAATGCTACCAGCGAGAGAACAGAGTTCCAAATGACCATAAAGCTGCTCTGTCATTAGAGAGAGACCACTTATGGTCGTTTAAGCTGAAGAAGGGCCTGTGCCCGAAACGTCGAATCTCCTGTTCCCTGGATGCTGCCTGACCTGCTGTGCTGTTCCAGCAATAAAGTTTCAACTTTGATCTCCAGCATCTGCAGACCTCACTTTCTCCTTTACAGAGATGCAACGGCTTTCTCAGCCAGAAAGAGAAACTAAGGAGAGGGGGGAATTTTCAACACTGAATGGGTGCACCATGTGTGTGGGGCATTGACTTGCTGCTGTCCTTAGAAAGTCAGTGGAGTTTCTGTGGATGGTGCTCTCAGGTTTGTTTTGTCAACTGCTGAGTTAATTCAGGGAGACTCGAGGGTCTGGTGACCGCACTCTGGACACTGCATTTACAGCGTGTCTGGGTCCATGGTAAACAAATGGAGCGAAGACTATACAGAAGGGAAGCTCTGGAAACCAGGAGGAGCAAAGCACTGCACTTTCCTTCCTGGGCTTTCCAGGAACATTTGTCTAAGCTGGACCCATTCAGGTGTAAAGTGTGAAACCAGCCTGTTTCAAAAATGGGGTGCTCACTGAACTGTGTCCTTCCTTCAGTATAACCTGTAGCCTCACACCAGGGACTGGACTGTGCTGACTCTGACTATGCATTTACCTGTTTTAATTCTGGAAATTTCCAGGCAGGAGTGGATAATGTTTCCACCATCTCTGAAGTGTAGTCCTCCGATGTATAACGAGATGACAGAAGCCACCGCCTGCTGAGAGGAATGCATTGGTTCCATCTCCACAGGAGAAGGTACAGAAACCAACTTCCAGATATACTAGAGAGAAGGGGGACTGGTGAAAATGGGGAAATGCAGGAAATTAGAATTAATGCAGGGGGTTATCCTTTTGGAAATCTAATTGAACTGAAGTTTCATAAGTTGCTGCATCTGATGAGTTACATCCCAGAGTATCGAGGAGATGAAAACAGAGCTAGTGAAAAGCTTATTGATTATTCTTCAAAGCTTCTAAGATTCTGGAAAGGATCCTGCAGACTGGAAAACAGCTATTGGAAACATAAATATTTAAAACAGGACGGAGAGGGAAAACATTAAACTAAATCGCTTGGTGTTAGCTGTGAGAAAAAAAAACATTAGAACCTTTTATAAGGAACATAACAACTCGACACTTGGAAAATAATGATATGATTTGGTAGAATCGGCCTAGATTCAGGAAAGGGAAATGGTCGTTGATAAACCTTTTTGTGGAGATTGTGCATTGTGCCATCGACAATTGAGAACCAATGGGAGTGGGCTATTTGAGTATTTAGAAGACGCTTGACCTGATTGAATAAAGGTGAGTGGGGAATGTGAGAGTCCATGGGTATGTCGGGGAGGAATATATACCATATGGATTAAACATTGGTAATGGAGATACGAGAAGAATACTGTTTTTCTCTGGACTGCAGGCTTGATGGGTGGCAGGAGGATCAGTGTTTGAGCAATAGCTGTTCACAAGGTAAAAAAATAATTCAGATGTGAACAGCAAATATCATCATGTACACTTGTATTTATTAAATGGTGAGCGATTGGGAAGTGCTATTGTTGAAAAGGACCTGGATGTCCTTGGTCATAATTCGCAAACAGAATTCTTATGGGGCAGGAAGTAAGTGATGTGTGGCTCTTCATGCAAAATGATTGAAGCACCAGAGTTAGAACATCTTTCCCATTGGTCGTGTTTTGTTGAGAGAGTATTTGTTTGGTCTGCTTTATAGATAATGATCTCTTTGTCACCGAAACAGTACAAAGGAGTTTTACCAAACTAAACCCTGGCATGATGGTACCCGTCGGAGTGAGTGAAGTGACTATGTGTTTAATGTGTAGGGCTCTGAGAAAATAAGAAGCTGAAACTTGATGATTATGGACGGCCATTCCTTATGTCCCAAACAGCAAAATAGTGTGGAAATTCCATACTTTTCATTGGATGATTGATTCCCGATAGTTTACATGCATCTGCAGAGCCCCATGACGATTGACAGAGAGCTACAGGCTCTGAATGAACTCAGGACACTTGAATGCACAGTTAGTGTTTGACAATGCATTGAATGTCACTTTGTGCACCATCCTGTCAGCAGCTACAAAACTTCATTTTGAAAGAATTAGTCATTCCCCACCAGCTTCTGACGTCCATGGAGACCATGGGTCTGCCTTCTTGGAGATTGAAGACAATTATTTGGTGAATACTTTAAAAATGTTGGCTTCATTTCGAATGCCAGAGAACCATGTTAAAGTAACACTTATGTACTTTGAGTAATTAAGTCATGTGGATCAATTTGGAGCAGTCTACCTGTGCAGCCCTTGCTCCATTTGTTTGCAACGTCAGAACATCTCTGACCCATTCCTGTTCCTGTGTTAGTGGCTTGAGAAGCTGAATGACCTCTTCCTGTTCCTTTTAAATGAAACCGGGAGTGAAGTGGTCTCGTTCTGATCCTGTGTAAGTGGGTGTGGAAGTGAGCAGATTACTTCTCTTCCTGTTTTATAGGCAGGAGGAACTGAATGGACTATCCCTCTTTTTGCCCAGTAGTTTTGATGGGCTGAATGGCTTCCCCATATTCTTGTGAAACCAGATGAAGCGCTGAATGTGCTCTTCGTTTTACTGTGGAAATGTACAATGCTGTAACATAAATGTTACCCAGATTTTAGCAGCACAATATTGAATGTTGTCCAGGTCTAGTTGCACATGGACACAGACTGCTTCAAGAGATGAAGAGGGGCAACTTGTTCTAAATATTATGGAAACTTCAGTGAATATCCCCACTTCTGCTCAGTTTTGACTCAATGGGCTCAAAGGCATCTTTCCAAACTGCAGGATTCCCTGCTGACAAACAGAAGTTGCCTGAGCTGAGGGAGCTACCTTGAGGATCTCCTGCTGAGATGTCCCATGGCCGAGATGACAATCATCTTCCCTTGTGCCGTGAATGACTCCAAACATTGGAGAGGTCACAATCGATTCTCATTAAGTGTGATTTTGCTCAGGCTCCTTGATCTCATCCTCAGTCAAATACTGCCTTGAGTTCAGGGCCAGTCTCTCTTACCTGAGCCCATGTGTTCCCTCTTCTCTTCATAACAATAGGTCATGATGTAGAAGCGGAGAATGTTTTCTTCAAACAGAGGGTAGTGAATGTCATGAATTATCTTACACAGAGAGTTAGGGGAGCTAGATCACGGAAAGGGACCAGTGGCGATCTGCAGGGATCGGCTCAGGGACCCCTACTCTTTGTTATTTCTATAAATTACTTGCATGGTGGTGTGGAATAGTTGGTTAGCAAGTTTGTCAATGACACAAAGATTGTTGAAGTGGTACAGAATGTGGAGGGCTTTTGTAGGTTGCAACGGGACATTGACAGAATGCAGAGCTGGGCGGAGAAGTGGCAGATGGAATACAAACTGGACAAGTGTGAAGTGAATGCCTTTGCAAGCTCGAATGTGAATGCAGAATACTTGGTTAAAGGCAGGATTCTTGGCAGTGTGGAGGCACAGAGCGACCTTGGGGTCCGTGTCCACGGATGCCTCAAATTTGCTCTCCAAGTTGATGGTGTGGTTAAGAAGGCATAAGGTGTGTTTGCTTTCATTAGGAGGGGGTTTGAGATTAAGAGCCGTGAGGTTATGCTGAAGCTCTATAGAGCCCTGGTTAGACCACACTTGGAATATTGTGTTCAGTTCTGCTCACTCCATTATAGGAAGGATGTGGAAGCTTTAGACCGAGTGCAGAGGAAATTTACCAAGATGTTGCCCGGACTGGAGGGAAGGTTCTATGAAGAAAGCTTGAGGGAGCAAGGGCTTTTCTCATTGGAGGAAAGAAAGATGACCGGTGATTTGATAGAGGTGTGCAAGATGATGAGAGGCATAGACAGAGTGAATTGCTAGCGACTGTTTCCTAAGGCAGAAATATCTATCACAAACGGTCATAATTTTCAGGTAATTGGAGGAAGGTTTAGGGGAGATATCCGAGGTACGTTCTTCAGACAGAGAGTGATGGGTGTGTGGAATGCACTGCCAGCAGTGGAAGTAGAGTCAATTTCGTGAGGGAAACTTAAGAGATTCTTGGATAGGCACATGGAAGAAAGTGAACGGAAGCATGGAGGATAGTCTGATCATAGAGTAGGATAACGGGTGGCACAACATCGAGGGCCGAAGGTCCTGTACTGTGCTCTACTGTTCTTTGTTCTGTATTCTATGGAAGTGCTCATGGAGGCTGGAGATGGATTTTGTTGTGTCAGAGAGGTGAGGGCTATGAAGCTATTATCTTCGTGAAAGGCAAGGCAGGCTTGGGAGGTGCACGACCTGCCTTTGTTTCTGATATTCTCACATTCTGTTATTGGAAAATTTGATTAGAAAAGATTACTTACAGAAAGGTACCTGGAAGGTCTGTTATGGAATGTTGCAGTCAAGGAGCCCAGAGGACTTTGTGAGCCATCTCTGGGTGAGGTATGGGGGTTGTATTCAAAGTGAATCTGCGTCTACCAACAAATGGAGCACAAGTTGCAGAGAGGGGAAGCTCTGTAAAGAGAAATGAGGGATCGCTTTCATATTCAGCCTGGGTTTTCCAATTACATTTTCCAAATCTCCCAAACCGTGTGTGACAGTCATGAGGGAGTGAATGTTCTCCTCTGTTTCAGTGCACCAGGTGATAGCAGTAAGTGGCCTCCAGATGCTCCTCTACAGCAGGTGTGAGGGTCTAAATGGAACACAGGAACAGGGGACTGACGAGTAGGAGTGGGTCATGAGATACTTTGAACCTTCTCCACCAGGCACTATGATTGTGTCTGATCAGGTTTGGTTTCAGCCCCACTTTCTTGTCTGTATCCCATTAGCTATGACGCAGACTCTGTGAAATCTTTAATTAACTCCGATGTGAATACTTGCAATCAGAGAGGCACCACAAACTTCTTGGGAAGAGAATTCCCATTCAAAAGCCCTTTTGGCATTTTTCCTCATCACTGTGATAGAATAGATGAATCATCCAGCATGGAAACACAGAGGTAAAAACAATGACTGCAGATGCTGGAAACCAGATTCTGGATCAGTGGTGCTGGAATAGCACAGCAATTCAGGCAGCATCCGAGGACAGGCAAAATCGACGTTTCGGGCAAAAGCCCTTCATCAGGAATAAAGGCAGAGAGCCTGAAGCGTGGAGAGATAAGCTAGAGGAGGGTGGGGGTGGGGAGAGAGTGGCATAGAGTACAATAGGTCAGTGGGGAAGGAGATGAAGGTGATAGGTCAGGGAGGAGAGGGTGGAGTGGATAGGTGGAAAAGGAGCTAGGCAGGTCGGACAACTCCGGACAGGTCAGGGGATCGAGTTGCTGGAGGTTAGAAGCTAGGATGAGGTGGGGGAAGGGGAAATGAGGAAACTGTTGAAATCCACATTGATGCCCTGGGGTTGAAGTGTTCCGAGGCGGAAGATGAGGCGTTCTTCCTCCAGGCGTCTGGTGGTGAGGGAGCGGCGGTGGAGGAGGCCCAGCACCTCCATATCCTCGGCAGAGTGGGAGGGGGAGTTGAAATGTTGAGCCACTGGGCGATTTGGTTGATTGGTGCGGGTGTCTCGGAGATGTTCCCTAAAGCGCTCTGCTAGGAGGCGCCCAATCTCCCCAATGTAGAGGAGACCGCATCGGGAGCAACGGATACAATATATGATATTAGTGGATGTGCAGGTAAAACTTTGATGGATGTGGAAAGCTCCTTTGGGGCCTTGGATAGAGGTGAGGGTGTAGGTGTGGGCGCACGTTTTACAGTTCCTGCGGTGACTTTCCCCTGCCACTGCAGGAACTGTAAAACCTGCGCCCACACCTCCTCCCTCACCTCTATCCAAGGCCCCAAAGGAGCTTTCCACATCCATCAAAGTTTTACCTGCACATCCACTAATATCATATATTGTATCCGTTGCTCCCGATGCGGTCTCCTCTACATTGGGGAGACTGGGCGCCTCCTAGCAGAGCGCTTTAGGGAACATCTCCGAGACACCCGCACCAATCAACCAAATCGCCCAGTGGCTCAACATTTCAACTCCCCCTCCCACTCTGCCGAGGATATGGAGGTGCTGGGCCTCCTCCACCGCCGCTCCCTCACCACCAGACGCCTGGAGGAAGAACGCCTCATCTTCCGCCTCGGAACACTTCAACCCCAGGGCATCAATGTGGATTTCAACAGTTTCCTCATTTCCCCTTCCCCCACCTCATCCTAGCTTCTAACCTCCAGCAACTCGATCCCCTGACCTGTCCGGACTTGTCCGACCTGCCCAGCTCCTTTTCCACCTATCCACTCCACCCTCTCCTCCCTGACCTATCACCTTCATCTCCTTCCCCACTGACCTATTGTACTCTATGCCACTCTCTCCCCACCCCCACCCTCCTCTAGCTTATCTCTCCACGCTTCAGGCTCTCTGCCTTTATTCCTGATGAAGGGCTTTTGCCCGAAACGTCGATTTTGCCTCTCCTCGGATGCTGCCTGAATTGCTGTGCTCTTCCAGCACCACTGATCCAGAGCATGGAAACACATCCTGTTGTCCAAATTCTCCATACCGATCAGGCATCCTAACCTGACCTCGTCCCACTGGCCAGCCTTTGGACCATATCCCTCTGAACCATTCCTATTTATGTATCTATCCAGATATATTTTAAACATGTAATTTTGCCCACTTTCACCACTTCCTCTGACAGCACTTTCCGTACACCCACCAGCCTCTGCATGAAATAGTTTCCCCTCAGGTCCCGTCTAAATCTTTCCCCTGTCATCTTCGACCTATGCCGTATAGTTCTGGAACTCCCTACACTGGGAAAGAAGATGTTGGCCATTGAGACTATAAATAGCCCTCAGGATTTTATACACCTCTCTCATGTCACTATTCAACTTCCAACAGTCCGGGGGGAAGGCGGGTGGGGTCGGGGGGGAAGCCCCAACCTGTTCACCCTCTCCTGCAGCTCAATTTCTCAGGTTCCAGAAAATCCTCGCAAATCTTTTCTGCACCCTCTCAAGCTTAGCAACATCCATCCTTTAGCAGTTTCAACTGAATTGTACGCAGTATTCTTAACGTGGCCTCACCAACGTCCTGTAGAAGCCTAATATGCTACCCTATCTCCTGTACTCAATGTTCTGACTGAACATTAATACTCTGTCGACCTGCTACTGCACTTTCAAGGAACTATGAACCTGCATCCGTAGGTCTCTTTGTTCAGCAACATTCCCGAGGGCACTCCCCTGCTTTAACTTAAAAAAATGCAAAACCTCACAAATGTCTGCATTAAATTCTATCTGCCAGTCCATGGCACTTTGTTTGTCCAGGGTGCCGTTGTACTCTGAAATAATCATCACTGCCCACTGCCCCACTATGTTTTTGATGTTACCTGTCAACTTACTAACCATGCCTCCGAAATTCACATACAAGTTGTTTATATACATATGAAAAGCACTGAGCTAAGCACTGATTCTTTCAGCACACCCCGTCCTTTCCTGTCCATGTACTTGTCCAAATGCTGTTTAAATATTGTTAATATAAATGCTTCAACCACTTCCGCTGGCAGCTCATTCCCTTTGTGTACAACACTCTGTGTAAAACAGTTTCCATCAGTTTCCCTTTTATTACTTCCCATCTCACCTTAAATTGATGCTCTCTAGCCCTCAATTCCCCAACTCCGGGAAAAAAGGCTCAGTCCATTCACCCTATCCATGCCTCTCATAATCTTGTACATTTCTATAAGATCCCTCTCAGTCTCCTACTCTCGAAAGAAAAAAAGTTCTCGCTTGTCCAACCTCTTCCTATAATTCATACTGTTGAGTCGTGGCAACATCTTTGTAACTTCCGTCTGCACACATTTCAATTTAAAAACATCCTTCTGATCGCAATGTGAACAAAACTGAACACAACACTACAAGTGCAGTCTCACCGACATCCTGTATAACTGCAACATAACTTACCAACTTCTCTCCTCCATGTCCTGACAGTTGACTGCCAGTGAACCAAAGCCTTCTTCACTGCCCATGTCTACCTGTCACTCCATTTTCAGAGAACGGTGGACCTGAACTTCATGGTCCCTCTGCTCAACGACACTGCTTAAGGCCTTACCATTCACCATGAAACTCCGACATTGATCTAAGTTTGCAAAAAATATTCCTCAGCCCACTTCTCCAGTTGATCAAGATCCTGCTGCAATTTCTGATAACCTTCCTCACTGTCCACGATACCACCAATTTTAGTGTCATCTTTAAATTTACTAATCATGCCTTGTACATTCTGAAGAATATCATTGAACTAGATAATAGACAACAATGGGCCCAGCACTGATCCCTGAGGCATTTCATGTGTCACAGGCTGCCAGTCCGAGAGCATCCTTCCACTATAACCCTCTATTTACTACTATCAAGCCAGTTGTGTATCCAATTTGTCAGCTCCCTCTGGATTCCATGCGATTCTAACCTTCCAGACCAGCCTATCAAGAGTAATCTTGTCAAAGACCTTACTGAAAACCATACAGACTATGGGGTCTACCGTGCTGCCCTCATCAACGTTCCTGGTCACTTCATCAAAAAACTCAAGCAAATTTGTGAGGCATGATCGCCCACTCACAAAGTCATGCAATCGTTCCAGTCTAAAAACAACTATTAATAATAATTATTAAAATAAATAACAACAAACAATAATAAATAATAATAAGATGACATTTTCAGCGGAGAATAAATTATCCATGGAACGTGCATCATTGGTGAAGGACAGAATAGATTTTGTCCCTGCGTCATTGAACTGCGTTGAAAAAAAGCAAGGGTGGCATGGTGGCTCAGTGGTTAGCACTGAGGTTTGATTTCAGCCTCGGGTGACTCTCTTGTGGAGTTTGCACATTCTCCCTGTGTTTGCGTGGGCTTCCTCTGGGAGCTTCATTTTCCTTACACAATCTAAAGATGTGCAGGTCAGGTGAATTGGCCACAGCCTCATGTGCATTAGTCAGGTGTAAATATAGGATAGGGGCATGGGACTGGGAGGATTGCTATTCAGAGGGTCGGTGTGGCCTTGTTGGGCGAAATGGCCTGTTCCCATACTGTAGGAAATTGAAAAAAATAAACTATTTCTAATCAAACCCTGTCTTTCCAAACGTGTGCATATCTTATCCCTCAGAATCTACTCAAGTCACCTACCTACCACAGATATTTAGGCTTTCCGGTCTATAGTTCACAGATTTTTCTTTGCTTCCCTTCCTGAATAATGGCACAACGTTTGCTACACTTCACTATTCTGGAACCTAACCTGCAGCTAACGATGATGCAAAATATCACCCAGGTCCCCGTAGTTTCTTCTGTAGCCTCTTGCAGTGTTCTTGGATGCATCTGTTTAGGGCCAGGAGACTTACACACCTTCATACATTTTAATGCATCCAATACGTCCTCTCCTGTGATATTGACTAACCCCAAGATATCACCACGACCTTTGTTAACCTCCCAAGTCTTCTTGTATTTCTCCACGGTAAAGAGAGGAGAAATATTTGTTGAGAATCTCAAACATTTCCTATGGTTCTAGACATGCATGTCCACTTTGGACCTTGAGGGGTCATATTCTCATGTAGTTATTCTTTTAACTTTAATATACTTAAAGAGCCTCTTTGGATTCACCCTAATCTTCTCAGACAATGCTATCGTGTGCGCCCTTTTCGCCCTTCTGATTTCCTTCTTCGGTAAACTCTGGTATTCCCTGTACACCGCCAGGATTTCCCTTGATCCCAGCTGCATGGACCTCAGCCACACCTCCTTTTTGACTGTCAAAGCCTCAATATCTCTTGACATCCAGGGTTCCCTCTTCCTGTCAACCTTGCCTTTTACCCTCACAGGAACATATAGATCTTGAACTCCAGCTATTTCACTTTTAAAGGCCTCCCACTAGCCGGAGGTTCCTTCGCCTGCAAACAAACTCCTCAAAACAACTCCTACAAGCTCCTATCTAATTCCATCAAAATTCGCCTTGCCCCAATTTAGAATGTGAACATGCGGGCCAGTTTTGTCCTTATCCATAAGTATATTTTAAAACTAACAGAACTATGGTCCCTGTCCCAGCGTGCTCCCCCACTTTCACCTCAGTCACCTGTCCGGCCATATTTCTTAGAGTAGGTCATGTTTTACCCGTTCCCGAATTGCACCCTCTCCATACTGCTTGAGGAAACGTTTCTGAACCCACTTAATAGATACACACCATCTCAGTCCTTAATTCTATGTAATTCTCAGTCAATGTTAGCAAAATTAAAGTCTATGACTATGGCAATACTATTGGCCCTGAAAGTCTCCCCAATCTCTCTACATACTTTAATTATTCTAATTCCCCGTTTACTATTTGGGAGCATATAGTAAAACCCAAATAACATCATCATTCCCTTTTGATTTCTTAGCTTCCCCCACAAATCCTCACTGGATGATCTATCAGTTATTTTATCTCTGATTACTGCTGTGGTACTCGCCTTAATCAAAAATGAACGCCCCCACACCTCCTTCCACCATCTCTGTCTCGCATAAAGCACCTGTACCTTGGTACATTAAGCTGCCAGTACTGTACCTCCCTTAGCCATGTTTCTGTAATGGCTATAATATCGCAGTCCCACGTCCCTCTCCACGCACTGAGTTCATCGGCCTTACCTGTCAGCCATCTTACATTTAGAGAGATGCAATTTAATCCAACAGGCATTCCTTGCTCCCTGTCGTGTTCCTGCCGAACCTATCTCTGCACTTTACTGTTTGTGATTACGGTATCTCCTTCCAGCCTCGCACTTGCAACCCTGCTGTTGAGGATCCCACGCCGTCCCTCACGCCAGCCAATCTAGTTGAAACCCTCCCTTGTAGCACTAGCAAACCTGCCACGAAGGATATTAGTTCCCTTCCAATTCAGGTACATCCCGTCCTTCCTGAACAGGTCACCTCTGCCCCACAAAAGATCCGAGTGATCTAAAACTCTGAATCCCTACCACCTGTACCATTTATTTAGCCACGCATTCCTCTGCCATGTCCGTCTGTTTTCACTCTCACTAGCACGGAACACTGGAAATAAACCGGATATTACCACTGTCGTGGTCTTGTCTTTTACACTTTTTCCTCGCTCTCTATCATCACTCTGCATGACCTCATCACTACTTCTACCTGTGTCATTTGTACCAATGTGCACAATGACTTCTGGCTGCTCCCCCACCCCGGTGAGAACGTACTACAGCCGCTCTGAGACATTCTGGACACTGGCACGTACGAGGCTATACATCATCTTGGATTCCCATTTGCAGCCATAGAATCTCTTGTCTGATCCCCTCACATATCGAGTCAGAATAATTAGTTCGGAAGTTATTTGTCTCACATAACCTTCTGACAATGGGATTTCTTCCTGAAACAGTTGGATTTGGCTGAATTGCTTTGCTTCAGGCAGTGGGGAGATTCCAATGAATCATCATCAGGAATCTTCCCTGAGTGGAAAAGACGACTCGGCTTTTTTTCACTCTCACACAGTGCTGTGTTGAGCGGCAGGGAAAGAGAAAAGGAGCAATAGGCTGTTCCTTCACAGATAGGCTACATTTTTTCTATCTGTCAGTTAAATCAGTAAAGTTATCAGGTCCCAAACGGAACCATGTGAGCTCTCCTTGAATATTGTCCGAACTATATGACTCCATCACATTCTCGACTCCAGGTCAGTGCATTATTGCTGTTGTCATACACTGAATCAATGTATTAACAATAAATGGCCCTACTTGTTTTGAAGATGTGTTAATATGTGCCTGCATAATGTAAACATAAGCGTTTGATGACTTCACAATATCTGTGTTAAGATGAATATGTTTTATTCTTAAACAAATGCAGAAATTGCGGAAAAGCTCAGCCTGTCTGGCCACAGATATGAAGAGAAATCATTGTTCAATTTTACGGTCCAATGACTTTTCCTTTGAACCTGACTTATTCTTACATTATTTCCCCAATTTTATTCTCCCAAATAAGAAGAAATATCCATCCGGTATTTACCAACTACACTCTTCTCAAGATGTTATACGGTCAATAAAACATCTCTGATTGTCAGGTCGAACTGTTCCTTCTTCGTATCGTAATGCCTTCATCCCAAGAATGAGTAAAGAGAAAAATCTTTGAAACGTTTCGAAAGCAATTTTGTTTTTATCAGTTAAGGCAATTATAACGACACATAATACATCAGGTGTGATCTCAGCAATGCCCTGTACTGATGCAAAAAACATCGCTAAGATCAAACACAACACCCCTTGCACGAAACAGAATAATTCCATTTACCTTCCAAATCACTTGCTGCATTTTCAGAGTAATTTGATGTGGTTCATGTACTAAGACACACAGATCCCTCTGTACCACTCAGTTCTGCATTCTCCTTGCATTTAAATAATTTTCTGTTGTTTTGTCTTTTCCCCAAAACAGAAAATTCCCATCACAGAAATTTTGTACTTTTTTTCTGCTGAAGGTTTGCTCAAAACTGTCCTCTGTCTGTATGCCATTGCTTGATACTCAGCCCCTCCCCCGCCTGTATCCCATTGCAGACACTCTGCCCCCCACGTCTGCATCCCATTGCAGACGATCTTCCCTCCCCTATCTGTATCTCATTGCAGATACTCCGCCCTCCTCCTGTCTCTGTCCCATTGCAGATACTCTGCCGTCACCTGTCTGTATCCCATTGCAGACGCTCTGCCCTCCGCTGTCTATATCCCATTGCAGACGTTCTGCCTTCCCCCCGTCTGCATCCTATTGCAGATGATCCGCCCTCCCCCTGTATGTATTCTGGTGCAGATGCTCTGCCCTCCCTCTGTTTCTATCCCATTGCAGACGCTCTGCCCTCCCCCTGTCTGTATCATATTATAGACGGTCTGTCCTCCCCCTGTCTGTATTCCATTGTAGACGCTATACCTTCCCCGATTGTATCCCATTGAAGACGCTCTGCCCTTCCCCCGTCTGTATCCCATTGCAGTCGCTCTGGCCTCCTCTGTCTGTATCTCATTGCAGATGCTCTTCCCTCCCCCTGTATGTACCCCATTGCAGAAGCGCTGCCCCTCCCCTGTTAGTATACCATTGCTTACGCTCTGCCCTCCCCTGTCTGTATCATATTGTAGACGGTCCTCCCTTCCCCTGTCTGTATTCCACTGTTGACGCTATGCCTTTCCCCGTCTGTTTTCCATTGCAGAAGCTCTGCCCCTCCCCTGTTAGTGTCCCATTGTATATGCTCTGCCCTGCCCTGTCTGTATCCTATTGCAGACGCTCTGCCCTCCCCCTGTCTGTATCATATTGTAGACGGTCTGCCCTCCCCCTGTCTATATTCCACTGTAGACGCTCTGCCCTCCCCCTGTCTGTATCCCATTGCCGATGCTCTTCCCTCCTGCTGTCTGTATCCCATTGCAGACGCTCTGCCCTCCCATGTCTGTATCTGATTGGAGACGCTCTGTCTCCATTTTGGCATCTTATTGATTGACTATCCTGATGTATGAGCAAACTGAGCTCCATCCTCTTCATCCAACTCATTGGTATGGATTGTAATTTGTTGATGACCTCACTCAGATCCCTGAAGAATTCCACTAGTTGCAGCTTGCCAAACACAAAATGAGGAATGATCTCTTCTCTGTGTTTCCTGATGCTGCCCAAGGCGCCTCTGCTCCTGTGTAACAGCCTGGGATGGTTATATGGGCGTCCTCCTGTGCTGTGTAATTTACTGAAATGATTTGGATACTTCATTCTATTCCTGTCTAGCCCCATAGAGGTGTATTATGGCCTGATCTTGCTGTATTATCACGATACTGACTAGCTGAATGGGATCTTTCTCTCCCTCTGTAATAGCCTCGGGGGTCAATTGACAGAACAACGGATGAGGTAGGAGCAGCAGTTGGCCATTTGTCCCTTCCAACTTGCTGCTCAGTTTAGAAACATCATGGCTGGTCTGATTGTAACTGAATACCCCTTTCCTGTCAGTTCCCAATAGACATTGACCCTCCTGTCCATCAACGGGTCAGTCAAGGTCAACCTTGAATATCCTCAATGAGCTAAACTTCACTGTTCCCGGGGGATGAGAACGCCACAGATCGCATAATCCAAAGGAGAAAGAAGCAACGTTATCTCAAATGGAAATGGGAGACCCCTTTTATATTAAAGCATGTTAACCTCACAGCAAGTCACCTACTCTTTTCAGAAACAAGGGCACAGCAAATAGGAACAAACATATACCATTCAGCCCCTCAAACGTATTTCACAGTCTCATTGACTGTTCAGTCAAGTATTTATCAAACTTAGCTTCTACTGCACCCTTGGAAAATAATCCTGACACCTTAAGGCACAGAGCATAAGAAATTGGAAATAGGCCATTTGGCCCATCAAGTCTACTTTGCTATTTGATTCTGTCGGATGTGTTTCTCGACACATCTTTCCCACCTTCTCACTATAACTCTCCATCGTTGTTTTAATCTAATCTTTGTCTTAAAGACATGGTTGCGTCAGTGTCTCTGTTTATGTGTGTGATTGCGTGCGTGTTTCTGTGTATATCTGTTTAATGGCAGGAGACAGGGTGGTGATGGATGGTTGTTTTATGAACTGGAAGCCTGTGGGCAGCGATGATCCAGAGGCAAAATTGTTGGGTCCAAAGTTGTTTGTCATTTATATAAATGATTTAGATGAGAGTTATAGAAGGTATATTTCGCAAATGTGCGGATGACATCAAGTGTTGGTGTAAAGTGGACAATGTTTGTATAATGGTGAACAGCTGAAGATTACAAAGAGATCTTCATTAATTAAATCAATGATTCATAGAAATGTACATCAGGGAAACCGACCCTTCAACTGGTTCATGCTATCCAAATTATTCTAAATTAATCCGCTCCCATTTGCCAGCACTTGGCCCATGTCCCATTAATCATAAATCCATCCAGTTGCCTTTTAAATGCTGTAATTGTTCCAGCCTTCACCAGTTTCTCTGGCAGTTTATTCCATAGAAGCACACCCTCTGCAGGGAAAAAAAAGTTGTTCTTCATTGTCTCTCAAATATTTCTCTTCCCACCTTAAACCTATGCCTTCCAGTTATAGACTCTCCTACCCTGAGGGGAAGGAACCTTGACCACTCACCCTATCCATGCCGTTCATAATTTTATAAACCTCTAGAAAGTGTAAATGTGACTCCAATCAAGACGATTGGCTGTGCATTCAGTCACCCTGGGTCTATAGTCTCAAACTCAGTAGTCGTACCTCTTCCTTCTCCATCAAGGTACGATTCCAAAACAGTTTAATCAACTTGTTCAGATATATTATGGAACAGCTCTGTGGGATTTGGAACTAAAATTCTCCGCGCAGTGACAGTGACACTACCATCATTCAGCATTAGCCCATAAAGCTGCAACATGATGCTCGTGTGTGTTTGTTCATCAGCCTGTTGTAATACGCTGTGATACAACTCCACAGGACATGACTCCATTCCACCTTCTCCAGAGATAGGGGCATTATCAGACATTCATGGACAGGAATCGAATCCAGAGCCCCGGAGAAGAAACGTGGACACCATCCATTAAACAAAGCCTAAATCATGCCCAGATTTCGGGTCATATTTGAAGTGTATGGATTTATTAAATTCTGGTTAACATTACCAAATGATACAGGGGACATTTCTCATTGAAAAAAAAAGTACAAGTTATTAGCCTCAACTAAAGGATGTTGAGTACATTCGCTATGCCATTGCGATAACCAGTGAACATCTTCAATTGTTTGGGTATGATTTCCGGTTTAAATAGCTATTACCAGTAGTCTGCTATATTAGGGAAAGAAATCCTGCAGACACACTCTGCACTATGAAGGATCTCGAGTAGATATCAAAACTGAACACCAGAGAGGAGAAAGGAGCACAATTCTGGGCCCAAAACGCCGGTCACTATTTCAAATTTCTATCATGTGGCTACCCTCATCATAAATTCACTCATTGGTACAAGGCAACTGTTTCCTTTCCAGCTTTGGCGTACCGACTCCTCCCTCTGCCTGCGCAAGGCAAACCAAGCTCTGGGTCTTTGGGAAACTCAAGGCTGGTGTTTGTAGGCCTTCTGGAGAGGGGATTGTCGTTTTAATCCGAAGGGGGAGTGTGAGGGGGCAGTAATATCATTCACTGGGCTGAGGTGTGGCAGATGGAGTTTAACATGGATGCATGTGAGGCATTGAATTTTTATTAAACAAACAAGGCGAGGGCTTATACAATTGATGGTGGGCTTTAGTAGTTATTTAGAAAAGCGGGACCCAGGGGCGCAGGTATAATTCTTTGAACTTGGTGGCGTAGGGTGTTTAAGGCTACTTCATTGCTCATACCTTTGAGGTTAGAAGTTAGGAAGTCATGCTGAGATTGTGCAGGATATTGATACAACCTCTTCTGAAGTACTGTGTGCAGTTCTGTGAAATGAAGAAGATTATTAAGCTGGAGATGGTTGGGAAGAGATTTAGCAGGATGTTACCAGTAACACCTCATCTTCTACCTCGGAAGCCAACAAACACAAGACATAAACATTGGATTCACTGGTTTACAAATCTCCCCTGACCAATCCAGATCCCAGATCCAATCTCCGGACTCCATCTGCCCTCTCGAGGAGACCTAATGCCCATCTTCCTTCCCATCATCTCCTCCACACTCTCCACCGATCTATCACTATCATCTCCTACCATCACTCACCTATCACTGATCTTCCCCCCCAGCATCACCCCATCACCCATTTTCTCTTAGCCCCTTCTCCCTCCCCAGTCCTGATGAAAGGTCCTGCCTGAAACGTCGATTCTCTTGCTCCTCGGATGTTGCCTGGCTTACTGTGCATTTCCACTGCCATGCTTTACCTACACTGAATTATCCAATATCTGCAGTCCCCACAATCTCTTAGGTACAATTCCCTTTTAACATAGCCATGTCGCAGTCTGTTATAACCATATGCAGTCTTAGGGATATTTTCTCTCAGATCATGGATGATAAAAGTTCTCTCAATGTCTTCCTGATATTGCAGTGCCTGATCTGTAGATACAAAACGTATGTTTCAATTTATAAACAGAGAATCATGCTTATATTCTGATAATTGCTCCCATATCCAAGACAGATTGAGTGGTTACACATGATTGATCTACCAGACCCAACATTTGTTCCCTCAGTCTCCCCCACATATCCCATCCAGAATATGTAACTTTTAATCATAATGTTGAATTTTAATAAAAACGTATTGAATTGAAATGGGTTAATGGAAGGTATTTGTTCAGCGACTGTGATTGATGTCAGTCTCCGTGCTTCCTAAATTTGTCACTGTAGGGCTTTTCTCTTCTATTAATTAGGGACTCGGTTCAATGTGTTATCCCAAAGTATCAGCGGGAGCATCACCGACAGCACTAACATGCATCAGCAGGCCTAGAGAGTTGGGGAGGAGTGTTCAGAATCTGAGAACATTAGACTGGAATGTTCCAACAATGGATCAGAATCTGAGAACATTCGACTGAAGTGTTCCAGCAATGGAAAGGAGTTTACCCGACGGTCTTTACCGTCTTTCGCGGCCTTGGATCTCATTAGTTTTGCGGATCTATGATGTACTAATGGTTATTCAAGTTGGTTACTATCCCATCCCCGCTAAGTTGGTGTTCCTGGTAATTTATTCTAGCTGTTCATTAAGCCAGGTTGGACTGAATTGCTGCACATATTATTTAACATTTAGAAAGGTGGATGTCAACATTTTCAATTCCAATGAACTATTTCTTTCCTCACAATTGTATCGAGCAAATTACTCATGACAAATTCCTTACCAAATTGTGAGGAGAACCAGACTGTTCTCAAACTCCATAATCCTTCTAGCCCTGCACAGATCTACATTTCTATATGCTCCCCACTCACTAATCCTGTCCAATACCACCATCACGATATCCCCGACTCCTCCTGAGCCTCAGTGCACCGTCTGAATAAACCATCAACTGTGCCTTTGTTAAATCTGGATACAATTTATCAAGTCCCTTGTAACCACACATCAATTACAGAACAATTGCTCTTGAGTATGTTGAACTTATTCACTGCACAGCTTCTGTCAGACAGGCAGACACTGCATACTGCTTAAGTCATTGACACATAATCTAGAGGCACAGAATAATAATCTGTTGATATCTTATGAACAAAATTGCTGTAATTGAACTGAAACTAGCATCATTTGTGAGAAAAGGCCCATCTGCTTGCTTCATGTCCTTCAGAGAAGTCAATGCGTTATCCTTCCCCAGCCATGTCTGGGCAAACCCACAGCAATGTGTTTTACTCTTGACTGTCCTGTGGAGCTGAGCCAGTCACTCAGTTCAAGCTCAGCATAACATGCTGGCCTGGCCATGGCTGCACACATCCCGTGAGAGAAGAACAAAAGTAAAGTTAGCTCCCTTCCTCTGCCTGTTTTCCTTATTTCTACCCTTCATTTCCATTCAGGTAGGTGACCATTCCCCATTTCAAGTGCGATTTTTCTGACTGAGTCTCTCCCCAAGAGTGATGTTCATCTCCACCGGCACCTCTGGTGCTGGCTTTACTGAGGCTGACATACAGATGTGAGGAACTTTTAAATTCCACAACAGTGACAATGCATAGAGAGGGAATGGGATTTTTATTCGCAATAAAGATACGGAGACCTTTAAGTGAGGGAAAGGAATTATTGTGATCATCACTGAGCGTGTTGTTGAGGTAGTATTTGAGGTATTATGGACAGATCTTTCTCCTTTAAAAGGAATTATCTCATTACAATAGAGGCTGTGTAAAGGAATTTCAAAAGGCTAATCCCTGGGCTGATGGTAAAAGAGGAGTGAGTGAAGGTTAATCTGCAGCACTGCCAGAGAATAAGAGGTCATTGCATTGAAACTTGATGGTGATGGGCAATCACTCGTTATGTTCTACACAGACACTGAGAATGTCATAAATGCCATGGCTTGTATTTTTATTTTTACTCGAGATGCATGATTCTAGATATTTAAGTGCCTCTGAGGATAAAATCTTCAGTCAAATCCTACCTTGATATCAGGGTCAATCCCTTTTACCTAAGCAGGTCAGTTAAACACTTTTGTTAATGTTCATACGTGATGGTGTCTGTGTGGAGAGTGTTTTCTCCTCATAGAGGGTAGTGAATGTCAGGAATTCTCAGGTCTAGAAAGTTAGGGGAGCGATATTACTCCAAGAGGAGGTAGATGGATATTTGACCTGTCAGAGAGCTGAGGGGTGTGAAGAATTGTGCATTAAAGAAGAGTTCATGCCAAAAGTAGGTTAGCCATGATAGCATACAATGGTGTGAGCATCCAAATTACTACTCCTGCTTTTATGTTCTCATATTCTGTCTTTGGAAAGTTAATGATTTTAATTTTCCTGGAAATGTTGTTATTGAATGTTGAGGACAGTGAGAGAAAAGAATTTTGTGAACCATCTCTGGGAGAGGTGTGGGCCCGATATTCACATGAATCTGGGTCGACAACATGACCAACAAATGAAAAACCACTTGCAAAGCGTAGACACTCTTTAAAGAGGTGGGAGACCACTTTCTTACACAGCTTGGATTTCCCATCACATTTTCCAACCCACAGCAAACCACACAGTGTTGAGCGACTGAATTAAATCCTGTAATACTGCGGACCAGGTATTTGGAACAAGTGGTCTCCATCTGCTCCTATACAAGTGGTTTTAAGGACTGAATGGAACATAGGAACAGAGACCTGAGGAGCAGGAGTGGGTCATTCGACACGTTGTCATTGCTCGGCCAGACAGTAATATCATAGCTGATCTGAGTGTGGTCTCCGCAGCACTTTTCTGTCTGTCCACATTTTCCCTCAATTCACATGTCTGTCACATGTTGCAAAACACAACTTGGAATAAATGCAAGTATCCACGCACAATACGAGGAAACTGCACAAAGCCGAAGTACACAGGCAGCACAATTCTGTAAGGCAACAGACATTTATCTATCAGTCTTGTTCCCATCCAATTAATTCTGCTGCAGATTATCATTTTAGATTTGTTCATGGAATGTGGGTGTTGTTGATAGGCCAACATTTATGGACCATGTCTAATTACGCTGGAAGTGGTGGTGTTGAGCTGCCATCTTCACCTGAAACCTCTGTGGAAGAGAATTCCCATTTGAACAGCCCCTGCGAATTTCTCATTTCTGCTCCGACAAATGTTGCAGGGTCGTTGTGTCATTTTCCAGCCTCACGTCTCCACTGGTTACAACAGGTTTTAAGTGCAACCTAGTCCAGTCTCTCGAAAAATGTGAGACACAGAGTGACACACGTACAGACACATACACAAAAAGAATATGAAAAGGTTTCTAGGGTTTCATAGTAGTTGAACTTATTTCAAATGGAAAAGAGATAATGTGTCCCAAATGATACTCTGTCTCCGAAGTTATTCTACTCAAACAAGCTGCTGGTATGAGACTTCTTCCTGGAACAGTTGGATTTGGCAGAATTTACTTTCCTTCAATCAGTGAAGCGATTCCCATGAATCTCCAACAGGAATGCTCCAAGTTTAGTGAAGATGACTCAGGGATTTTTTACTCACATTTTGCTGTCAGAAGGGACAAAGTGAGAGAGGAGGGGGCAATAGATTGTGGCTTACGACCATAATAAGATCATCGGAAATAGGAATATAAATTAGGCCATTCAGCCCATCGAGTCTGACCCACTATTCAATTATGGCTGACAAGTTTCTCAAAACCATTCTCCTGCTTTCTCCCTGTAACCCTTGATTCCTTTGAGACTCAAGAAGCTAACTACCACCATTGAAAAAAAATGATCTGACCTCCTGTGCCTTCTGTGAAAACGAATTCCATAGATTCTCCACTCTCTGGCTGAAGACGTTTCTCCTTACCTCCGCTATTGAATGATCTCCCTTTACTCTAAGGCTGTATCCGTGGGTCCTAGAGTCGCCTACCAATGGAAGTCTTCTCACCATCCGTACTGTCCAGGCCATTTAGTATTCTGTATGTTTCAATTAGATCCCCCACATCCCTCTGAACCCCATCAAGAACAGACCCAGAGTCCTCAAACGTTCTCATATGTTAAGCTTTTCATTCCTGGGACCATTCCCGTGTACCTCCTGTGAATCCATTCCAAGGTCAGCACATCCTTCCTGAGATATGGGGCTCAGAACAGCGCACAATACTCCAAATATGGTCTGACAAGAGCCTTATGGAGTCTCAGAAGTACGTCCCTGCTTTTATATTCAAATCCTTTCCAAATAAATTCCATCACTGCATTTGCCTTCCTAACTACTGACTCAACCTGCAAGTTTACAGTGAGAGAATTCTGGAGGAGAACTCCCAAGTCCCTTTGCACTTCAGACATCTGAATTTTCTCGGTAGTCCATGTTTTTATTTTTCCTAACAAAGTGCATGTTCCCACAATTTCCCACTTTGTACTCCATATGTCATTTATTTTCCCATTATCCTAATCTATGCGAATCCTTCGTGAGCCTCCCTCCCTCTTCGACGTTACCTGTCCCTATACCTATTTTCGTTTCATCTTCAAACGTAGATAGAAGACCTTCAGATCCTTCATCTGGATTGTTAATGTATAAAGGGAAAAGTTGTGGTCCAAACACTGAGCCTCATGGAACACCACTTGTCACCGACTGTCAACCTGAGAGGGACACTTTTATTGACACTCTTTGCTTCCTGCCAGACAGCCAAACTTCTATCCATGTTAGCACTTTCCCTCTAACACCATGGGCCCTTGCCTTTCTCAGTAGCCTCCTGTCGCACATTGTCAAATATCTTCTGGAAGTCCAGGTCAATGACATCCATTGGCTCTCCTTGTTCTAAGCTGCTCATTACGTCCTCAAGGTTGTCTAGCAGATTTTCCAGGCATGACCTCCTCTTGATGAAACCATGGTTACTTTGTCCTACTTTACCATCCATATGCAAGTATTCAGAAATCTCATCCTTCACAATGGATTCCAGGATCTTACCCATAGCCAAGTTTAGATTAATCAATCTGTAATTTTCCGTTTTTTGCTTTACTTTTTTAAACAGGGGTATCACGTTCGCGATTTTCCAGTCCTCTGGGAATCTCCCTGATTCGAGAGATTCCTGAAAGATCACCCTGTCTCATCAGCTATCTGCCTTAGACATCTGGAGTGGAGTCCATCTGGTCCAGGTGATTTACTTACCTTCAGGCAATTCTGTTTTCCCAGAACCTTTTCCTTGTTGATGACCACCTTACTCAGGTCTGTCCACTAAGTCTTTTCAATGTTTGGGATATTACTCGTGTTTTCAACCGTGAAGACTGACACCAAGTAATTTTTCAGCTCCTCAGCCATTTACTTGTTCCACATTACTATCTCTCCTGTGTCAATATCTAGCGACCAGATGCCCATTTTTGCCTCTCGTTTGCCCCTTATGCATCCAAAGAAGCTCTTAGAGTCTTTCTTTACATGACTGTCTTACTTACCCTCATATTTAACCTTCTCACTCCTTATTTCATTTTTTTTTGCTCTCTGTTGGTCTTTGCAAGTGTTACAACATGGTGGTGAAAGTCTCTGTTAATTAAACCAAACACCCGTAAATCTCAAATCACCGCGTAATCCATTAGAATATGAGTAACAGAGAACTCCCAAATTCCACTATTTAAAGAAAATAACGCCAATTTATTTTTAACTGTAAAAGTGAACATTACGCCACATCTATTTACAACTTTAACCAACCCACCCCCCACAACTGCCCCCAAATCTCTAACAATATGCTGTTTCAATAAGACATTTATGATGATTACTTCAACTTAATTTCACAACCAGACAGCCACTGCCGTCCTCTGTGATGTTACTCTCCTGGCTGCTGAATTCCTTGGGTCATCGTAATTCTGTTTACTGTGAATATGTTTCATATGAAAAAATATCTATAATAGTGAGTATTTCCTAATTTCTTAAGGAGCAAGATGGTTGATCCCCAGGCTTATGACCCCAGCATCAAATTGTCTCACTAGTTCAATGTTGGCAAAACAATAAATTCCATCTCGATTTGCTTTCAGTGACAGAGAGAGTGAAGGAAAGGGAGTGTTGCATGCAATAGTGAGAGTGGTGGAGCAAGAGCCTTGTTCGGGGGTAAGTGCTGTAACAGATATACAGAGAGTGTCAGGGAGTAGAGAGAACAGGGAGCCATTTGTCCTGGCCGAGCGGGGAAGGTTATTTTTGCTTGTCCTGTATCGATGGGCATTTCTTCAGATCATCTCAGCATCGGGATGAGCCTCTCCAATCTCCTGTCTCCGTCTATCACTAATAACACCACAGAGCACATCCCACAGCTTCTTCAGAATCAGTTTGTATGGATCTTGCAAACAACAAGGAAGAACACACATTTGTGCCTTACATATCTGAACCAAAACTGTTGTGCAATTTTGTCCATTCGATTCTCTGGAAATTATATATCTAAATATCATGGCTGCTGCAGTAATACTGGATGATCTAAAATTGCATCTAAACTGCGTTAACTAAATGATTGTTAATGCTGTGAAAAATACATTTCATAAGTGTATATGAGGTAGACTGAAGAATATGTTGTGAACCAAAGTACAGAGCAGGTTATTTCGGGCGTGGTGTTGTGTGGTCAGAAGGACTAATTACTTACCGTGCTCTGAGGCAGCTTTTGGGCTATCGTGACATTAATATGCTGCATTTTACACGGCGCCTGCAAGCAATATAGAATGTTTGAACATTACACTCAAATATCATGAAAACCTGAAAGCTAGAGGGTCAAGTGAATTCGAAAAATACAATATGACATTTAGTGTGAGACAAACATTGGCTGTTAGTGATAGAAATACTGTAAAGTCTGAAAAATACGTACATACCATTAACTTACAAACACCAACGAAAGGGAAGGTGACTCATTAATGGTTTACGTAAGAAATTAATGATTGCATTAAATCTAAAGAAGCAGCTTCAGAAAAATTCCAGATATTGCGCAAACCTGAACATTCTGAGAGATTTACTATTCTGAAAATAAGGACGAAGAATGTGTTATGGAAATCAAAAGAACATGAATACAAACAAACAGGAAACACAAAGACTGCTCAAATCCACACATTAAAAAAAAAACAAAAGTAAGGCCAAATGTGGAAATTTGTCAGGTATAGGAGAATTTATTGTGGTGAACAAGGAAATGACAGAGAAACTGACCAGCTACTTTGCATCTGTCTTCATGGAGAAAGCACCAGGAAACCTCCGTGTAAAGCAAGTGATTACATGGGACTTTTAGAACTAAAGAAATAAAGTCAATTCATATCAGCAACAAGGTAGGACTTGAAAATGGAGCTCGATTGATCATTGCTAAGTTGATGGGCTAGATATACTTCATATCAAAATACCAGAAATAAAACAGCATATTAATTGAACTGTCGGTGACTGTGTTTTATTTTCTTGCAGATCCTGCAATGGCCATAGCCATTGTAGATAACTGAAAGGGAGTAAACATGATCCATCTATGTACACATAGAAGAAGAGATAATGTGGAGGACTGCAGACCAATGGATTTGACATATGTATGGAAGGGGTTGGAATCCATTATATAAGATGTGATATTGGGTACTTAGAAATGATCAGCAAAATTGCAGAGAATCACAATGCATTTCTGACAGAGACATCATGCCTGACAAACATCGGAAATATTTGAAGTTGTTTCTTGCAACATAGACCACAGACAACCAGTGGAAGTAGTGTATTTGGATTTTCAGAAGTCTGGGCGGGTGGGGGAAAAATTCCTGGCTGTAACAGCTGCTCCTTTTTTTGAGCAATTTTAGGTGTTGGAGGTGATTTCCTCGAATCCCAGAAGCAGCAATTACTGTTTTGTATGCTGTTGCATTGTTTTGGAACTTTGGGAAAAAACAGTCAAAGCAACAGCAGTTTTAAGAGGGAAAGGAACAGACAAAGGAAGCACATGGTGAGGGGAAGAAACTGACAGGACAGCATACCTGCACAGTTACTGCCTTTGCTGTTTGAATTCATGTATCGCTGGATACCAGAGTGCCCCTAGGAAAATTAACAAACAGTGAAATTTACAACTGGTTTGAGGAACTGTTTGGGCAACGTTCCCAGACAGATAGTGAATTGTTTTAACTATGTCGTACAGAAAGTCTGCAGAAGTGAGTAGAGTGGGTTCTTCCTTAACTATATGTTTTTGAGATATGTCTCTTAATTAATCTTAAAATATAAGCCATAAATATTAATTTAACCTTGGGCAGTGTTTTGTAGAGGAATAAGACATTTTTCTTTCTCTGGGTCTGTAGATTGTGAAGGAACACAAATGGCCTCAGTAGAATCATATGTGCTTCTTGTCAGATGTGGGAGTTTAAGGCGGATTTAAGGGTTACTGCGGGATATATTTGCAATAAATGCTTCTGGTTGCGCATCCTATCAGAGCGAATGGATCGGTTGGAGAGACAGTTTAAGACAATAAAGAATTGGTAACAGCAACAGTATGTGATGGATGGCAGTTATAGGAAGGGGGGAACGTCTCAGATACAGTTACTTAGATGGGTTAACTCCAAGAAAGGCAAGAGAGTTAAGCAGCTCGTACAGGAGTCTTCTGGGGCTGTCCCCATTTCAAATAAATATGCTGGGTTGGAAAATGTAGCGGGTAATGGATTCACAGGGGAACGTAGCACGAGCAGCCAAGTTTCCGGTATGGAGACTGGCTCTAATGCAACAAGGGATACGTCGGAGTCCACGAGGTCAATTGTGTTAGGGGACTCGCTAGTCTGAGGTACAGACAACGGTTCTGTGGCCAGTAGAGAAAAAAGCAGAATGGTGTGCTGCTTCCCTGGTGCCAGGATCAAGGATGTCTCAGAAAGGGTGCAGAATGTTCTCACGGGGGAGAGGGGTCAGCAAGAGGTCATTGTCCAAATTGGAACCAACGACATAGGAAGGGAAAATGTTTGAGATTATGGACGGGAATTGCAGGGTGATAGGCAGAAATTTAAAAAGGAGGTTCTTGAGAGTAGTAATATCTGGATTACTCTCGGCGCTACGAGCTAGTGAGGTCAGGAATAGAGGGATAGAACAGATGAATGCATGGCTGGGGAGCTGGTGTATGGGAGAAGGATACACATTTTTGATCACTTGAATCTCTTTGGGGGTAGAAGGAATCTGTAAGAGAAGGACGGATTGTACCTGAATTGGAAGGGGACAAATATACTGGCAGGGAGATTTGCAAGAGCTGGGCGGGGGGATTTAAACTAGTAAGGGGGGGGGGGGCTGGGAGCAGGGAGATAGTGAGGAAATAGATCAATCTGAGATTGGTACAATTGAGAATAGAAATGAGTCAAACACTCAGGGCAGGCAGGGACAAGGTAGGACTAATAAATGAAACTGCATTTATTTCAATGCAAAGGGGCCCAACAGGGAAGGTAGATGAACTCAGGGCATGGTTAGGAACATGGGACTGGGATATTTTCGCAATTACCGAAACATGGCTCAGGGATGGGCAGGACTGGCAACTAAATATTCCAGGATACAAATGCTACAGGGAAGATAGAAAGGGAGGGATAGCATTACAGCTGTACTGAAGGAGGATATTCCTGGAAATACATCCAGGGAAGTTATTTGGGCAGAACTGAGAAATAAGAACGGGATGATCAACTTCTTGGGATTGTATTAGAGACTCCCTAATAGTCAGAGGGAAATTGAGAAACAAACTTGCAAGGAGATCTCAGCTATCCGTAAGAATAATAGGGTGATTATGGTAGGAGATTTTAAGTTTCCAAACATAGACAGGGACTGGCATAGCGTGAAGGGTCTAGATGGAGAGGAATTTGTTAAGTGTGTACAAGACAATTTTCCGATTCAGTATGTGGATGAAATTACTAGAGAAGGTGCAAAACCTGACCCACTCTGCGGAAATAAGGCAGGGCAGGTGACTGAGCTGTCAGTGGAGTTGCACTTTGGGGCCAGCTACCATAATTCTCTTATATTTTAAAAAAAAATATGGAAAAGGATAGACCAGATCCACAAGTTGAAGTTCTAAATTGACGAAAGGCCAATTTTGACGGTATTGGCAAGAACTTTCAAAACCTGATTGGGGGCAAATGTTCACAGGTAAATGGACGGCTGGAAAATGGGAAGCCTTCAGAAATGATATAACAAGAATCCAGAGAAAGTACATTCCTGATAGGATGAAAGGAAAGGCTGGTAGGTACAGGGAATGCTGGCTAACTAAAGGGTTTGATTAATAAAAAGAAGGAAGCATCTGTCAGGTAGAGACAGGATAGATCGAGAGAATCCGTAGAAGAGTATAAATGCAGTAGGAGTATACTTAAGAGGGAAATCAGGAGGGCAAAAAGGGGACATTAGATAGCTTAAGCAAACAGAATTAAGGAGAATCCAAAGGGTTTTTACAAATACATTAATGTCAAAATCAGAATTAGGGAGAGAATAGAGCTCCTCAAAGATCAGAAAGGCAGTCCTTGTGTGGAGCTGCAGAAAATGGGGGAGATACTAAACGAGCATTTTGCATCAGTATTTACCGTGGAAACGGATAGGGAAGATATAGAATGTCAGGAAATAGATGGTTACGCGTTGAAAAATGTCCATATTACAGAGGAGGAAGTGCTGGATGTATTGAAACGGGTAAAGATGGATAATTCCCCAGGACCTGAACAGGTGCACCATAGAACTCTGTGCAAAAGCCAGAGAAATGATTGCTGGGCCTCTTGCTGAGACATTTGTACCGTTGATAGTCACAGGAAAGGTGCCAGAAGACTGGAGTTTGGCAAGTGTAGCGCCACTGTTTAAGAAGTGTGGTACGGAAAAGCCAAGGAACTATAGGCCAGTGAGCCTGACGTCGGTGGTGAACAAGTTGTGAAAGGAAATCCTGAAGGACAGGATGTACATGCATTTCGAAAGACAAGGACTGATTAGGGATAGTCAACATGGCTTTTCCGTGGGAAATCATATCTCATCATCTTGATTGAGAAGTAACGAAGAGGGCAGAGCGGTAGATGTGATCTATATGGACTTCACTAACGCATTCGACAAGATTCTCCATGGGAGACTGGTTAGCAAATTTATATCTCACGGAATACAGGGACAATTAGCTGTTTGGATGCAGAACTAATTCAATTTTGAAGACAGAGGGTTGAGATGGAGGGTTGTTTTTCAGACTGGAGACCTGTGACCAGTGGAGTACCACAAGGATCAGTGCTGGGTCCTCTATATTTTTGTCAATTACATAAATGATTTGAATGCGAGCGTAAGAGGTATCGTTAGTAAGTTTGCAGATGACAACAAAGTTGGAGGTGTCGTGGACAGTAAAGAAGGTTACCTCAGAGTACAGAAGGATCTTGATCAGATGGGCCAATGTGTTGAGAAGTGGCAGATGGAGTTTAATTCAGAAAAATGCGAGGTGCTGCATTTTGGGAAAGCAAATTTTAGTAGGATTTATACAAGGTCCTGGGGAGTGTTGCTGAACAAAGAGACTTTGGAGTGCAGGTTCATGGCTCCTTGAAAGTGGAGTCGCAGGTAGATAGGATAGTTAAGGCGGCATTTGGTATGCTTTCCTTTATTGGTTAGAGTATTGAGTATTGGAATTGGGAGGTCATGTTGCGGCTGTACGCATTGGTTAGGCCACTGTTGGAATATTGCGTGCAATTCTGGTCTCCTTTCTATCGGAAATATGTTGTGAAAATTGAAAGGGTTCAGGAAAGTTTACAAGGATGTTGACAGGGTTGGAGGATTTGAGGTATAGGGAGAGGCTGTACAGGCTGGCGCTGTTTTCCCTTGAGCATTGGAGGCTGAGTGGTGACCTTATACAGATGTACAAAATTACGAAGGGCAAGGAGAGGATAAATGGATAAAGTCTTTTCCCTGGTGTCGTGAAGTCCAGAACTAAAGGGCATTGGTTTGGGTGAGAGGAGAAAGATGTTGGGCGTCACGGTGGCACAGTGGTTAGCAATGGTGTCTCACGATGCCAGAGACTCGGGTTACAATTCCCGCTTCAGTCTCTGTGGACTTGGCACATTCTCCCGATGTCTGCGTAGGTTTCTTCCCACAATCCAAAAATGTGCAGGTTAGGTGAATTGGCTATCCTTAATTATCCGCAGTGTTAGTTTAAGCGGGATGGGTCTGGGTGGGTTGCGCTTCAGCGGGTCGTTGTGGACTTGGTTCCACACTTTAAGAAATCTAAATGTAAAAGAGACCTAAGGGACAACTTTTTCACACAGACGGTGGTACGTGTATGGAATGAGCTGCCAGAGGATGTGATGGAGGCTGGTACAATTGCAGCATTTAAAAGTCATTTGGATGGTTATATGAATAGCAAGAATTTGGAGGAATATGGGCCGGATGCGGGCAGGTGGGACTGGATTGGATTGGGATATCTGCTAGACATCGACGGATTGGACTGAAGGGTCTGTTTCCATGCTTTACATCTCTATGCCTCTATAACTCACACAGTGAGTTCGTAAATGCAATTAGTGTGAATGGTATTTGGAGGAATACGTGTAATTGGAAAGATAAAGTTAGGCTGTAGTTTGTTTCAGGGAATCGGAATATAGAGGTAAAGACATCATGAAGCAGTTGCATAGAGTGTTGGTGAGAGTGTACCTGAGGTATTGAGTGCAGTATTGGTGACCTAATCTAAGAAAGTTTAGACTGATCACAGAGGACATGCAATGAACATTCTCCAGATTAATTCGTGAGATGACAAGATTTTCTGATGGGGGGATTTGTCTTGTGACCTCTTCAGTTTCAAAGCATGAGAGGTGATCGCAGTGAAATTTCAACAATCTATGATACATGTGATGAGATGGAAATAAATAGGATGTTTCTCTAGCTGTCTACTCTATATTTAAGGCAAATAATGACAGGATAAAGGATATGCCATTTAAGACCGTAATAAGGAGGAAATTCTTCCCTCGGAGGGGACTGACTAACACAGGGGCATAGAAGCCTGTTGGCAGGGCAAGATTAAGGAGAATCCCCAGATATTCTTCACGTATATCAAGTGGAACAGAACAACCAGGAAACATGTAGGGCCTATTAGTGACTTGCCAAATTGCATCCCAACTCAACGTCATGGTAGAAGGGCGTTTGTGTGACTGAGCCCAATTTCCCCTGGTTTACGACAGAGATCAGTGCTGTGTCCTTATTATTTATGGTATTCATAAGCGATGTGAATTTGAAGTGGGTAGGGGGAGTGTGATAAGTAAGTTTGTGTTTGACACAAAGATTGGCCGGGTGGTTGGCAGTGAAGAGGAAGGTCTTATGTTACAAAAAGATACAGCTGGAATGGTCAGATGGTCAGATCAATCGCAGATGGAATGTAACCCTGATAAATATATGGTGATCCACTTTGGAAGAAGGAAACAGACAGGGGAGTACTCAAAGAATGGCATCACACTAGGAAGCTCAGAGCGTGCTTCTCCACACATCCCTGAATGTGACTGGATATGATAATTGATGAGTTCGGCATTACTGTAGATAAAGCCTTTATTCATTGACCCAAAGAATACACGAGTTTTATATAGCACTTTGGTAAGGCCAAATGAAATATTGTGTGCAGTTCTGAGAGCCAAATTACAGGAAGGCTGTGATTGCACTGGATGAGGTGCAGAAGAGATTCACCAGGATGTTCCCTGGGATGGAACAAATGAGCTGTGGAGAGAGGCTGGGTAAGCTCGAGTTATTTATTTTGGAGCAGAGGAAGTTGAGTGGGTAAGTAATTCAGGTTTAAGATTACAAGGGGCATGGACAGGATGAATAGATAACAGCTGTTCTTTTTAGTCAAAGTTTCAGATTCCTAACAGAGTGAAACCGGGGAATGGAGAATGGAGAACAGAGAAACATGACACGACTACTTCACTTCTGCCGTCACAGAAAAATACATAAACAAAGACTTCCCAGCAATAGGAGAAAATATGAATGTGATAAGAAAATGATGTAGAATTAAACTAGTAAATAAACTAATTTGGAGTAATTATTGGAGCTGAAAATAATGGGCATAGGAAAAATTCAACACACATTAATGAAATGGGAAACATATTTGAGAAACTGACTGGTAGATTAATTACAGAAAAAAAAACAATAGAGGCTATGAACTTGGATTTTCAGCAAGAATGTTAATAGAGTCCCAAGCCTAGTGTGCAAAGTAAAAGCATATGGGATAGGAGGTAATATATGAACATGATGTTAAAATGGGAGTGTTGACACGAAACAATGAGCAGGAATAAATGGGTGGTTTTCAGTTTGGAAGGCTCATGAGGCATCGCAATGATTGGTGTTGGGGCGCCAGATATTCACAATACATCTCAAACATCTCGTTGAGGGAATCAAATGCAAAGTTTCTAAGTCTGCTGATGGAACTAGGATTTTGAAAAGTGAGGAGGGTGTGAAAAAAACTTCAAGATGATTGAAACAAATGGAGTGAATGAGTAAATCTGTGGCAGATGAAGAGCAGTGTGGATAGATGTGATGTTTTCTACTTTGTTGGGAAACACTTAAATTCCAAATAACCATTGGAAAATGGAATGGTTGAGAAATGTCGATCTATGAAGGGAACTGCACTTTTCTTCTGTTATTGTTTGGACAGACATCTGAGTTCAAGGGCAGTGAGTTAAGACTACAGAGGCCAATACAGGGAATACATTGGCACAGAGACCAGTTTATGCAGACCCACCAAGTGGGGAGCTGTAACATTGAAAAGGATCTGCGATCTCCCTATACACCAGTAACTGAAAGCAGGATTGCAGGAGCAGAAAGCAGTCAGGAAGATAAATGGGATGTTGACCCTCATTTCAGTTGGGCTTGAGTCCAGCAGTAAGGGTGTCTCAGTGCAGCTGTACAGGCTATTGGTGAGACCTCAACTCGAACATTGTGCAGTATTGTGTGCAGTTTTGGTCACCATACCTAATAAAGGACAAACCTGACATTGAGTGAGTGCATCGAAGGCTGACCAGACTGATCTCTAGGATGACAGACCTTTTGTGGGAGCAGAGATTTGGGCGACTGAGCCTGTATTCCATGGGGTTTAGGAAAATGAGTGGAGATCTCAGTGAGATATTTAAAACACTGACAGGGTTAGGTAGATTGGAAGCAGTGATGATAATTCCCCTGGCTGGGACGTCTAAAACAAGAGGCCACAGTATCAGGTACAGGTAGGTCATATTGCATTTAGATACCAATAAATGTCTGCACTCAGAACTGGTGAGCCTGGGAATTCTCTCTCACATAAGGCTGTGGAAGACAAGGCATAAAAGACTAATAAGGATGTCTAGACACCGAAAGGATGGGGGAGACAGCAGAAATATGGTGTAGAAATAAAGGGTCAGCCATCATTATATTGAATTGGATAGCAAACTCGACAGACCAAGGGGATTTCCACAGTTCCTATTTTATACCTTCACAAGGTTAATCACATTAAGGCATGTGTACAGTGAGTGGGGAAAGTGCATTGACAAGATGTCAGACATTAGAATGGGGCAGGCTCAATGTACTGTATAGCCTATTACATTCCCGATGTTTCTTTGCGGTTTGTGGGAAAGCTCTGTAAATGTTGTCACAAGTTCACAGATGTTAGGAAGGACGTCTCTGCAGGATCGGCAGGACTGTCTTTCCAGTTCCCTTTTCCATACTGAGGCTGGGGCTGGGTGTTCTATCAGGTTTTATCATTTAAGACGTTGGAGCAGTTTGATAAAATAGAGTGTCTTGCTTGGCCTTTTCAAGACCATTGAAGAGTTTATCACATGTCTGTGTGTCTGAAGTCACTTTTAGGCCAGACCAGGAAAGCACGGGAGATTCACTTCCTAAAAGTACCTTGGAAAAGCAAATTGGTGTTTACGATCGACATTGACTTCAAGGTCACTGTTACTGACACCAGATTTGAGATCTCGATATTTTATTATTTGTTCTTAACTTCCACCAGCTGCCAATGCATTAGCCTGGTCTGGATTATTCATCCAGTGGCTTTTCCAAAACAGCACCATCTCCAAATGGGGACCTATCAGAAACCACACAGAACAAGTTATGTCTGTGCTGTTCGACAGCTCTATCAAAAATCAGGGCCCATTGCCATTGTCATCTACTGTGTTCAGTTTTCATGTGCAGCAAATCGAATTGGTTGAAGACTGGCAACTGTGATCCTGTGTGCATCATGATGAAGGTGAGTTGAATCATCGACTCAACAACCCTGGCTAGGATGGTACAGATACTATTTCCTTGTTTTTTTACACTGATGTGCAGAGCTGATCCATTGATAGAATGGGAATAATTGTGGAGCCATCTCCATCAATTAGTTGTTTAATCGTCTATTACGATTTTTGGTCGGATGTGACAGGCTGCAGTGATCTGGGTCTATTGACCTTATGACAATTTCTCTCTCTCTATCATTAGATTTGGTTTCATTTGATTTGATAGGATTCATTGTCGCATGTATCTAAGTAGAGTGAAACTTTTTGTTTATGCACAGTTCTGGCAGATCATCGTGAGAGTTGGAGCTGTTTTTTTTTTAGAGACATGGAGTGGCCGAAATTTAAAAGTCTAGTTCAACTGTCTGTTTTTGAAGAGGCACAAAATAGCTAGAAATTTAAATAGATTGCTTCAGCGTTAGTGAAAAAAGGGCCTTTGAGAAGGGAATTATTCCAAGGCAAAAGAAAGGATAATCTGATTCGCAAGATTCTGAAACATGCCAACATTGTGATAAAGCAGGTTCTTTTTTTTAAAAAAAAAATGATGATTTGTAACAGAACACAGATTAAAGAATGAAATTGTAGCACAAAAACTCTGAAGAATCACTACAAAAGGTAACTTATTCTGATCTCAATAAGGATTCTTTTCATCCACATAAACAGCAACTCAAGTTATCTTTCCGAAGCTAGATGCGCCTTTGAAATTATTTACAATAGTAATAAGTTCTAGTTAACTATTTGGTAAATAATCATGGACACAGATTTCAACGTAATTATAAAACCTTAAAGAGATGCCTGGCATGTCTTGTCTAATTCGCTAAGAAAAAGATTAACAGTAGAACTAATGATAACATTACGAATTTTGTAACAAAATCAACTTTTTACTGTAAATTGGGATCACGGAATTTGATAAGAGATACCCTGCCCATTGGAGAATAGAATTTATGCAATCCTTCAAAATAAACATTGAGGGGTATGACTAAAAAGAGCACAGCCCCGAACTTTGGAATGCATTATTGAAAGATCCCAAGGACTGGAGATAACAACAATCGTTAAACATCCGAAACAAATAAGAACCTCGGGCTGTCCATGCGAGTGTCCATTATTGATCAGTTGTTTTACAAGATTGGTTCTGCAGAAGGGGAGTGGAGGGTACACTGACAAAGTTGTGTACGATCGTTACAACACAAAACGTATAAAATACTGTCTTTTTAATGCAAAATCGAAGTGGATCATTGATTTACCTTCTGATCTGAGCTAAAGATTAAGGAAAGGATTGTCTTCTCATGTCAAAGCCAGATTCGAGGAAGATTCTTTGGTATTCTCCCAGCATTAACCAGGTTTTGCTTGAATTTAAGTCCATTCCGTGCCTGTGCCCTGTCTGCCTCCAGAGTCTTTGACCCGAGCTGGGGAATCTCGCTCCTACAATAAGCAAGGACATACAGATCATAGGGTAAAGGAAAACCTTAGACTGAGGCATACAGGCTACACCAGAAAGGGCATACAATAGGCAACAACAATGTGAACAAGACCAGCATAATTTGAAGTTAGAGAGTCCATTCCTCAGTTTAATAATGGCTGGGAAGATGCTGTTCATGAGCCGCTGGTTTGTGTGTTCAAGCTTCTGTATTGTCTGCATGATGGGAGAGATTGCAGGAGATCCAGGGTGCGATGGGTCTTTGATAATGTTGTTAGCCTTTCCGCGGCAGTGAGCTGTGTAAATGGAGACAATGGATGGGACGTTAGTTTCCGTGATGGCATGGGCTGTGCACACAACCTTCTGTCATTTCTCTTACTGTCTTGGGCAGGGCTGTGGCCACACTAGGACATTATGCACCCAGATAGTTTGCTGTCGTGGTGCATTTGTAGACATTGGTGAGGGTCCTCTTGGACATGTCAAATGTCCTGAGCTGCCAGAGAAAGAAGAGGCGTTCTTGTGCCATCTCGGCTGTCACATCTATATGAGAGGTCTGTTATCGTTACTCCAAGCAACTTAATGCTTTCCACTCTTTCAACTTCAGTTCCATTGATGCAGATGGGGGCATGTTCTCCTCCTTTCTTTGTGAAGTCATTGATCAGTTGGTTAGTTCTGCCGACGTTGAAAGAGAGGATGGTCTCCGTGCAGCACATCACTAAGTCCTCTATTTCCGTTCTGTATTTTGACTTGCCATCATTACATACCTGTCCTACGATGATGGCGTCATCAGTGAACATGAAGATGGCATTCGTTCAAAATTTGGCAATACAATCGTGGGTGTACAGGGAATATAGTAGGGGGGCTGAGGACACATCTTTGGAATTTCAGTGTCGAATGCTATCATGGAAGAGACACACTTACCTATTTTTCACTGATTGTACTGTGGGTCAGAAAGCTGAGGATCAAAGTTCAGAGGGCGGAGCCAAGACTAAGGTCAGGGAGTTTTGTGATTATTCTGAAGGGAATAATGGTGTTGAAGGTGAACCTATAGTCAATGAGCAGGAATCTGACGAGGGTGTCCTTGTTGTCCAGATATTCCAGGGATATGGCACCAGCTATGGACCCATTCCACTGGTAGGCAAACCGTAGGGGGTCGAGGCAGGCTGGGAGACTGGAACTGATGTGGGCCATGACTAGCTTCTCGAAGAACTTCATTCCCCTCAGTCTCCTGCGCTCTAAAGAGAAATGTCCCAGCTTATCCAACCTCTCCCTATGACTCAGACCCTTGAGTCCTGGCAACATCCTTGTAAAGTTACAGTTCAATACCATCCTTCCTATAGCAAGGTGACCAAAACTGTACACAACGCTGAACTTGGAAATATTTGGAACTGTAAATTTTAATCTTCAGCCAATTATTATGCTGCTGTGATATTGTTTTATTTTTTGTGTTATTCTGAAATCTTATTATTCATTGAATCCTCTGACGGTAATCCCCTCGGGTGAACGTTCTGACTGCTTGAATTCGAATCAATCTATTTTGTTTGGACTAATATTTTGAGGCCGCTGTATATCAGAAAACAGGAAGAGATGTTGGATGATTGTGCAGTGTGTCTCCTTTATTGGACCAGCTTGTCTCTCTAGGTACCTAAGGCTTTTATTGTGGGCCAGAGTACCTCAGAATCGTTACATCACAGAGGGAAGCTATTTAGCCCATTGTAGATGCATGCACATAGAACATTACAGCTCAGTACCTACAACATCATTCAGCACTGCCGACAGATCCACCGACCTTACTGTCAACCGTAAATTTACTAAGTCATCCTTCTGTGCCCTCATTAAGGTCATTTTCAAAAGGACAACAACAGCCACTCGAAAGCAGTATACCACCAGAATTAAACTCCAGGATGAACATCCCCCATCAACTACCACCTTCTGTTTGCTTTCAGCTCGCCAATTTGTGATCCAAATGCTAAATCACTCACAATTCCATGTCTCCATATTTTCTGGGAGAAAGTAAGGACTGCAGATGTTTGAGATCAGAGTCGAGAGTGTGGCGCTGGAAACACACAGCAGGTCAGGCAACATCCGAGGAGCGAGGAGAAAATGAAGACTGCACATGCTGCAGACCAGAAAACTGATTCCTGATGAAGGGCTTACAAGAGAAATATCAACTTGGATGCATCTTGGACGCTGCCTCATCTGTTCTGCTTTTCCAACACCACACTCTCCATATTTTCTTCAATAGCCTACCATTATCAAATGCTTCACTGAAATCCATACATCTAACTTTACCCTCATCCACCTGTTTGGTCACCTGCTCAATGAACTCGGAAAGATTTGTGAGGCATGACATACCTTTCACAAAACCTTGTTGACTATTCTTAATCAAATGATTCCTTTCTCGGTGATAGTAAATCCTATCTCTTATAATCCTTTCCAACACTTTACCCACAACCGAAGTAAGACAGGTATATAATTACTAGGGTTGTCTCTTCTGCATTTCTTGTGCAAAGGGACAATGTTTTCTGTCTCCCAGCCTTCTGGCACTGTTCCTGTAGACAATGGCGATGTAAAAATCTGAACAGATGGTTGTATAAACTCCTCCCTAGCTTCTCAGAGAATCTTAGGATAAATCCCATCTGGCCCAGGGGACTTATCTATTTTCACATTCTCCAGAACTGCGAACATCTCCACGTGACGAACTTCAATCCAGTCCAGTCTAATAGCCTGTATCTCAGTATTGGCCTTGACAGCATTTTCTTTTTCCATTGTGAATACTGATTCAAATATTAATTTACAGCCTGTCCTATCTCCTCAGACTCCACACACAACTTAACACTGCTGTCCTTGGTTGCCATTAATCTTCATTTGGTCACTCTTTTATTCGTGAAATACTGATAGAAGGCTTGAGGGTTTTCCGTGATCCTACTTGCCAAAGACTTCTCATGCTCTCTCCTGGCTATTCTTAGCTCTTTTTTTAAGTCCTTCCAGACTAACTTGTAACTCTCAACCATCCGAACTGAGCCTTCACGTTTCATCTTTACATAAGCCTCCTTCTTCATCTTGACAAGTGATTCAACTTCTTCAGTAAACCACAACATCCTCACTCGACCACTTCCTCCTTTCCTGACAGGTATAAATTTAATAAGGACACACAGTAGCTGATGTTTGAAAATGCTCACACTTAAATTGTACCCATCCTCTGCAGCTTCCTTCCCCATCCCATGCATCCTAAAACCTTTCCTAATCGCATCATAATTGCATTTCCCCCAGCTATAACTCATGTCCTGCGGTATACACTTGTCCCTTTCCATCGCGAAGGTAAACATAAATGAATTGTGGTCACTATCAGCAAAGTATTCACCTAACTCCAAATCTAAAACCTGGTCTGGTTCATTACTCAGTACCAAATCCAATTTGGCCTCTGCCCTTGTTGGCCTATCTACATATTGTATCAGGAAACCATTCTGCACACATTGGACAAACACTGACCCATATAAAGTAATTGAACTGCAGCATTTCCAGTCAATATTTGGGAAGTTAAATTCTTCCATAACAACTACTCTGTTATTTTCGTTCCTATCCAGTGTCATCTTTGTAATCCTTTCCTCTAATTCTCTGGAACTTTTCAGATGGCAATAGTGAACTTTCAACAGGGTGACCTCTCTGTTTTTGTTTCTAACCTCTTCCCATACGACCTCACCAGACGAGTCCTTATCAAGCATCCTTTCTACCAACGTAATGCTGTCTTTGATTTTCAATGCCATCCCATCCTCCCCCACACCAACCCCCTCCACCGCCCCACCTTTAGTTCCGTCCTTGTTCTTATTGAAGCATCTAAACCCCGGACCCTACATCAATCAGTCCTGTGCCTGCTCTATCCATTTCTCCAAAATGGCCAAAAACATCCAGCTGGACAACTGCACAATTTGGAAATAGGGATGTTAAACGAGGGTGAGTTGGATAGATCAGAAGACAGCATGAGAGGAGATAGACAGGAACAGACAGAAAATGGAAGTTGTATTTAGAAATTCTCACGGACGGCAAGGTCTTTATCTATTGCCATACCGTTTGAGCACTGTGCAGATACTGGCTGTAGTCCCAGAGCATTTATCTTCAATAATATCACAGAGCTGAGTTGCTGATAGTTAAACAGAGTCCAAAAGGCTAAGTGATTTTTTTTCTCTACAGTGAGAAGGTGATTTAATTTAAACAGACTGGGTGAACAGCAGCAGGAACTGAGAACCCCCTGAATACTGAGATACTGCGCCAAAGAATCTCAATGAGGTGGATCACTGACAGAGGGGAAATGAGTGTATCTTCTCTCTTTGTACTTCCCATAGTTTAGCGCGGACAGAAAATCATTTTGTCCCCGTATTTTGTGTTCAATAAACAAATTTTACTCCTCATTCCTCACTTTAGATGTATTCTTGAATCTGTTCTTCATATGAGTTATAAAGAGTAACATTCCAATATTGATGACTGAGGAATATTATTGTCCCTCCCTCCAGTCTGAACTGCCATGTCCCACAATTCTCTCTGTTTTCTGTCTCCTCCACAATGCCATAATAACACTGCAATTGAAGTCCAGTAAATGACATTTCATCACAGTTCACTAACATCGATAACATCAATAGTACAGGCCTCATCTGCCTCTCTCTGATCCTGGAATAACAATCTGAATTGCATTTGTCACGTACAATTCTCTGTTATCCATGCCATTTGTCTGTTACAACCTCACGTTTCTCAGACATACATTCGTCTCAGATCATGAATTATAAAAATTGTTTAATTGAAATTCTGTTGCTTGATCAATAGTTCCAGGATGTATGTTTCCATTTATAATCAGCGACGCATGTTTACGTTCTGATAAACTTATGGCATTACTCCTGCATCCAAGACAGATTGAATAGTTACACTCAATTGATCTCCCGGCCTCGAGATTTGTTCCATCAGTCACCCTCACATAGCCCATCCAGAAAATGACAGTTTGAATCATTGTTTTGAATTTGAATAAAACAATATTGAATTGAAAGGCGTTAGCTGGAGCTATTTGTTCACTGACTGTGATTGATGTCAGTCTCCGAGGATCCGTGATGTGTCACTTGAGGGTTTGCCTCTTCTATTAATTAAGGACTCGGTTCAATGTGTTATCCCAGTATTGGCGGGAGCATCAATGACTGGACTAACAGGGATCAGTAGCCCGAGAGACGGGGAGGAGAGATAAGAATCTGAGAACATTGACAGAATGTTCCATTAATGGATCAGAATCTGAGGACATTAGACTGGAATGTTCCAACAGACAGGAGTTTATCCTGGGGTCTTTACTACCTTTCTCAGTCTTGGATATCATTAGCATCACGGATCGAAGATATCCTTTGGATTATTCAAGGTGGTTACTATCCCATCCTCGCTGTAGTTGGTATTCCTGGTAAGTCATTCCATCTGACCATTAAGCTGAGTTGAACTGAATTGCTGCTCATATTCAAATTTTAAAATTTTGAAGTCATCATTTTCAGATCCAGTCAAAAATTTTATTCATTACTGATTATAACTAGCAAATTACTATTCACAACTTACTCAACAATACGCGTGGAGAAACCACACTGTTCTTAATCTCCATTATCTTTTTTCTTCATTCATATTTACATTTCTACATATTCTTCCCACTTACCAATCCTGCCCAAGACCACTATCAGGATATTTCAGTCACCTTCTCAGCCTCAATGCAACTGCTGAATAATCCATTGTTTGTGCCTTTGGCAAATCCAGATATAACCGTTTCAAGTCCCTTCAAAATATGTTTACGTCACAAAATATTTGCATTTGAGCTGGGTAATTCGTCCTCTCCACATAATCTGTCAGATGGACAGACAGCGCATGGTGGTCAAGTCATTGACTCATAATCAAGCGGCACAGAATAATAATCTTTTGGTGTCGCCTGAAGGAAGTTGAGGGAATGCAATTGAAATCATCACCACTAGTTTTCCACAGAAGCATATCTGTTTGCCTCATGTCCTCTAGAGAAGGCAATGGGTTATCCTTTCATGTTCAGGTCTCTGTGCGACTGCAAACCCACAGCAATGTGGTTTACTCTTTATTATGTGTGCAACAGCTGAATCAGCCACTCAGTTCAAGATCAGAATAACATGCTGGCCAGACCAGGCCTGCACACATCCCATGAGAGCAGAACAAAAGGAAAGCTAGCTCCCTTCCTCTGCCTGATTTCAATGTTACTGCAAGTCATTTCCATTCAGGTAGGTGACCATCCCTGTTTCAAGTGAATTCTTTCTTATTGAGTCTCCCTCTGAACGTGATATACATCTCCATCGACACCTCAGGTGATGACTGACGCAGAGATATAAGAAACTTCAAAATTCCACACCATTAGCAGCGCAGAGAGAAGGAGTGGCTTTGTATACCACAGGAAAGAAGCTGAGACAGCTAAGTGAGGGAAGAGAATTATTGTGATCAACCCTAGAGTGTTGTTGATATAGTATTTGGAGTATTGTGCACAGATTTTCTCTCCTGAATAAGGAATAATCCTCTTGGCAGAAAGAGTATAAAGGAATTTCACCAGACTAATTGATGGGATGATTGTACCATCGGGAGTGCATGATAATTAATCTGTTGCGCTTTGAAGAATAAGAGGTGATTGCATTGACACTTAAGGTGATGGACAGTCACTCATTATATTCCGAACAGAACTAATACGGTGATAAATTCCATGTTTTTTTTAACTTGGTTTACATGATTCTCGGTGGCTTAAAAGACTCCGAGAACGTTCCTCTCACTCCACGCCACTCCCCATTTCGATTGAGAGAGAGAAAGCCAGTCTTTAACTGAACACTTCCAACATTAAAACAATGAATTTGGTGTGTGATCATACATAGAACTTCACGTTATCCACCATCGCGACAGGAGCCACAATAACTTCATTGTAAAACAGTTAACTGTCCACAACAGCTTCTGACCCCCACGGCGAACATGGGTCTGTCTTCTTGGAGATGGAAGATGCCTCCTTGAGGCTTGGCACAAAACATTTGGCTTCCTTCCTCACTGCCGGCAACAGTAGTTAAAGTATCATTTATTCCACAGGCAATGGAGCCACGAGGAACATTGTGAGCAGTCTATGAGTGCAGCATCTGCTCCATTCGTTTTCGAGGTTGGAGCATCAATGACACCCTCCTATTCCTGTGTAAGTGTCTCGAGGGGTGAATGGTCTCCTCCTGGGTCAATAGAACAGGTTTACGGGTCTTACTGGACTCTGGCTGTTCCTGTTTAACAGATCAATGTATTGACCAGATGCCTCCTCTTCCTTTGGAACAGGCAGGAGGATTGAATGGGCTGTCCCTCTTCTTGATCAGTCATTTCGATGGGCTGAATAGTTTCCACATATCCGGGTGAATATGGACACAGACCGGTTCAGGAGCTGAGTGGGGAAAAAATGTTCTGAATATTGTGTGATCTTCAGTGATCACTCCGCTTCTGATCTTGGGATAGATGGGTGGCGCCGGGAATGGGGCACATAGACGTTGACGAAGGAGCTGAAGATGTTTGTACTGAGGAAGTTCATCTGAGGATCTCCTGAAGCGATGTCTCGGGACTGAGAGGATTGTCGGCCACCGACCACAAACATCTTCCTTTGTGCTCTGAAAGACCCCAACCAATAAGGAGGTTAGACCTGATTCTCATTAAGCTCAAATAAGTAGATGGTCCCGATGACATCCTCAGTCAACTACTACCTTGATATCAAGGCCATTCACTCTTTCCTCAGCCCCTGTGTTCACCTCTTGTTCATATCAATAGGTAATGGTGTATGTGTAGAGAGTGTTTTCCTCTCACGGAGGGTAATCAATGTCAAGAATTATCTGGACTAGAGAGTTAGGGGAGCTACATCACTGAAAGTATTTAAACAGGTGGTACACGAATCGTTGACCTCTCAGAGAGCTGAGGAGTGTGAAGAACTGGGCATTAAGGAGGAGGTAATGCTAACAGTAGATCAGCCATGATCGTATACAATGGCTTGATCCTCCGAATTACCTATTTTCTTTAATTTCAAAGTAAATGGCTGTAATTTTCCTGGATGTACTGTTATTGTATGTTGTAATCAGAGAGAGCAAAGCATTTTTGAGTCATCTCTGAGTGAGGTATGGAGCTTTGTTCATAACGAATCCTGGTCTAGACCAAGACCAACAAATGAAGCACAAGTTGCAGAGAGGGGCACTCTGTAAACAGACCAGAGGCGTCTTTCAAAACCACCCTGAATTTCCAAATAACATTTTCCAATCCGTACTAATCTGTGTGTGAGAGTTGTGAGGGATTATTTGAGATCCTGTGTTACTGTGGACCAGGTATTTGGAGCAAGTGGCCCCCATCTGCACCTTACAGGAGTTGTGAGTAGCTGAAGGCACCATAGTAACACGGGACTGTGGAGCAAGAGTGGGTCATCAGACACTTTGTCACGGCTCTACCATGCACTATGATCTGATTAAGCTCTCAGCAGCACTTTTCTGTCACTGTACCATTTCCCTACATTCATTTGTCTTTCAAATGTCTTACATAGATAATTTTGAACAAATGGAAATATCCAGGCATCACAATCTTCTGTGGAATGGAATTCACACCTTAACAACCCTTTGAGAATCTCTTGTTTGTGTTCTGACCAATGTTGGAGGGTCACTCATGTCTTTTCCCACTCCTCTATTGGTGAAAGCAAATGTTAAATGTAACCAGTTGAGTGCTGTGTCCAATGATATAGGTATCGGACTGGGTAATTTTCTAGAAAAATCTGAGACACAGAAGGTTGAACTGTGAACAAATGGTAAAATGATAGATTGTCTCAAATATTCTTCTGACTTTGAACTTATTCTGCTCACACAAATGTCTGGGAATACGGATTTCTTCCCGGAACAGGTGGATTTGGCTGAATTCCCTTTACTTCGAGCTGGACAGAGATTCCTATGAATCCTCATCAGGAATCCTCCACGAGTCGTAAGGATGACTCAGGATTTTTCTGCTCTCACGCCTTGTTTTCAGTCAGAACAAAGTAAGAGAGAGAGAGAGACCAATTGGCTGCTGCTTCTGAAGCAAGTAATATTTTTCTCCGTCTCTGTGTGGAAAAATTCAAGAATATCAACTGTACACCAAACTGGACCATGTGCACTCTCCATGTACATTCTCTGGAATGGATGATAATAGAATGTATGCTGTATGCAGCATCATTGCTGTAGTTGTGCACAGTGCCTTTCATTAGCAAAAGAAAATAATGTGCTCGTTTTATGATTTGAGGAGATGTTTATATGCATCTGCGTAATTTATAAAAATGTGTTGACATCTTCATAATATTTGCGTTAATACCAATGCATCTCATTCAAAACATTATTATCTCGCTTTTGTCTTCTTAACAAGAGAAAATATGTATCCAGCTGAAAGATTTCTCTGAAAATCGTGGTTCAGTAAGATTTCTTATCTAAGATCTAAACAGATAATCCCCGATAACAAAAGGCCTTCATTTCAGGAATGAGTAAAGGGAAGCATCTTTGAACATCTTTGAAAGGAATTGTATCCGTTTTTTTTTAGTTTAGAGGATCAGAATTGCACCCAGTGTATTTGATGTGGTCTCAGCAGTGCCCTGTACAGATACAGTGAAATATTCCTAATTAAACCCAATACCCGTTGCCACAAACAGCATCATTCCACTTACCTTCCGAATCACTTGCTGCATCTGCAGACAGACTTCATATGATTCATGTACCAAGAATATGAAAAACATCTGCATCACAGAGTTCTGCAATCTCTCTCCATTTAAATTGTTCCCGACTGCAAGAGGCAACTCACATTCTATTATTTCTGCTGAGGGTATGCTCACTAACCTTCCCTGTCTAATCATAATGCAGATTCACTACCTCCATTTGAAGATCTATTGAATGATCATTTTGGTGTACTAGGTAGTTCAGCTTTGATCCATTCAGTCCCTTCATCCAGATATTTGACATAGATTATTGATCATTGATGACCCTACAGTGATCTCTGAGTCAAAACTCGTTACAGTTTTGTTTAAAAAAATCATATATCACTACTGTCTATTTCCTGTTCGTGACAGCATCCCTGTTCCTGTGCAGCCGTTCAGGCGGGTTGAATGGCCTCGTCCTGGGCTGTGTAATGTACTCAACGAGCTGAATTACTTCATTCAATATTTCTGTGTAATTCTTTGGAGGGGCAGAATGGTCTCCTCAAGTCTCATTGTAACGATCCAGTCTGGTTGAATGGGATGGTCCTCTACCCTGTAATCGCATTCAGGGGTGGATTGAGAAAACGACACATGGGGTAGGGGCAGCAGTATATCTCTGGAACTGCGGGAGCGTGAATTGAGGGAACAACACATGGGATAGGGGCAGCAGTATATCTCTGCACAGCCTCGAGGGGTGGATTGAGAGAACAACACATGGGATGGGGCAGCAGTATATCTCTGCACAGCCTCGAGGGGTGGACTGAGGGAACAACACAAGAGGTAGGGGCAGCAGTATATCTCTGTAACAGCCTCGAGGGGTGGATTGAGGGAACAACATATGGGGTAGGGGCCGCAGTATATCTCTGGAACAGCATCGAGGTGTGGATTGAGGGAACAACAGAAAGGGTAGGGGCAGCAGCATATCTCTGTAACGGCCGGGAGCGTGGATTAAGGGAACAACACATGGGATAGGGGCAACAGTATGTCTCTGTAACAGCCTCGAGGGGTGGATTGAGGGAACAACATATGGGGTAGGGGCAGCAGTATATCTCTGGAACAGCATCGAGGGGTGGATTGAGGGAACAACAGAAAGGGGCGGGGCAGTAGCATATCTCTGTAAAGGCCGGGAGCGTGTATTAAGGGAACAACACATGGGATATGGGCAACAGTATATTCTGGTAACGGCCGGGAGGTTGGATTGACGGAACAACACATTGGAAAGGGGCAGCAGTTGGCCGTTTGGTGGCACTATTCAGAATGCTCATGGCTGATCCGAGTGTGTCTGACCATCCGTCTCCTGTCTGTTCCCAATAAGCATTGACTCTCCTGTCCTGCAAAGATCAGTCAATCTCAACCTAAATTAACCGAGTCTTCACTACTCCCTGAGGATGAGGACACCACAGATAGCACAACAGTAAAGGGAAAGGGACATCCTTCTTTCATTGTGGGACACAAATTTTAAAAAATTGTGTTGACCTCATATCAAATCACTGCCCCTTTTCGGATAAAGTGCTACAATAACTAGGAATAGACATTAACCATTCTGCCCTCCAATCTTTTCCCACATTACCACTGACTGTTTCCAATCAAATATGCTGCTGCTACTGGCTCATGAAGAGAATAGCTCATAGCATAACACCACACGAGCGTTAAAAAAAGGAGCAGAATTATACCATTTGGCCTATCGAGTCTGATATACCATTCAGTTATTTCTAATATGTTCCTCAACATCATTCTCACACCTTGCCCTGGAATCCTGGATCTCCTTATAAATCAAAAACGTATTTATTTGTGTCCTAATGGCACTCGTGTCTGTGTCTTAATGTGCATTTATGTATGTGTGTGTCCATGTACTTGTTACTTTTGTATTTGTGTGACTATGTCTGTCTGTCTTTGTATCAGCCTGTGTGTTTCTATCTATGTTTGTGTCTATTTGTGTGTGACTGTTTATGTCTTTGTGTACTTCTCCGTGTGTGTATGCTTATCTCCTTGTATGGATTGTGTATGTTAGTATATTGGGGTATTTACCAATACGTCTGTGTATTTCAATGCCTGCATCTCTGTGCAATGGGGTATCTGTTCTTCTGCGAGTGAGAGAGATGAAGCTGGAACTGACAGCAGGTTTGAATTGAGAATTGCTCTTTACTGAACACTGCTTCTTATTCGGTAGCTGGGACGTGGATGTTACCGAATCTCCACACAAGCCCTCCTGGTCCTTTCCGGTTCTCTCCAGGATCCTCCCCACATATCAGGGTAAGGGGATGAGGGGACAGATATCCGGCACTCCACCACCCGCCTTGGACCTTTCTGTCCTATTCCAGGCTGTTTCTCCTGGAATGGGAAAAAGGGATGGAATGAGTGAGGGTGGGAGTGGATGGCCCTGCTGTTAGTGCTGGGCTGGGTAAGGTGTGACATGGTGAGGTGGCCGGAGCGAGTCTATCCATAGTGTTGTATCCATGTAGTGCTATTAGTGTGCGGGGCTATTGCACCAGAGACAGAAAATGTGGGGGAGGGAAGGTGCTGAATTCAACAATGAGAGTGGTTGTGCTTGAACCTTATCTGGAGATAGAGTGTGAGCCTTGGTCAAGGGTAGGTGCTAGAAGAGACATACAGTGAGTGTGAGGGAGCAGTGAGAATATATGGTGACACTTATCCTGACAGAGGGGGTTGGATATTGATGCTTGTCCTGTATTGCTTGACATGTCTTCAGATCATCTCAGCATCGAGGTGAGCCTCCTCGAATGCCTTATCCAACTCTATCACTAATAACGACACAGGCTCTGTCCCTCAGATTCCACAGAATGAGTTTGCTGGGTCTTACAAATAGCAAGGAGAAACAAACTTGTGTTATATATCTGAACCAAAACTGTCGCGCAAATATTTTGCATCATATGCTCTGGAAATCATATATGCAACTATATGCAAAGGGAAGCTATGACATAATGATATTATCGCTGGGCTCTTAACCCAGAGACCCAGGTAATGTTCTGGGGACATGGTTTCAAATCCTGCCATGGCAGATTGTGGAATTTGAATTCAATAAGTATCTGGAATCAAGGATTTATGGTGATCGGGAATCCATTCCTGACTGTTGGAAAAACGCATCTGGTTCACTAATGTCCTTTAGGGAATGAAACGGCTGTTCTTATCTGGTCTGGCCTGCATGTCACTCCGATCCAAGGCAACGCTGTTGACTCCTAACTGCCGTCTGGCATGGCCAGTAAATGCTGGTTATCCAGCTAAGCCCTCATTCTGTGAATGAGTAGCAAATACTTGTGGGTTCTGCAGTAATAATGGATGGTGTCAAGTTGCATCGAAACTGAGTTAACTAAGTGACTGCTAATATTGTGAAAAATAAATTCCTTTAGTGTATATCAGGTCGGTTGAAGAGAATGTTGTGAACCAAACTAGAGAGCAGATTATTTCGGATTTGGTGTTGTGAGATACTGATGAAGGATGATCAGTCATGATCATATTGAATGGTGGTGCAGGATCGAAGTGCAGAATGACCTACTCCTGCATCTATTGTCTATTGCCTATTGTCTATTGTGTGGTCGGAAGGACTAATTACTAACCTTGCTCTGAAGCAGCTTTGGAGGAATAGTGACATTAATATGTTGTATTTTACACGGCGTCTGCATTCAATGTGGAATGTTTGAACATTCTGGTCAAACATCATGGAAGCCCAGAGGCTAGAGTGTCAAGTTCGCTCCAGTGAATTGGGAAAATACAATATAACATTCAGTAGGAGAACAATGGTTTTTAGACCTATATAGTCTTACAGCACGGAGACAGGCCATTTTGCCCAAAATGGTCCATTTCGAACAAAATGTCCATTCACACTAACCCCATTTCCCTGCCATTTCCCTGTATCCTTCTAATCCTTTCCTACCTGTGTATTTGTCCAAATGTATTTTAAATTTTGTGAATGGACCCGCCTCAACCACTTCTGCTGGCAGCTCATCCCATATGCATACCACGCTGTGTTTAAAAGAAATTGCCCCTCAGGTTCCCTTTTACTCTTTCCCCTCTGACCTTAGTTTGATGCCCTCTAGTCCGTGATTGCCCAATCCTGGGGCAAAAAAGACTGAGTGCATTGACTCTATCCATGCATCCCATGATCTTATACACTACGATCAGATCCCCCTCAGCCTCATACATTCCAAAGTAAAAACTCCTTGCTTGTTCAACCCCTCAGTACAACTCAGACCATTGAGTCTTGGCAACATCCTTGTAAATTTCTTCTGCACTCTTTCCAGTTTAATAACATCTTTCCACGTGCAAAGTGAACAAAACTGAACATGACGCTCCAAGTATAGACTCGCCAACATATTTTCAGACTTTGTAGTATTTCTATAAATCTCCTGGTCCTGATCTGGTTGGTACTTTTGCATCAGCGGCAATATAACTCCCTAATTTCGATACTCAGTGCTCTCACTGATGAAGGCCAGTGAGTCAAATGCCTTTTTCAGTGCCTTGTCTAACTGGGACTCCACTTACAGAAAACCGTGCACCTGAATTCCAGCGTCACTCTGTTCCACTACACTCCTTAAGGCCCTGCCATTCACCATGAAACTCCTGCCTTGATTTGACTTTCTAAACTGCAAGACCTAACACTTATCTGAATTAAATTCCATTTGCCATTTCTCGGCCCACTTCCCCACCTGATCAAGGTACTGTCGTAATTTCTGAAATTTCTGAGAACCTTCCTCACTGCCCACGATACCACCTATATTAGTGACACCTTGAAACTTAAAAATCATGCCTGTACATTCTCATCTAAATCATAGATATGTGTAATATATGAATATGTGGTCCGAGCACCGACCCCTGAGGCATTCCACTCATCACAGGCCTCCAGTCCGACAATCATCCTTCCACGATTACCCTCTTTTTCCTATCATCAAGCCAATTTTGGACCTAATTTGCCAGCTCCCCCTCAATTCCATATGATCTAACCTTCCAGAGCAGAGTACCATGTGAAACCTTATTGAAGGCCTTACTGTAATACATACAGACTATATATACAACAGTGCCCTTGCCAAAGTTACTGGTCACTTCATCAAAGCAGTCTAACAAATGTGTGAACCATAATCCCCCATTCACAAGGCTCTGTCTTTCCAAATGCATGTATATCTCCTCCCTCAGAATCTTCTCAAGTAACTTACCTGCTACATATTTTAGGTTTACTGGTCTATAGTTCCCCGGTTTTTATTTGTAGCCCTTCTTGAATAACGGCACAGCATTCACTACCCTCCATTTGCCAGGACTTCACCCGTTGGCTACCGCTGATGCAAAAGTACCAACCAGATCAGGACCAGGAGATTTATAGAAATACTACAAAGTCTGAAAAATATGTCTATTTATGCGGAGTGGACTCGATGGGCCGAATGGCCTTAAATCCACTCCTATGTCTATGTCTTATGGTCTTATTTAGGTAAAACACTCAAGAGTGAGAAAGTGAGTTAACAATGGTTAACATAATAAATTAAAGATTACATGAATCACAGGAAGTGACTTCAGAAGAATTCCAGACATTGTGGAATCCTGAGAATTCTCAGAAATTTAAGATCCAGAAAAGGAGCGCCATGAAACGGGTAAGGAAATCAAAAAGCGAACATGCATGCAAACAAACAGGAATACAAAGACTGCATAAATCTATGTTCTATATTTCAAAGGAAAGAGAAAAGCAAAGTCAAATGTGGAAATCTGCAATTTTGGAGATTATTATGGATAACAGGGAAATGGCCTAGCAAATAACCAATTACTTTCCATCTGTCTTCATGGAGGAAGATCCAGAAAATCACCCAGAAATACAACATCATTATATAAGACTTGTGGATCGAAAGACATAAAGTCAATTTATATTGGTAACAACACTTTACTTTAACATGCAGCTGGATTGAGCATTGCTAACCTTGACAAACAAAATGTACTTCAAACCAAAATCTTCAGAAAAAAACCACTAATAGAAGTATTAGTTGCACTGTCGATGACTGTGTTCTATTACCCAGTGCATTCTACTACGTTGTAGATAAATGGACATTCGTAAACGTGATCCAAGCACGATAGATGTACGGTAGTGATGCAAGCATCCAGAAGGGGAAGAAGAGATAGTGTGGAGAACTGCAGACCAATTAACTTGACATTTGTGGGGAAACTGTTGGAGTCTATTATATAGGATGTGATATTCGTTATTTAGAAATTAACAGCAACATTGAAGAGAATCAGGCTGCAATTGTGAAAGGGAAATCATACTCGACAAGCTTTGGAATTGTTTGAAGTTGATTCTTACAACATAGATAATGGGGAACCAGTACAACTGGCATATTTTAGATTATCAGAAGGCTTTGTATAAGAACTCACACAATGAGTTCGTAAATGCAATGAATGTGAAGGGTATTTGGAGGAATATCTGCAAGTGGTAAGTTAAAGTTTGGATTGCCTTCCTTTAAGGGAGTCAGAATATAGATGTAAAGACATGTTGAAGCAGTTGAACAGCATGTTAGTGAGTAATGTACCTGGGATATTGAGTACAGTTTTGGTCACCAAATCTGAGAAAGAATATACTGACCACAGAGGATGCTCAATGGACATTGTCCAGATTAATCCCTCAATTGGCGAGATTGCGTGATGAGGAAACTCCGCCTGTGTTCTCTAGAATTTCAAAGAATGAGAGGTGGGTCACTGTGAAATGTATAAAACTCACAAAACGTGTGACAAGTTGGAAATTAATAGGATGTTTCTCCGGCTGCCTAATACACAATCAAGGGAAATAATGGCAGGATAAAGGTCAGACCATTTAAGACTGCAATAAGGAGGAAGTTCTGCACGCGTATGGGACTAACTAACAGAGGGGCATGGAAACCTGCTGGCAGAGCAAGATTAGGGAAAATTTCCAGATATTCTACAAGTGTGTCCAGCGGAACAGAATGACCAGGGAACAGATAGGACTCATTAGTGACTTGCCAAATTGCATGCAAATGAAGTTTAGTGGTAGGAGACACAAGATGGTGGTTGACTCCTTGTGTGACTGGAGGCCAGTGTCCAATGGTATACCACAGGGATCAGTGATGTGTCCCTTATTATTTGTGATTCGGAGGTGCTGGTGTTGGACTGGGTGGACAATGCTAAAAATCCCTAACACCAGATTATAGTCCAACAGGTTTATTCGGCGGCACTACCTTTCAAAGTTCTGCTTCTTCATCAAAGCGCACAATCACCTGATGAAGAAGTAGCGCTTCGAAAGCTAGTGCCTCCGAAAAAACCTGTTGGACTCTAACCTGATATTGTGCGATTTTCAACTTTAATATTTGTGGTACTCATAAATGATGTAGCTGTGAATATGGACGAGGGGTGGGGAGTGAGACAAATAAGATTGTGTTTGATACGCAGAATGGCCGGTCGGTTGGCAGTGGGGAGGAAGGCCTTAAGTTCCGGGAAGATACAGATGGAATGGTCAGCTAGGAAGATCAATGGCAGATGGAATGTAACCCTGATAAATATGAGGTGATACACTTTGGAAGAAGGAACCAGACAGGAGAGGACTCAATGAATGGCAGCACACGAGGAAGGTCAGAGGGTGCTTCTCCACACATCCCTGAATGTGATGTACAGGTTAATACACAATTTGGGAAAGCATAGGGGACTGTAAACATAACCTTGATTCATTGAGGCACAGATTATAAGAGCTATACGGAACTTTGGTGAGGCCAAGATGGGATACTGTGTGTAGTTCTGAGAATCACATTGCAGGAAGGATGTGACTGCACTGGAGGGGGTGCAAAGGTGATTCACCAGGATGTTCCCTGAGATGGAGCATATCAGCTATGGAGAGAGGCTGGATAAGCTTGGGTTGTTTAGTTTGGGGGAGTAGAGGCTGAGGGAGACGTGATTCTGAAGGATAGGATTACGAGGAGCATGGACAGTGTGGATGGACAGCAGCTGTTCCTTTTAGTCAAAGGGCCACACTTTTAAAGTGAAGGGTTTGCGGTTTAGTGAGGATTTGAGGATTGCTTTTCACCCAGAGTGTGTTGGGGTCTGAAATGCATTTCTTGAGAGGCGAGTTGTCATGGTAACCTCAAAACTATGAGAAAGTACCCGGCAGTGCACTTGAAATGCCTTAAGATTCACGGCTATGGTTATTGTGTCGCGAAGTGTGTCTAATGTAGACCGTGCTGTATTTCTGATAGTACAGAGTCTTTGCTTCTGTGATTGGATGGCTGTGGAAGTCCAATCACTGAGTACCTTAAAATAGGAATTGATAGGTTTCTGAAGAATATCTTAACAAAGTTTATAAGACAGAACTTATCATATTTTCTGAAAATACGTCAATGTCAAAATTAAGGGAAATAAATGTGCAGCTTTCCTACGGTTTGATACCAGATAATTGAGGACCGGGAAATAGCAGAACTATGGAGCAAATACTTCAGTTATGCCTTTACGGAAGAAAGCAAAACAAAAAAGAAAACTTCCTATAATACGAGGGAACTTTACACTGGTGAGAAATGGGGAATAGAATTAAATTATCAACTAAACAGTTTAGAGAAAGTATCAGACTGAAATTAATGGGCATAGACAAAGTCAACAGTGATTCATGAAATAGGAATCATATTTGAGAAAGCGGCTTTAAGCAAAATTATGTAGAAGCTACCAATGCAATCCGAGTGGAATTTCAGAAAGATTTTTGATAAAGCCCCACGCCTATTGTGCGAATTCGAATCCTGTGGGACTGGGGCTAATACATGGACATGGTTCTCGAAGGACAGAGCTGGCAGGAAACAGTGAGAAGGAATAAAACAACATTTTTTTTAGTGGAAGGCTAGGGGTATATCTCAAGGATCGTGGCTTGGGCGCCAGCTATTGCCAATACACATCATATATTTGGTTGAGTGTCTCAAATGCAATATTCCCAAATTTGCTGACAGCACTAAACAATGTCAGCTTGTGAGTGGGTGAGGAGGATGTAAAAAAGCTCCAAGGTGACTGAGATAAGTGAAATGACTGGGCAAATACGTGGCGGATGGAGAGCAATGGGAGAGATGAGATGCTGTGTACTTTGATGGGAACAAAAGAATAGCAGCCTATCATTTGAAAAGGGAGTGTTTGAAAAATGTTGCTCTATAAAGGAACTTAAGCTGCATTTTTGTTTATTTCTCTGCAGCCTCCGAGTCCATGTAAGGCAGTGAGTTCTGAATCCAGGAGTCAATACTGGGAATGGCATTGGCACGCTGACCAGTGTGTATAGATCCAGCAAGTGGGGAACTGTAACATTGAAAGGAATCTTGATCTCCCTGTCCACCAGTCACTGAAAGTAATATTTCAGGAGCAGCAAGTAGGGAGGAAGATAACTGCTGTATTCACCTTCATTTCAGGGGGATTTGAGTACAGGAGTGCGAGTTTATTACTGCAGCGGTACAGGGTCTTGGTGAGACGCCATCTAGAACATTGTGCAGCATTGTGTGCAGTTTTGGTCTCTGTCCTAATCGACGACAAACCTGACATTGAGAGAGAGCAGTAAAGGATGACCAGAATGATCTCTGGGATGACAGACTTGTTATGGGATCTGAGTTTGGGGGTCTGGACTTGTATTCCATGCGGTTTAGGAAAATGAGTGGAGATCTCAGTGAAATATATAACACTCTGATTGAGCGAGACAGATTGGAAGCAGGGATGGTAATTCCCCTGGCTCGGATGTCTGAAGCAAGGGACCACAGTATCAGGTACAGACAGGCCGCTTTGCATTGAGGTGAGAATAAATGTCTGCACTCTGAGACTGGTGAAGCAGGGGTACTCTCTCCCAGATCAGGCTGTGGATGTCATGGCGCTGAATATAAATAAGGATTTCTGGAAATTAAAGGGATACAGAGAGAGCGGGAGTACTGTGTGAAGATCGCAGATCAGCTATCAGTCCAGGTTGTTCTCCAATAACACAGTAACTGCGTTTCTGTGCAACACTGTGTTGTTGAAAATCGTGCAATATTAATAATGGGGTCCATGGAAAAAAGAGGGTAAGGGGCAAACCCCCAAAAAATCAGTAAAAACCAAAAATTAAGTTTGGTCAAACAACCATACTAGTTCAGTCTAAATAAATCTTTAAATCACATGTTGTAATGGAACAGTGCCGTAAATGTAACACTTTCACACTACAGTCCCTCACGGGAGCACTGTACCTTTCACCAGAAAGCTGAATAACCACGTGATGCCGATGGGGAATTCCGGTTCTCCTCAAGATTCTCTCCACAGTTTGAAATAAAGTTCTTTCTAAATGTAGTCTACAATTTCCAGTTTCAGGCTCAGTTCAAGGCCTCCTGTGCGCATTGCATTCCTGTTTTAGCTGACCACATTGTTTGTCCATTTTGCAGAGAGAGGATCCTGAGACAGGGTTTTGCTGTTCAGCTGGTTCCTGGCAAGGAATCGCGTCACAGTGAACGGGAAATCACTTTATAGAAAAAAAGATTCACGAATCATATTGCAGCCAACTTGTATTTATTCAACACGTGTTTTCGTAGAACGGAGGAGCAAAACTGATGGGCTGAAGGCACTTATGCAGTTTTCATTTTATATTTCACAATGTTTAAATATATTAAGGGATATGACAATTGTATGGGGAAAACTTCACTGAGGAGATGTTCAGCCATTAACTAGCACAGGGAAAGCTCAATGTGTTGTATGACCTGCTCCTGTCACAATGTTTCTGTGCAGTGTGTGGGAAAGCTCTGTAAATATTGTCACAAGCTCTCAACTGTTAGGAAAGAGGTCTCTGCAGGTCGACAGGATTGTGTTTCCCATTCCCTTTTCTACTAACGAGGCTGGTGCCTGGTGTTCAGAACGGGTTTATCATTTAAGACCTCAGTGCAGTTGATATAATTGAGTGTCTTGTTTGGCCGATTCAGAGATCATTGAAGAATATATCACATGTCTCTGTGTCTGGAGTCACTTTTAGGCCAGACCAGGAAAGCACGGGAGATTCACTTCCTGAAAGTACATTGGGGAAGGAAATCGAAGTTTACACTGATATTGAACACAAGATCACTATTACTGACACCTGATTTTAGATCTTGATATTTTATTAATTGTTTTTAATTTGCATCAGCTGCCAGAGCATTAGCCTGGTCTGGGTTAGTAATCCAGTGACATTTCCACAACAGCACCATTTTCACATGGGGACCTATCGGAAACTACACTGAGCAGATTATTTCTGTGCTGCTTGACAGCTCTGTCAAATTTGAACTCCCACCAATTTAACTGTCGTGATGGGACTGAAGGACTAGTAAAGAGTCAGATTGCAGTAATCCTTCTTTGAGCGGATTGGATATAGTTAAGTAATTTTCCGCATTGCCAGGGAGATGTCGGAGTTGGAGCTGGAATGAAACAGCTTCCCCAGGGGCACGGCTGGTTGTGCAGCACAAGTCTTCAGTCCTATTGCAGGAATGGGGTCAGGGCCCACTGCCTCAGTCGTATCTACAGTGTCCAGCTGTTTTTTCATGTCACATGCAGTGAATTGAATTGGTTGAAGACTGCCATCTATGATTCTGTGGGCATCATGGTGAGGGTGAGGTGGATAATCGACTCAACACTTCTGGCTAAGGATGGTGCAGATACTACATCTTTTACACTGACGTACAGGGCTGTTCCATTATTTAGGGTGCGTATATTTGTTGAGTCATCTCTTCCAGTAAGTTGTTTAATGGTCCATCGACTTTTATGCATGGACTTGACAGGCCGACAGAGCTTAGATCTGATTTGTTAGTCTTGGTATCATTTCTCCCTCTGTATCAGATGTTAGTCCTGCTGTTTGGAGTGTAACCAGTCAAGTGTGGTCGCATTAATGGCTTGTCATCAGGCTTAGGTGCTCATGATTCCGACCCTGGTATGTTCACACACACTCGTCACTGAACCATGGATCAGCTTGATTGTAATGGTAGACTGATGAAGTATCGTCGGGAAAATGTTACAGATTGTCGTTGAATACAACTGTGCTTCTTCTGCTGTTGATTCTACAGCATCAGATGATAACCCAGTTTTAGCTGCATTATTTACAATTCAATTCTACTGACTGTGCCCCATTTCACACCGAGACTCATTCACCCATTAGCCCTGTACTCAGTGACCTACTCTGGTTTCTGATGTGGAAATACTTCAATTTTCATATTCGCATTCTGCTGGAGTCTTTCTTTGGTGCCTCGCCTCCAATTCGTTGCATAAACTCAATCCATTTAAGGTACTAATCTGAATCTTCTCATTTCCATAATGCCATCTTCTGTATTTGAAGTGAGTGTGTTTCCCTCTGTTTTTCTCACTGATCATGATTCAGAGCTCTGTAGTGTCAGTCATGCCAACCTTATGCAATTTCAGAGTCAACGAAATTCTGCACCATGCGTTATTGTTCAGTTCCCAGTGTACGGCACTCCATGTTGGACAAGGTGTTTGGGCATCTATGACGTCATTGGAAATTGTTCAAAAACAAAAATTGCTGAAGATATTGCTAAAGGTGTTGCATCATTTTCTGGAGTGAATGCAGAGTTAAAGTTTCAGTTCCAGTTAATCTTCTATAAAGCTACCAGTATCTCCAGCATTTTTTGTAGTCTTATTTCCAGTATCCATAGTTATTTGTTTAATTGAAACTTTTTTCTGTGCCTATTCATTTCTGGTGAAACTCAGCAGGTCTGTCAGCATCTGTAGAGACAGAGAAATAGTGTTAGCGTTTCCAGTGTTACACTTCTTCAAAACTGAATACAATTGCAAAATGGTCTTTTAATCCCTTGCCAGAATTGGGGAATGGGTGGCAGGGAAAGGAGGGTGTGGCAAAAGATAAACGGGCTTTTAGCAGTGGTGAATGAGAAGATTCTGTAAAAGGGGTTTAAATTAAGGTGTACATGGGGAAAGGGGTTCACTCTATTGATTGCAAGATAAAGAAGACACAACCACATACAGTCATAGGGAGGCCAGGAGGGAGAATGTTGACCATATGGTATTATATAGATATGGCCAAAGATACGTTTTTACTGTGGTGGTCATCATCCCCTTTAGACGAATGAATTCAGATGATTAACTTCTTATTGGCACTAGTAAGCGTTTCATGTCGCCTTAGTATTGTAACATGGAGAAAAACAAATAACAGTATGAAGATTGGGCTGAGTATTGGTTACCTGTGATGTTTAATATCGCTTCAAATTTGCAGTGCTTATCTTTAAATGCTTGTTCTTGAAGTTAGTATCAGGTGGAGTGTAGAAGGTTGCCGTCTGACATTGTAGAAGCTTATAAAATCATGAGAGGAATGGATAGGGTGAATAGCCAAGATTTTTCCACAGGCTGGGGGAGTTTAAGCATAGAGAGAATGGGTTTAAGGTGTTAGAGGGAATATTTAAAAAGGACGAAGGGACAACGTTTCTACGCAGAGTGTGGTGTGGGTATGGAATGGGCTGCCAGAGGAAGAGTGGTAGATGGCGTGTACAGCTGCAACATTAAACATTATTTGGACAAATATATGACTGGGAAACACTTAGAGGCATATGGGTCAAATGAAAGCAGATGGGACTAGTATAGTTTGGAAAACTTGCCCAACATGGACGTTTAGAAAAGCTTCACGCAGTGTCAGTGTGGGTCTGTGAACGGGAAATGATATTTTGCCTCAAAATTCATGCAAAGTACTTCTGGAGATGCCTGAAAATGTAACAACGGACTTGATAAAGGGGATCTGGTAGAGGCAAAACTTTCCAGAGATTTTCCACAAGTTTTACAAAATGAAAGTTCTTACACAAAACAGAAGCTCTAGGACGTCGGATACTGTATTAACATGGGATGATGATTGGTTAACACAGAAATCGGAGAGTCAGGATTAATGGATCTTTATGGTAAAGGTGTATCTGCTGGAGTACCACAAATATCAGTCTGATGGCATCAGTTATTTACAATCTATGCTGACAGCCTGAAGGAGGGAGCTGAGTGCAATATACATCCGAGTTTGAGGATGACACTGAGAATCAAAAGGCAGGCTGTTATTTAATGGAGAGGACTTCCAGAAAAGGAGCAGAACAAAGGGTTTGGAGTGTTCCTATGTGTGAAACATAAAGTCAGCATGCTGGTGCAGCAAGTAACCATGTTGGTACATTAGGACTTTTCCTGTGATGAAAGGGTTTAGTTATAGAGAATCTCTAAAAAAATTGATGCGATCATTCATTGGGTTTAAATGAATGGTGAGTGATACTGCTGAACCATACAAGACACAGCAGGGGCTTGAGAAATTAGATGTTGAGAAGTTGTTTCCATTCTTGGGCAAAGTGTCGAACTCGAGGATATAGATACCGAATAAGGAACATCGATTTCAATCTGAGATGCAAACCGATGTCTTCTCTCAAAAGGTAGTGAATGTATGGAATTCCTTGACCCAGAGAGGTGTGGAAGGATACAAGGAGTCGGCAAGAAAGTGGAGTTGAGCACTGGAGTAGATCAGCCATATTCTTTTTAAATGACAAGGCTAGGGGCCGATTGACCTACTCCTGTTCCTATTTATTAATTTCACATGCTATGCTTTTGGAAAGTAACGGGTTATGTTCATGGAAATCGCGTTGTAAAATGTTGCAGAGGAGGGCAGAGGATTTGTTGTTTTAACCCTGCGTGGGGGGAATGGGGTTGTATTCGCAGCGTATCTGGGGTTGCAATATGTTCCTCATCTGAAGCAGAATTTACAGACAGGGGAAGCCTGGAAGCAGGGATTGTTTGGGGGAGGGGTTTTGCGAGTGGTGGTGGCACTTTCTCGCCCAGCCTGCAATTTCCACGTACATTTCCGCAACTGCACCTAACCATCGGAGTGGCCTTGATCTGCCCCTGTGTAGCAGGTCCGAAGGGCTGAATGGAATATCAGAACACAGGGCTGAGGAACACGAGGGGGCCATTAGGCCCTTTGACACTACTTCACAAGTAAATAAGGTCGTGGCTCATCTCATTGTGGTCCCAGTTGTACTTTGCTCTCCATCCACCATTATCTCTGATTCACCTGTCTATAGACAAAGCCAGCCTCGGTATAATATAAATATCTGGCCACCCCAAATTCTGGGAAAGAGAATTCCCACTGGAATGAAATACCACTTTGTGATTTTTTTCTCACTCCAGTTGTGACTGAGGATGGAGGGTGGCACTCTTTCCTTTTCTAGTCCCACTTTTCCACTGCTCACAACAAATTTTAAATGTAACCAGGTTGGTAATATGGCTGATGATAAAGGTTTCAGACTGGGTGAGGTTCAGTGACAGGAACAAATCAGGCAGATTTCTTAAGTTAGCCATAAGTAACTAATAGAACTAACGGATGCACATAGTGGATCTGTGGTTAGCACTGCTACCTCCCATCGTCCATGGGGCTGCATTCAATTCCAACCTCTGGCAACCCTCTATTTGGATTTTGAACATTCTCCCCATGTCTGTGTGGGTTTCCTACCAGTGTTCCAGTTTCCTCCCACAGTCCAAAGATATGCAGCTTAGAGTGGATTAGCCATGCTAAATTTCCCATAGTGCCCAGGAATGTGTAGGTTAGATAGGTTAGTCATGGGAAATGCAGAGTTACATGGATAGAGTAGGGGGGTGGGGGGGGCAGGTCCGGGGGAGATACAGTTCTGAGGGTCAAAGTGGACTTGATAGACGGAATGTCCTGCTTCCACACTGTTGAGATTCTATAAGAACAACAAGAAGTTTGGACGATGCAAACACCCAGTGGGTATCTATCTGATCCACTCTCCTCTAGGTCTTGTATGTTTCAATAAGATCACCTCTCATTCCAAGAGTAACCTGTTAAAGCCTTCATTATATAAGACCCTGATCCCTGGAATACATGAAGGGAAACATCTCCGAACTGCTTCCAAGTTAATTATATCCTTTCTCAGGTAAGGGGACAAAAATGATCTCACGCACAGTTGCGGTTAACTTTTGTTTTCTCAGTGGTGAGAGTGTTTGGAACTCTCTTCCCGCAGAGCATTGGAGGCAGAGATATTGAATATTTTTGAGGCACTTCAGAAGTATCATAAGTAACAACAGAGTCAAGGATTATCGAGGAATGGGCAGCAATTTGCAGTGTAGGAGGAAATGTAGACAGTGATACAAAATTACACTGCTCCAGAACATCCAGGAATATAATGCAAACCGAAATGATAATATTGATAAAATGTTAAGGGGGAGTCCAAGATTGTGGCGATGCGGAAGGTCTGCTTTGTTGGGCTCTGCATCACAGCATGGGCAAAGTGGTTCCCTAACCCACTCCATCCCAGGCATTTACTTAAAATTCAACACTAGAAGAGCGATAGAATCTTTACTGATCCCGGTTTATCAAGTGGAAACGACAAAACATGGGGAAGGATCGAGTAAGTCCCAACAGACGGTGCTCCCGTCAGAAGCATCGAGCCTGCCTGAGGCTGTAGCTGCAACCTACTCTGCTCGTTCCATGGACCCAGTTTCTCACCAGGCCTTGGACACTGAGTTAACCAAGTTATATGAAATGATTGAAGCCATGATTGAAGAAGGGTTCAGCAGAGGCTAGAACCACTACCACTCTCAGGCGCGCTCCAAAAACATGAGCAGCAACTTGACAGCCTTGGAAACAAAATGGACGATGTCAAGCATGACAGAGTCTGCGATAATAAATTCCTCATGAGAGAGGATCCTCACCGTTGAAAAACAGGTTCGTATCTTAATTGAACATGATGACGACCTTGGGAACAGAGGCAGGATGAAGAATGTTCACATCGTCGGTCTGCTGGCCCAGACAGCAGGTGGTCAGCCACTGAGGATTTTTTGAGAACTGGCTGCAGCGATTCCTTCACTTCGAAACTGAAGAGGGACGGGTGAAGACTGAGACAGTTCATCGGGTTACGGTGCCCAGGTCAGGCTCAGACCAGCGCTCTCGCCCTGTCCGCGTGCGGTTACACAGTTATGGGGATAAACAAAGACTAATGGAAGCTTCCAGAACCCAGCGGCAAGGTCCAATGCCTTTAATTCACGGGCTCCAGGATTATGTCCTTTCGGAACGTTTCGGCGGCGATGATTCAGAAAAAAATCTTTTGATGATACAGAACATCGAACATTACAGCGCAGTACAGGCCCGTCGGCCCTCGATGTTGCGCCAACCTGTCATACCATTCTGAAACCCATCGAACCTACACTATTCCAATTACGCCCACATGCTTGTCCAATGACGACTTTAATGTACTTAAAGTTGGCGAATCTGCTACCATTGCAGGCAAAGCATTCCATACACTTTATACTATATGAGTAAAGAAACTACCTCTGACATCTGTCCCATATCTATCATCCCTCAATTTAAAGCTATGCCCCCTCATCTTTACCGTCACCATTCTTGGACAAAGGCTCACCCAATCTAACCCTCTGATTATCTTATATGTCTCTATTAAGTCACCTCCCAACCTTTTTCTCTCTAACGTAAATAACCTCAAGTCCCTCAGCCTTTCCTCCATACCAGACAACATCCAGTGTAAATCTCCTCTGCACCCTTTCCAACGCTTCCACATCCTTCTTATAGTGCGGTGACCAGAACTGTACACAATACTCCAAGTGCGTCTGCACTAGAGTTTTGTACAGCTGTAGCATAACTTCATGGTTCCTGAACTTGATCCCTCTATTAATAAAAGCTAAAACACTGTATGCCTTCTTAACAATCCTGTCAACCTGGGTGGTAACTTTCAAGCATCTGTGCACCTGGATACTGAGATCTCTTTGCTCATCTACACTACCATTAGCCCAGTACTTTGCATTCCGTTTACTCCGACCAAGGTGAATCACCACACACTTGTCCACATTAAACTCCATTTGCCACCTCTCAGCCCAGCTCTGCAGTTTATCTATGTCTCTCTGTAACCTATAACATCCTTCCTCACTATCCACAACTCCACCGACTTTAGTGCCATCTGCAAAATTACTAACCCATCCTTCTACACACATCCAGGTCATTTATGAAAATGACAAATAGCAGTGGACCCAACACCGACCCACTACAAACTTGACTCCAGTATGAACATTTCTCATCTACCACAACCCTCTATCTTCTTTCAGCAAGCTACTTACTGATCCGTACTGCTATATCTCCCACAATCCCATTACTACGCATTTTGTACAATACCCCACTGTTGGGGACCTTATCGAACGCCTTGCTGAAATCCATATAAACCATATCAACCCATTTACTGTCATCTACCTGTTTGGTCACCTTCACAAAGAACTCAATAAGGTTCGTGAGGCACGACCAACCCTTCACAAAACCGTGCTGACTATCCCTAATCAATTTATTCTTTCCTAGATGATTATAAATCCTATCTCTTTTCCAACACTTTTCCAACACTTTATCAACAACTAAAGTAAGGCTCACTGGTCTATAATTACCAGGGTTGTCTCTACTCCCCTTCTTGAACAGGGGAACCACATTTGCTATCCTCCAGTCTTCTGGCACTATTCATGTAGGCAATGACGATTTAAAGATCAATGCCAAAGGCTCGGCAATCTCCTCCCTGGCTTCCCAGAGGATCCTAGGATAAATCCCATCCGGCCAGGGGACTTACGGACTTTCACACTCTGCAGAATTTCTAATACCTCCTCCTTGTGAAACTCAATCCCAACTAGTCGAATAGCCTGTATCTCAGTAATCTCCTCGATAACATTGTCATTTTCCAGAAAATGTTGAAAATATTGTTGAAAAACATTCATTTAGTGCTTCCCCTATCCCCTCTGACTCCACACACAACTTTCCACTACTATCCCTGATTGGCCCTAATATTACTTTCGTCATTCATGTATTCCTTAAATACCTACAGAAAGCCTTAGGGTTTATCCTGATTCTATCCGCCAACAACTTCTCATGTCTTTTCCTCGCTCTTCTGAGCTCTCCCTTTAGGTCTTTCCTGACTACCTTGTAACCCTCAAGCGCCCTAACTGAGCCTTCACATCTCATCCTAAAATAAGCATTATTCTTCTCTTGACCAGAGATTCCATTTCCTTCGTAAACTATGGCTCCCGCACTCTACAGCTTCCTCCCTGCCTGACAGGTACATACCTATCTTGGACACACGGTACCTTTTCCTTGAATAAGCTCCACATTTCTTATGTGCCTATCCCCTTCAGTTTCCTTCTCCCTCCTATGCTTCCTAAATCGTGCCTAATCACATTGTAATTGCCTTTCCCCCAGCAGTAACTCTTGCCCAGTGGTATACACCTATCCCTTGATATCACTAATGTAAACATAATAGAATTGTGATCGCTATCACCAAAGTGCTCACCTGCTTCCAAGTCTAACACCTCTCAAGAGAAGAGTAAGGGAACTCGGGAATCAGTATTCCCTCTGGTACCCAACGATTATCCGTATTGTATTTAATGGATCCATGAACTCGTCTGACTCTGCAGAGAAAGCGAAACCTTTGTGGAAATTTTAAATTCCCCTATCGATTTTTTTAGTTTTTTGGATTTTTTATATGTTTAGTTTTGGAAAGTTTAGAGAGCTTGTCAGTTGTAATAGTTTTAGATTGTGTAGTTTTTAAGCTCGATGAGACTTTGTTTATTAATGATCAGTAATTCTAGTTCTTCCTCTCTCGAGTTCAAATGTTGCTCCAGTCGGTTCTGGAAAATGATATGCTTAAATGGTGCACCTGGAACATTAAGGGGAGCCATTTTCCAGTCAGGAGGAAAAACGTACTTTCTCGTCTTAAAAAAGAGAGGGTGGATTTTGTCCTAATGCAGAAGATGCACCTCGATGACTAGGAACATTTGACGTTATAGCAGGGCGGGTTTGAACGGGTTTTTATTTTCGTCCTTTAATACAAGGAGTGGGGGAGAAGAAGAACTTTCCATTTAAATTACTGGATTGTATTTGATACTCACGGAAGGATCATAAATCCCGCAAGCCTTGAACTATGGTAAATAATCCAATATTTTGAATAGTAATTGCGACCCCTCACCCCCACCCCGGTGCACCCTCTTAAAATCCTGGTAGATACATTTTCCAAATTCAGTTATCTTGCATCATGGCACATTATTGTGGAAGGAGATTTCAACTGTCTTATGGAACCACGGTGGACAGAATGTCCGAAGGTCCCTCAATACCCTCATTATAATGTAACCAATTGGTGGATTTGTGAGCAGAACTAGAGCTGGTGGATGTCTGGAGACACATCTACCTCACAAGTAGGGATTTTAATATCTTCTTTAACCCACAGAAATGCCACACCAGGTTTGATTTCCTCCCCATCCCTGCAACAAGCTTAGATTTGGTGGCATCCTGCACAATTGGGAATATTACGATTTGTGACCATACTTATAGATAAAGATTTAGGGAAATATAACAGATTCGAGACACTGGCGAATGTATCCCTTTATTGTTAAGACTAGTTAGTTCATTGAGTATTTCTGTAATGAATTCAGATATTTCTTAGCCATTAATTCAGATTCAACCAGTAACTCATCCATTATATGGGAAATTGCTCAGGCTTATGCCAAGGGAATAATTATCCCTTAGGATGCAGCAGAAGGGGGAGCATGAACGCTGGTTTGAGGCACAGCTGAGGGCAGCCGAGAGGGCATACTGTGATAGACCCTCAGTGGCTAAGCTGCAGAGGATCACAACGCTTCGGTCTACGGTGAATTCCATGCTCACACACACAGCCAAAAAGGAACTTACTTTTGCTAAACAAAGTCTGTTTGAACATGGTGATAAGACAGGCAGGTATTTATTCTATCTTGCCAGGAAAACGAGCGCCCCTCTCAAGCCATTACCTCAATTAGGGAAGGTAGTGGGATTCTTACCTTCAATTCCAAAAAGATTAATGCCTCCTGTCCGAGACTTTTCTCCGAATTATTTCAGACTGAGCATTATGTGGATAGATGGATTAAGATGGAGTCATTTTTCATTTTTCAGAAGTAACCCCTGAATTCGTGTTGTGCCTTAATGCACCATTGTCAGCTCAGGAGGGTGTGAAGCAGCTTCAGAATGCAAAGGTGCACGTTCTTGGCAGATTTCCTCGTGAATTTTATAAATAATTTATAAACCTATTGCCAGGGCTGATGTTTAACATGTTCTGTCACTCATACAGTCACGAACCCCTCCCTCCATCCTTTAGAGAGGCTCATCTCTCTGATGCTGCAGAAAGGAAGACCCTGGAGGATTGTGCTTCTTACACGCCAATCTCACTTTTAAATGTTGGTTTCAAAATCTTGTCTGAAACGCATGCATTAAGGCTGGAAACTTTGCTGCCTTCCGTTGCCAAAGCGGACCAAACAGGCTTTATAAAGGGCTACAGATCTTCCTACAATGTGAAGAGGTGACTCAATATGATCCAAGAGTGTCAACAACAATCTGTCCAGGGATTATTGATCTCTTTAGATGAGAGACAGCATTTGATTGAGTTGAGTGGCCGGATCTCTTCTGTACTTTAGAATGGTTTGGTCCACGCAAAGTTTTTATCAAGTGGATGAGGGCCATTTACAGCGATCCTCTGGCTGTTGTTCTCATTAATGGTGTGCCAACGAGTAATATTAATATTTCTCCAGGTAGCCGCAAAGGTTGACAACTTTCACCATTGTTGTTTACGTTGGGGATTGAGTCACTGGCAGAGGCCACCCGTAGGGATGCCAACATATCTGCCCCAGAAGTGGGATAGAAGTCACATTGTATGCAGATTACATTGTATGCAGATGAGGGTCTTATGTCTTTTGTCAAATCCCGCAATTTCGGTAGTTCATGTGATGCAATGCATTAATTCGCTTGTTGTCTTATTGGGTGATAAGATTAATTTTACAAAGTTGGAGGCCATGCCTATGGGAGATCTTAGGGAAATACCCGATACTGAGAGCAAATCTTGGTTTCCTTTTAAATGGTCACGGGGGTGGTTTCCCTATTTCGTTATATTCATTACATCTGTCTTTGATCATTTATTTAAGGTGAAATGTGTCCATTTGTTTGACAAAATTAAACAAGACCTTCAAAGATGGGAGACATTTCAAATATCCTGGCTAGATCAGAAAGCTGTTATTAAAATGAATGTCCTTCCTTATTTCCTAGACCCCGTGCGAATGCTTTCTTTGATGTTTCCCAGACAGATATTTCTGAAACATAATGGCTGGTTTAGCTCTTTTATTTGGCACCATAAGCGATTCCTTATCAAGCTAACAAAATTGCAACTGCCCCACAGATTGTGGGGGGTAGATCTCCCAGATTAAAAGCAATCAATTAAGTTTTTTTTATCATTCTATGTTAGTGCCTGGGCCGCTGAGGACTCGGCGTCAATACGGCTAGAAATTGAGCCCTCTCAGAAACAGTGAACCCTTATTAGTCTGTTGTTCTTAGATAAAATGTCAACATTTATGGAGTATTGTCAAAAACTAATGATTATCAATACTGTTAAAACTTGAAGAACTATGCGTCAAATCGAGGGCAATACAGTCAAAACAATGTTTCTTACCCCTTTAATTGGTATACCTGGTTGTCAATCGGGGATAATGGATTCCAGGTTTAAACTGTGGGCAGCGAGGGTGGTACCTTGCTTGGGTGATTTAGAATTAGTAGAATCCCTACAGTGTGGATACAAGCCCTTGGGCCCAACAAGTCAACTTCGACGCTCTGAAGAGTAACCCACCCCGACCCATTCTCCTACCATTCTATATTTATCCTGACTAATGTCTGAACTTACAGATTCTGGAACACTATGAGCGATTTAGCAATGGCCAATTCATCTAACATGCACATGTTTATGACTGTGGGAGGAAACCTATGCAGACACAGTTGAGAACATACTAACTCCACACAGCCAGTCACCCAAGACTGGAACCAAACCCGTGACCCTGGTGCGGTGAGTCAGCAGTGAAAACCACTGAGCCACCATGTGTTACTTGAGGGAGAAACAATGATATCATTTGATCAACAAAGTCGTAAGTATGGATTATCTAGTAGAGATTTCTTCTGCTTTCTTTCCAGATTAGAGATTTGATTTTAAAAACATAGACTTTTAATAGACTCTTACAGATCCGATACAGAGATGCGGGTGTTTATTGCTAAGAATACACTCTTTGTCAGTACCGTTTATCATTTGTTGGAGAGTGTCCCCTCAGACAAGACTGTGCAGCTTCGTGACGTCTGTGCGAGAGAGTAGGGGGGTTTAGATCTCTTTGGAGACATGGGAGGATATTTGTGAAAATGCTCGAAGGATTTTGATCTGTAATAGGTCCCATTCCATGCAGTTGCAAATTCTTCATATGGTCTATCTGACACCAGATTTTCTCTCAAAATTCAATGTGGAATTATCTTCAGCATGTCCTAAATACAGAATGTCTACAGGCACTCTTACTCATTGCATGTGGTCCTGCTGCAGGTTTCGTATATATTGGAGCTCTGTGTTAGGTGTGGTAGAGTGGGTCTTGGGGACCGAATTGGAATGGACACGGTTTCTCTTTTCCTGCGCCTGCCCAGAGTATCTTACGCAGATGCACATGGGAAAAAAAAATTTCCTTACTTTCTATGCTAGGACATAATATTCTGTTGTGTTGGATGTCTGAAACTCCCAGGATGTGTTGGGTCTTTGTAAGCTCATCATGGAGAATATCCCTTTGGAATTTCTCAGCAGTATGGTGCACCAAAAAACAGAGATTAATATAAGTCATAGAGTCATAGAGATGTACAGCATGGAAACAGACCCTTCGGGCCAACCCATCCATGCTGACCACATATCCCAATACAATCTAGTCTCACCTGCCAGCACCCGGCCCATAACCCTCCAAACCTTTCCTATTCAATAAACTCATCCAAATGCCTCTTAAATATTGCACTTATACTAGCCTCCCCCACTTCACCTGGCAGCTTATTACATACACGTACCTCTGTGTGAAACAGTTGCTCTGCAGGTCTCTTTTATATCTTACCCCTTCACCTTAAAATTATGCCCTCCACTTCTGGACTCCCTGACACCAGGGAAAAGACTTTCCCTACATGCCCCATCCATGCCCCTTATACATTTGAAAACCTCTATAATGTCATCCCTCAGCTTCCAAAGCTCCAGCGAAAACAGCCCCAGCCGATTCAGCCTATCTCTATAGGTCAAATCCTCCAATCCTGATAAATCTTTTCTGAACCCTTTCAAGTTTATCAACATTTTTCAGATAGGAAGGAGAGCAGCATTGCACGCAATATCCCAACAGTGGCCTAACCAATATCCTGTACAGCTGCAACATGACCTCCCGACTCCTGTACTCAATACTCTGACCAATAAAGGAAAGCATACCAAACGCCTTCTTCACTATCGTATCTACTTGCGACTGCACATTCAAGGAGCTATGAACCTGCACTCCAAGGTCTCTTTGTTCAGCAAAACTCCCTGGGACCTTGCCATTAAGTGTATAAGTCCTGCTATGATTTGCTTTCCCAAAATTCAGCACCTCGCATTTATCTGAAATAAACTCCATCTGCCATTTCTCAGCCCATTGGCCCATCTTCTCAAGATCCTGTTGTAATCTGAGGTGACCTCTTCGCTGTTTACTGTACCTCCCATTTTGGTGTCATCTGCAAACTTACTAACTGTACCTCTTATGCTCGCATCCAAGTCATTTATGTCAATGACAAAAAGTAGTGAATCCAGCACGATCCTTGTGGCACTCCAATGGTCAGAGGCCTCCAGTCTAAAAAAGAACCATCCACCACCACCCTCTGTCTTCTACCTTTGACCCAGTTCTGTATCCAAATGGCTAGTTCTCCCTGTATTCCATGAGACCTAACCTTGCTATAACAGACATACAGTGAGTGTGAGGGAGCAGAGAGAATATGGTGACCCTTATCCTAACAGTGTGGGGAAGGTTATTGAAGCTTGTCCTGTTTTGCTGGACATTTTTTCAGACTGCAGATACTGCACTGAGGTGGGTGGTGAGTTCAAACCATGTTCGGTGTGTCTGGTGGTGTGATGCCTCTGGGAAGAGAATGGTCCCCCTCTGTACTAGCCCATCCTCCAGGACCTTCGTGTCTCTGTCGACAAACCGTGATGTAATTTCCCCTTATCTGGTATGCTCGGGGTAAACTGTGCAGGACATCTCCAACTGAGAAAGCTCAACTGTGTGCCCCTTGGCCTTTTAATGATGGTCCCAGTGTCAGGGGACATGGAATATCCAGGGTCATCCGGGCAATTTTGAGTACCTCCAGTCATGATGGGTGGGAGAATCGGTCTGGCATTGTATGAGAGGGACACCATGGAGTGGGATGGGTAGTTAATGAAATGAGTTTGGTAAGATAGCATCAGGAATCTAGCTCAGCCTCGTGCATACAACCCCTCTGTCACACTCAAATAAAATGTCACTGAGACAGATTTTTGTTAGATTCAGCCCAGTGAGGTGAAGACTCTGCTGTCCTCACTCCCAGTTACAAAGCTGCAGAACACGGGCGGCACGGTGGCACAGTGGTTAGCACTGCTGCCTCACAGCGCCAGAGACCCGGGTTCAATTCCCGCCTCAGGCGACTGACTGTGTGGTGTTTGCACGTTCTCCCCGTGTCTGCGTGGGTTTCCTCCGGGTGCTCCGGTTTCCTCCCACAGTCCAAAGATGTGCAGGGTCAGGTGAATTGGCGAAGCTAAATTGCCCGTAGTGTTCGTTAAGGGGTAAATGTAGGGGTATGGGTGGGTTTCGCTTCGGTGGGTCGGTGTGGACTTGTTGGGCCGCAGGGTCTGTTTCCACACTGTAATCTAATCTAATCTAAATGCTCATCCAAAAGTCTCCATCGCCTGAACGTACAGCAATATCCCTTTCACTCATAATTCTTCTTAATACTGACCCGTGTTGCATGATACTATCGAAATGTCTTGATTTCAGCATTCTGAACCTGTGAACATATCCTTCAATGACATTTTTTCTCAGTCTCCCCCTCTCTGCCTCCACTCCATAACACACTCATTTATAGTCATACTGCACGAGACTGCCAGAATGACTGGCCATTTGGCCCAGCTGGTCCATGCCAAATAAAATGTCCATCCACACTCACTCCATTTCCCTGCCCGTGCTCTGTATCCCTCTAATCCTACCCTATCTGTATATTTGTCCAAATGCCATTTCAATGTTGTTATTGTACCCACCTCAATCACTTCCACTGGCAGCTCAGTCTGTATGCATACCACACTCTGTGTAAAAAAGTTGCCCCTCAGGTTCCTTTTTATATACTTTTTTTTCCTTTCCAAACATTAATGGATGTCCTCGAGTCCTCGATTCCCCAACTTTAGGAAAAAATTGAAGTATTCACTCCATGCACGCCCCTCATGATTTTATAAGTGTTACACTTCTATAAGAACCTTTTCAGTTTCCTACGCTGTAAAGAAATAAGTTCTAACCTGTCCAACCTCTGCCTATAACTTCGGGCCTTTAGCCCAGGAAACGTCTTTGTAAATTTGTTCCACACTCTTTCTCGATCAATAATATCATTTCTAGATCAAGATGAACAAAACTGAACACAATACTCCAACTGCAGCCTTACCAACATCCTGTACAACTGCAACATAACGTCCCAACGTCTATACTCAATGTGTTGATGAAGACCAGTGTGCCAACAACCTTCTTCATTGTCCTGTGTATCTGTGACTCAAATTTCAGACAACCATGTACCTGATCTCCAACGTCCTTTTGTTCCATTACACTCCTTAAGACCCTCTCATTCATCATTAAACTCATACCTGGATTTGACTTTCCAAAATGCAAGACGTCACACTTATCTGTATTAAACTCAAATTGCTATTTCTGAGCCTACTTCCTCAGCTGACCAAGTTAATGCTGCAATTTCTGATAATGTTACTCATTGTAAATGATGCCTCCTAATTTAGAGTCATCTGCAAACTTACTAACCTTGCGTTGTGCACTCTGGTCCAAATCATTGGTATAAGATAACGAACAGCAATGGGCCCGGGACCGACCACTGAGGCACTCCACTAGTCACAGGCCTCCAGTCCGAGAAACATACCTCCACCATAGCCATTTGTTTCATAACGTCAAGCCAATTGTGTCGCCAATTTGCCAGTTTACATTGGAGTCCATGCGATCTAATCTTCCAGAGCGACCTATCATGTGGAACCTTATCAAAGGCCTTACTGAAATCCATGTAGACTATGTCCACCACCCTGCCCTTATCAACCTTTGTGATCACTTCCTCAAAAACTCTTACAAAAATTCTAAGGCATGATCTGCCACGCACAAAACTATGCTGACTGCTCCAAGTCAAACTCCGTTTTTCCAAATGCATGCATATCTTTTGCCTCAGAACCTTCTCAAGTGGTTTACCGAAAACAGATATGAAGCTTCCTGTTCTGTCTTTCCCAGGCTTTTCTTTGAAACCCTTCAAGAATAAGGGCACGTTTGTTCTTGCCCAGTCTTCCGGGTCCTTGGCCCCTGAACTGTCTTCACTCGCTACCTGCATTGCTCTTGGATATATCTGGTCAGGACCAAGAGATTTTTCTGACTTTCTGCATTCTAATATGCCCATCAGCATCTCTACTGTGATATGGACTGTACTAAGATATCACAACTAACCTTCCAAAGGTCACAGGGCTTCATGTCTTTCTTCATGATAAACACAGAGGGGAAATTG